>NC_041385.1:541224793-541274276 GCF_002162155.2 Triticum dicoccoides | reverse complement strand
GAGGAACTTTATAAATGATGGTTGATGGCGAATGCACCCGACCATAAACGCACACTATCAAATCTACACAGTTGGACGTAGTACTCTTTATAACTGCCTATGACAGTGACCGAATCAACAGTAAACAAAGCACAGGCAAGTACGATAGGGTATGTGTGTTCAGTTGTGCACGGAGGTTCATCAATTTGTGAGCGTGAAACAATTGTCATTTTCGTATACTGCAAATTCATAAAAATGATAACTGGCAAACGTCAACTGGGAGAGGATATCAAGTGAACGTTTCCTTGACATTTATTTGGTAGGAGATGGCAAATCCTGCCCATTTTTTACGCAATTTTTCTTCTTCTTCTCAGTGTCATGCATCTCTAAAGAAAATTTTCAACCTCATGCAAATAAAATTGACATCTAAATGTTCGCAGATATCAAATCCTCCCAACAAACGTTCATCAGATATTGTGGTCCTAAATTTATGAGTCAAACTATTACACATGGAATCAAACACACAAAGTTGTCCGTCAATGACAAGCCAGCTTCAGAAAGACTAGCGAGATTGCCGCCCAGATATGTTGGTTGGAACCACGTGACACATGTGTTTGGAGATATCGCTCCAATTTGTTTGCCCTTCCAAGCTTCTATACTCCCTCCAAACTAAATATAAAATGTCTTTGCAGTTCAAATTGATGTGCAAAAGCGTTTTATATTTAATAATTGTTACAAAGGTTGCATTTACACAAGAAGAAAATATTCGAAGTAGTAGCAGCTAGCAGGGCAGCACATTTGAGACAATATCGATCGGCTGAAATTGACATTCGTCGGATCAACTCATGTATTCTTTCCGTCAATCAATAGATAGATGGGATACAATTTAGTCAATACTACTACTATCGAGTTCGCCATTGGCGCTCGAACACCTCATCTTAATTAGTTTCCACCGACGCCTTACCCAAACTTATACTCCATCCGTTCCAAAATAGATGACTCAACTTTATACTAACTTTAGTATAAAATTGGGTCATCTATTTTGGAACGGAGGGAGTACGTACTACACCAGCATATCAGGCAAGCAAATCAGAAAACAAGGTATCGATCCCCAAATTAATGGCAATGGAGCAGGGATGGATGGATCAGTTCTTGACGCCGAGCGGCATGGGCATGCCGTCCTGGACGGACACCGGCAGCGACTCGAGCTTGCAGTCGAGCGGCAGCAGCGTGCTCTCCTCGACGAGCACCCGGCTGATGAGCCGCAGCAGCGTCTCCTCCATGTCCTTGCCGTCGCTCCACGGGTGCACCTCGGCCTGGAGCAGGCCCGGGTTCTCGCAGATGAGGTCCCACACGGGGAACCCCTTGCGCGGCATCATGAAGTCCTCCCTGGCGAGCCGCAGCGACGGGCAGTAGTCGCCGCGGCCGTCGCCGAGGTAGATGAAGCGCTTCCTGGCGCCGTCCGCCGCGGCGGCGGAGGCGCGGATGCTGTCGAGCACCTGGCCCTTGCACATGTTGGGCGGGCAGGTGCCGATGCCGCAGCCGTGCGGGCCGGCGTGGAAGTCGTGGTGCGGCGCGATGCGGAGGCGGCCGTCGGCGTCGACGCGGCTGGGGTTGGTGTTGATCTCGGAGAAGCAGCCCCGGAGGCCGTGGTAGTCGAGGATGATGTCGATGAAGAAGCGGTTGGCGTCGCTGAGGACCCTGAGGTCGCAGCCGAGGCTGTAGGCGGCCCGGATGGCGGAGACGACGCGCGGGTTGATGGGCGCGGCCCGGAGCACGTCGGCGACGTCGCGGAGGGTCCTGCCCTGCGCGTGCAGCTCCCCCATGACGGTGTCGATGAGGGTGTTCCACGGCATGGTGGGCAGCAGGCGGTCGAAGAGGTCGGTGGCGCCGAGGCCGTCGACGACCCAGTTGTCGCTGTCGACGTCGATGATGGTCTTGTCGAAGTCGAACACCACCACCACGCCGGCCATCTCGACGTACGGTCCTTCTTCCTGGACTTGGATTTCGGACCTGGAGTGGTGTGCGTGCGTGCGTGCGTGCGCGTTGAGTCTTCTTTGACGAGGAAGGGTGTGGAGACGGGTGCGGGGCTATAAACTGGCCCGGGACGGGGGAGGCGGAAGATGCCGAGGGAATATTACGAGATGCCTACGAATAGGGGCAGGCGTCGGATCGGACTCGCTCCGGCGCGTTGCTGATCGATCCATGTCAGTAATTAGCTGCCCTTTCCGGAAGGCGCGCGGCGAATCAGGTTTGGTTTTGGTTCTGGGGATTCGGTTTGGTTGTAGTTTATGCCGTGGCATATGCGCGTTCGCGTCTTTGCGTCCCGCGGGAAGAAGACGCGAGGTGGCTTCTCGTGGTGTGGCCGTGAACGTGAAGGATCCGCAGGAGCTCCTGCATGTGGCCAGGGGAATATCCTCTCTCGTGCCGTCGTGGCGCCGCTTTCGCGCGCCCGTCTTCTGGCTCGTGGCTGCTGGGTTTGCGCTTCCGGAGATTTTTTTTTTCCGAGAGTACGCCTAGGCGTACCATATTTTTATAAAAGGCAGAAGATGAATTACAAGACACTACGACTTGCTGCGAACAACAAGTGTAGCAAGACTCCACACCCGAGCTAATCAACAGATTAGCCACCACAACAATTACAAACACGACGCAAAGGGCCTGCCCTAAATCAATCCTCTAGCCGCGTCACACAAATGCCGAACACCGCCAAAAGCAACAACTTCAGTCGGGCTCTCTTTGCCAACGCACTACCCACCCTTGAATGCCTAAGAGGAGACGACAAGTAGGTAGCGGGACTCGGTCAGACCTGAACAAAGCCATCGTCTTGGGGCACCGGCAGCAGCGTACATAGCGCCCACGAGTCCGGAGAAGTGACGAAATACTTTCAAGCGCAGATGGTACGAGAGTTAGGGCATGTACAATAGAGGCAGTACCATGCTACTGCCCCATCTTTCAACTAGATAAAGAAAAT
This sequence comes from Triticum dicoccoides, assembly GCF_002162155.2. NCBI lineage: Eukaryota > Viridiplantae > Streptophyta > Magnoliopsida > Poales > Poaceae > Triticum > Triticum dicoccoides. The sequence goes on along the minus strand of NC_041385.1, from coordinate 541,271,323 downwards.
CTGAAGCTACATGCATTACAATGCATGGGGTGGTCTCATACATGTTACTAGGTCCCACGGTGACTCTTCCTCCATCAACTTTATTTGCATGTAGTTCGGTTTTTCCTCACAGCACACTCCGGAAATACAGTTTGGTTCCTGGTTGTATATGCACCTTATATGGGGATTTTTTTTAATATTTTAATAAAAAGTCAAAATAGGTAAGAACTATTTTGACAAAACACTTGACTTACTTTTGCACTAGTATATAAATCTCGACGAAAAAAAAAGTTGACCTCAAAGCAAAAACAACAAAATTTGTTTGCTATTATAGGTCACTATTCACACTATTTTAGCCGAAAAATTGTCTTTTTTGAAAAGAAGTCAAAGGGATATTTTTTTTGGATTTTATTTCTCACGAGTACAATGGAAGGTCAAGTTTATTTCAAAAATATTTTCAGGAATTTTTGACTTTTTGTTGAATTACTAATTTTTTTCCCCATATAGGGTGCATATGTCCCCATAGACCAAAAATTCCCCTCCCAACACACTCTCTCTATTGCCTTTCTCATCTGGAGGACCACATCTTTTGGCTGAAGAACATAGCTCCTCTGCAAGCTACACCAAGCCTCTGCAAGCTATAGTCTTTTTCACCGATTTTCTCCACGGCATCATGCATCTGATGTGGAACCATGGGGCAGCTGTCCAAGTTGGACCATTGGCCATGCCCTTATGCGCTTTCTCTCGCGCTAAAACGCTGGCCCGTGAATAGGAGAACTCCGCAAACACTGAAATGGGAGCCGATTGTCCAACCGATACATTTCAAATCGAATTTTAACTAACCAGACAAATTAGATGCAAATGGTATGATTTTCATATAAACGGGAGCATATTCATTAGATTTTTGACATATTTTAATAAAAAAAGCGACATCACTTAAACCTATCTTGCAGCGGCGCCCGTCCCCCACATCTTTGTTGTTCCCTTTCGGTGATTACCGGGCTCATCTCGCTGTCTCCATTAGTTGCGGGTGATAAGAGCTGCGAAGTGAAGGTGAGGTTGCGACGAGAAAGAGTAGACCATGGGAGACGGACCGACCCACTTAGGACTTGAGGCCATGCCGCCTCCCATGCCCTACCCATTATCGTCGTCGTCCGCGACCTGTCCATTGCCGGTAGACATGAGGCCCGTGATGGACGTGGAGAGGCCGTCACACTCGTCGTCCCATCAGCGCGGCCCAACGCTATTTGGCGGCACATAGGACATGCAACTGACGGTGTTCTCGTCCGTGATCGCATGCACCACCTCTTCATTGTGAGCGGCGGTTTGAGCTCGGGCGACCTTGTAGAATGCCTGCTGCTTGGCGACAAAGTTAGGATTCATCGCGGCCATGCCCGGCTTCCTCGCTCGCACGCTCGTCGTGGATTTGCCTCTCCGCCAGACGGTGCTACTCGAGAAGTACACATGCCAAGACCGTGAGAGAGCACACTTATGTCCTACTACAGGGATGGATGCACCATTACTTAGTGTCATGGTGTGGCTATCTCATTATTTTGTTCCACCTCAAGCCTTGATGAAGTGTCAACATGAGTGCTCCAGATTATGCAGTAATCGGCTGGGAAATTCGATAGCAGATTGTTATGTCGGCTAACTCACATAATGTCATAGTTACTCAAAGTAGCAGCAATTGACACTAATTTGTTCACATAATCAAACTGTTCACTGGAATTATTCAATAATTTGGTATGTATAGTCTTGGAATTATTCAATAATTTGGTATGTATAGTCTTATTGACAAGTTAGAGATCAACTAACATAAAATAGTTGTTGACTATAATGATTATTTAACATTTCTTGAAATTGTGTGAACTCAATAGCATTAGGAGCATCTGAGTAATTGCAAAATATTATTTTACCTTTCAGTGAAGAGGTGAAGATGCAACCTACAAAAGGAGTCAAACCCCATTTGAGCTCACAAGTAATTAATATGCAAACATTTGTTTCCTTCAATGCAATCCTTTGACTAACTCATGTGTGAGGTTTACGTATATGAAATTAGAAGATAGGGCCATTTTCTCTGAAATAAGCATAGATTTAGGATTTCTCATTTCTTGACTAGGGGTGATTAATATGACTGTCCAATCACTGTGGCGTTATTATAAACATTGCTCAATGGGCACATGTGACATTTTGGAAGGATAGGGGTAGTGAAGAAGAATGGGTGGACATGTTGGTTGAGGAGATGGGAGCAAAAGAAATACATTCACGTTTATAGCTATGTGGTGAAAATCCAGATATATGTTGCACTCGATGCATTTAATAGAGTAGAATAATATATGCATAAATACTATGCTTGTTGGTTCGTGGCAAGACATGGGTACATTAAAAAATTGACCAATGCATTTGTTTCTCTCTTTATATGTTGCTAACAATACTAAAAGCCCATAATACTAAATAATGATTTATGCACCTGTGGGAGTAATGACTCTTCTACTTGCAGAAATATGTTGCGGGACCTCACCACCTCCAACTAGATTCAGTAGCAGTGTTTATACTTGCCATCTATGTTGGTCTTCATGTAAACTATTTCGAAATTAACAGCTATGTGTTATGTATACATGTTTTTCGTGACATTCTCAAACAGAGCTCCTGGTCCAGAGAGAGGTAGAGATAGAAAGAGAGTGCAACTGTTCAAGGCTTCCTTTGAAAATATGGAAGGTATTTTCAAAACCCATGCTCCTTGGGTTGGCACAGTTCTGAAGAAGAACTAGAAAGTGCCAATGAGGTAATTCACTTATTATGTGCCATGTTAATTCAACTACATATCCAAGGGAATGATAATTAGCATTTCACTCGGAACCTCTATCTTCACGTCGATTACAACTTTTCATGAATCCTCATAAACAAAAAGTACATGTTCTTTCATCTTGGCTTTTGGTTGATACCATTTAAGTATGAGCAATGCTACACTTACACGGACAGGGTTGTCATTATCAGATTAGAGGGTGTGGGGACCATCATGGGAATTCAGGGGGTGGGATGAATTAGTCGCTCCCACCTCCGTCCGTAGGGTTGTTTCCGTATGTGTTGTCCGTAAGTGAAGAAATTTCGTTTAAGTATCCATCTCTCAAATATTGTACCTTGTGAACTATAAATTTTGGCACTAAGATCCCAATGAGCCGTTGTCTGCGGCTCCCTCCGCAAGGGCTTCTCCGTGCTTGTACGCTCTCCCGTCGGCTTCTTCTTATGTTCTCTCAGGCACGTACCGGGGCAGCTGGCCTGTTGTTGACCAGTGGCGGAGGTATACAACCTACAAGTTGGTGAAACTGCTATGGGTTGCTACAACCTACAGATATACAAATCGTATACTGCACTATATGAACTTCTCAGTGCATAAATAGATTTCTTTTTATGTGTTCAAAAAAAGATTTGTTTAGACTATTCAGTGTCGAAATTGTTGTGCTATAGCAGTGAGAGTGTTCTATATATTTCTAACCAGATTTGACATTTAGTTTCCATGTCCTTTATTTTTCTTTTGTTCTTAGGGACAACATGCTAATTTCATAAATGCACTATTATTTGTATTATATTTTTGTTTCTAGATTGATAAAATTTCCTATTCAGCTCAAAGAGGTCCTGCGGTACAGCCTGGGAAATAAAGGCGAGTCAATTTGGTGAGGATAAACTGGATTACCTTCTATTGTGGCAGGTCAAACTATTTTTTGGAACACCACCAACAACAACATGATTTTTTTTCTTCTTTCTCTTTCTAATGGAGTTCTGATTATTGTATCTATAAGATATGTTAATAGACACATCTGAGTCTGATTTGACACTTATTTCTTAAGCTGGATAGAGATGTCAAATTGAGCTACAAGCTGTTTGCAATTGTATTTATTTAGTTCCAATTTATTGGGTTTGATTTTAAAGTTCTACAGCCAAATGATAGTTTAGATTGAGTACATGCTGTTACTCCACTTATTTAAAAGTTACCTTTTTCTATTATTTTAAATGTTAATTAATGACTCTCGGTTTTGTTGGGGAACGTTTCATGAAAACCAAAAAAAATTCTACACATACGCAAAGATTTATCCATGGAGATGCATAGCAACGAGAGGGGAGTGTGTGTCTACGTACCCTCGTAGACCGTAAGAAGAAGCGTTTAACAACACGTTTGATGTAGTCGAACTTCTTCGTGCTCCAACCAATCAAGTACCGAACGCAGGGCACCTCCGCGTTCTGCACACATTCAGCTCGATGACGTACTCCGCCTTCTTGATCCAGCAAGACGGCAAGGTAGTGGATGAGTTCCGACAACACGACGGCGTGGTGACGGTGATGGTGAAGTGATCTCCACACGGTTTCGCCTAAGCACTATGAAAATATGACCGGGGGTGTAAACGATGGAGGGGGGCGCCGCACACGGCTAGGCAATTGTCTAGTGTGTGCTAGGCGCCCGCCTCACACACACACACACACACACACACACACACACACACACACACACACACACACATATATATATATATATATATATATATATATATATATAGGTGGGAGGAAGGAAGGAGCAGCCAAAGGAGGCGCCCAACTAGGAGGAATCCTACTTGGAGTCCCTCCCAAGCCGCGCCCCCTACCTTATATATGTGCGGGGGAAAGGCAGGGGAGGGTGGCACCCCCCTTTCCTTTATCCCATGAGAGGGAAAGGTAGGAGGGGCTAGCCCTCCCCCCTTTCCTTCCCTAGGGCTGGACGACTAGGGAGAGGGGCGCACCAGCCCCCTGTGGGTTGGTCTGTCACTAGTAGAAAAACTACTTTACGTGAGCCACATTACTACCGGTTTGTAAATGGACCGATACTAATGTGACCATTAGTGTCGGTTCCAATGGCTAGGGGGGCGGGAATCATTAGTCCTGGTTCGTGTTGAACCTCTAGTACCGGTTCGTGACACGAAGCGGGACTAAAGGGGTGGTGTCAGGCTGGTGTCAGGCTGGAACCCCACGAGCCCCTTTGGTCCCGATTCGTGTCATGGACCGGTACTAGAGACTCACCTTTAGTCCCAGTTTGTGTCATGAACCGGGATTAAAGATGCTCCTATATAAACCCTTCGTCCAGATCGCGAGCTCTCTGTTCTTCCCCTTCCATCTCCTCTGTTCTTCCCCTCTTGCTCGAGCTCATCCTCCATTTCTGCCAAAATCTGTCAAGATTTGAAGGCACCCTATCCATCCAAGTGTTCACAAAGGTTAGCAACTTTGTCCTTTCATCTCTCATTGCTAGATTAGCTCTTGCAATGCTCTATAACTATAGTGATTTGTGGGTTTTAGTTTGGGAGTATTTATATCTGGTAGTTTATTTGATTTATATGCAATCTGAGCTCAAATTAACTTCTTAGTTTGCATATGTAGGTGTGGTTTACTTAGTGCCTTACCGTCCCCGTCCTAACCACTGTCGATCGCCCGCACCGTCCCGTGGCCGGCACCACCTTGGTGAGCCTCTTGTTCTTATCCTTTTTATAGAAAAAAATCATGTTTGTGTGATTTAGATAGTTACTTGTATATTTTTCTTACCCGTACGTTGTTTGTTATACATAGTGGCATGGTTTTGATATCTGTCCCCGTCGGCCCTCGTCCGGTTTATGATTCGGATGTGGTATATTCTCCCTTATAACTATTTGTTGCATTTCATGTTTATAACAAATTATACCCATCAAGTCAACATAGATATTTTTATCTAGGAGGTATGTGAACCAGAAATTCCAACCGACCCTCTTGTCGAGAGGTTAAATTTTGGTTGAAAAAGAAAACAATTACTTGAAGAAAAAATTGAAAAGAATTGAGGAGGAGAAGATAGAATTGGAGTTGCATGTTGCCGATGTCATCGATGATCACAAGATCAAGATGGATGCAATGCGCTTGAAGATTAGAAAGATTAGAAAATATGCCATCGATAGTGAGGCTTGGTATCAGTATGTTGTTGGATCAATTGTTACCTTAGTTGCGATCTTGATCGCATTTGTTGTTGCATTTAAATGCTTTAGCTAGAGAGTTTGTATGTTGTTTTATGAGAATAAGTGTCTATGAACTTGTATTAATTTGGTCTTTTCGGTGTTGTGTAATGAACATGAGCCGGCAATGGATGTATGATGACCGATGCTCTCCCCTGTTCATTAATGGCGTGTATACTTTTCTGCTTGCGGCTGAGGCAGACAAGTGGACAGATGGTTTTATGTCTTGTCCATGTGCTGACTGTAAGAATGATCGAAATTACTCTAACTCAAGAACCATTCACGTCCACCTGTTTGAGTCTGGTTTCATGTCCTGCTATAACTGTTGGACGAAGCATGGAGAAAGAGGGGTCTTAATGGAAGAGAATGAAGAAGAAGAGGATGACGACATCTATCCTGGCCATGGGTTCCCTGAATACGATGGTACGACAACAATGGGGGAAGAAGCTAAGCCGGCAATGCGGGAAGAAGCTGAAGAATAGGCATCAGATGAGCCCGCTGATGATCTTGGTCGGGCCATTGCCGATGCAAAGAGAAACTACACAAGTGAAAAGGAGAGGCTGGAGTTGCAGCGCATGTTAGAGGATCACAAGAAATTGTTGTACCCAAATTGCAAAGCTGACAAGAAAAAGTTGGGCACCACACTGGAATTGCTGCAATGGAAGGCAGAGAATGGTGTATCTGACAAGGGATTTGAAAACTTGCTGATAATGTTAAAGAAGATGCTTCCAAAGGACAACTAATTGCCCGACAGTTCGTACGAAGCAAAGAAGGTTGTCTGCCCTCTAGGATTAGATGTGCAGAAGATACATGCATGCCCTAATGACTGCATCCTCTACTGCGGTGAGTACGAGGATTTGAATGCACGCCCGATATGCAGTGCAATGCACTATAAGATCAGTCGCGATGACCCTATTGATGTTGAGGGCGAGTGCCCCGGGAAGAAGATTCCTGCCAAGGTGATGCGGTATGCTCCTATAATACCGCGGTTGAAACGTTTGTTCCAAAACAAAGAGCATGTCAAGTTGATGCGATGGCACAAAGAAGACTGTAAGAAAGACGGGAAGTTGAGAGTACCCGCTGATGGGTCGCAGTGGAGAAAATCGAGAGAAAGTGGGAGGACTTTGCAGATGAGGCAAGGAACGTATGGTTTAGTCTAAGCACAGATGGCATTAATCCTTTTGGGGAGCAGTGTAGCAATCATAGCACCTGGCAAGTGACTCTATGTATGTATAACCTTCCTCCTTGGTTGTGCATGAAGCGGAAGTTCATTATGATGCCAATGCTCATCCAACGCCCTAAGCAACCCGACAACGACATTGATGTGTACCTAAGGCCATTAGTTGAAGAACTCTTACAGTTGTGGAATGAAAAAAGGCGTACGTGTCTGGGATGAGCACAATCAGGAGGAATTTGACCTACATGTGTTGCTGTTTGTGACCATCAATGATTGGCCTGCTCTTAGTAACCTTTCAGGACAGACAAACAAGGGATACCACGCATGCACGCACTATTTAGATGATACCGACAGTATATATTTGGATGATTATAAGAAGAATGTGTACTTGGGAAACCGTAGATTTCTTGTGAGCATACATCCTATAAGAAAGAAAGGCAAGCATTTCAAAGGTGAGGCAGATCACCAAAAGAAGCCTCGCCACCATACTGGTCGTGATATACTTGATATGGTCAAGGATTTAAAAGTAATCTTTGGAAAGGGTCCTGGCGGACAATCTTTTCCGAATGACGCTGACGGACGCACACTCATGTGGAAGAAGAAATCTATATTTTGGGACCCACCCTATTGGAAAGACCTAGAGGTTTGCTATGCAATCAACGTGATGCACGTGACGAGGAATCTTTGCGTGAACCTGCTAGGCTTCTTGGGCATGTATGGGAAGACAAAATATACACTGGAGGCACGGGAGGACCAGCAACGTATGCACGAAAAAGATGGCATACATCAGGGTCATACCAGCTACGCTCTTACCAAAGAAGAGAAGGAAATCTTCTTTGAATGCCTGGTCAGTATGAAGGTCCCGTCTGGCTTCTCGTCGAATATAAAGAGAATAATAAATATGGCGGCGAAAAAGTTCCGGAACCTAAAGTCTCATGACTGCCATGTGATTATGACGCAACTGCTTCCGGTTGCATTGAGGGGGCTTCTACCGGAAAACATTCAATTAGCCATTGTGAAGCTATGTGCATTCCTCAATGCAATCTCTTAGAAGGTAATCGATCCAGAAATCATACCAATGTTAGAGAATGATTTGGTGCAATGTCTTGTCAGTTGCGAGTTGGTGTTCCCATCATCCTTCTTAAATATCGTGACGCACGTCCTAGTTCACCTAGTCAAAGAGATTGTCGTTCCGGGTCCTGTATTTCTACATAATATGTTCCCCTTTGAGAGGTTCATGGGAGTCTTAAAGAAATATGTTCATAGCTGTGCTAGGCCAGAAGGAAGCATCTCCAAGGGCCATGAAAATGAGGATGTCATTGAGTTTTGTGTTGACTTTATTCCTAGCCTTAAACCGATTGGTGTTCCTGAATCGCGACATGAGGGCAGACTAGGTGGAAAAGGCACGCTAGGACCAAAAGCAATAATATGTATAGACGGGCATTCTATTACTCAAGAACACTACACAGTTCTACAAAATTCCTCCTTGGTGGCTCTGTATATCGAGGAACACAAGAATATTCTACGTCCCAAACACCCGGAGCAGTCTGACGACTAGATTACACGTGAACAAACGGGGACTTCCGCCGGTTGGTTGCAGACACGTCTCATGCATGACAATGTTGTTGAAGATGAGTTGGCCTTGCTGTCCAAGTTACCATCTTCGAATATATTGAGTTTCAAAGGGTACGAGATAAATAGGAATACATTTTATACGATCTCCCAAGATAAAAAGAGAACCAACCAAAACAGTGGTGTCCGCTTTGATGCAGCAAACACCAATAGGCCAAAGGACACATATTATGGTTACATAGAGGAGATATGGGAACTTGACTATGGACGTGGTTTGAAGGTCCCTTTGTTTCGTGCAAAGGGGTCAATCTGATAGGAGGCGGGGTAACAGAAGACCCACAGTACGTAATGACAACAGTGGATCTCAACAATCTTGCGCACGCAGATGAACCATTCGTCCTAGCCAATGATGTGGCGCATGTTTCTATGTGAAGGACATGTCTACCAAGCCGAGAAAAAGAAAAGATAAGGAAGAAAATACATCATACGATGAGCCAAAAGCGCCACATAGTTCTTTCAGGGAAAAGAAACATCGTGGGAGTGGAGGAAAAGATAGACATGTCAGAAGATTATGAAAAGTTTCATGAAATGGTCCCTTCATAGTGAATATTGACCCGAGCATCCAGTTAAAGATGAAGATTCTCCATGGTTATGACGCAAAAGGACACACGCGAAGAAAAAGTTTTACACCCAAAGATCCCACTCTGAGATGTGACCGGCTTCTATAATCATCCCAATCTTTGTAATAGCTAGGGTAGTTATGTGTTTTGGCATTTGAAACGCAAAGAATATTATGTACAAACAAATGTTATGCAAAAACTAGATGCACTTCATGTGCAAAATGGACAATCTCTTTTGTAGTATCAGGGTTTTGGACGAAAACTCATGTGTTACAAAGGCATTTCATTTTTTAAAACTTATTTCAACTCCATACTTTTTGTGCATTCAGTATGCACCATTCGAAACCACGTCATCAAATGTCAACCCTTTCTAACTTCATTTGCTATTTTTCATGCATTTAATGATTTTTTAGCTAAATGACCCTGAAATTGAAAAGCACTACAAATAAACTATGAAAAGGTTAAAAGTTGGCATGGTATCTGATGTCTGCTAGAACTACGTCGGTATTTCCCCAAAGAGGAAGGGATGATGCAGTATAGCGACGGTAGGTATTTCTCCCAGTGATGAGACCAAGGTTATCGAACCAGTAGGAGAACCTCCTCACGCCACGTAAACATCACCTGCACAAAAATAACAAATACTCACAACCTGACGTGTTAAAGGGCTGGTCAATCCATTTCGGGTACGGCGCCTCAAGATAGGCAAATAACATGAGGTAAAAGTGGTAGATAGGATAAATAGATCACGGAACAAATAAATTGCAGTAAGGTATTTTTGTATTTTTGGTTTAATAGATCTGAAAATAAATGGAAAGAAAAATAGATTGCAAAGGCAAATATGATGAAAAGAGACCTGGGGGGCCGTAGGTTTCAGTAGTGGCTTCTCTCGAGAAAAATAGCAAACGGTGGGAAAACAATTACTGTTGGGAAATTGATAGAACTTCAAATAATCATGACGATATCCATGCAATGATCATTATATAGGCATCACGTCCAAGATTAGTAGACCAACTCCTGCCTACATCTACTAGTATTACTCCACACATCGACCGCTATCCAGCATGCATCTAGTGTATTAAGTTCATGGAAAAACGGAGTAATGCAATAAGAACAATGACATGATGTAGACAAGATCCGTTTATCTATTGCAAAGATATAGATCCCATCTTGTTATCCTTAGTAGCAACGATACATACATGTCGGTTCCCCTTCTATCACTGGGATCAAGCACCGTAAGATCGAACCCACTACAAAGCACCTCTTCCCATTGCAAGATAAATAGATCAAGTTGGCCAAACAAAACCCAAATATCGGAGAAGAAATACGAGGCTATAAGCAATCCTGCATATAAGAGATCAAAGAAGACTCAAATAACTTCCATGGATAAAAACATAGATCTGATCATAAACTCAAAGTTCATCGGATCCCAACAAACACACCGCAAAAAGACTTACATCATATGGATATCCAAGAGACCATTGTATTGATAATCAAGAGAGAGTGGAAGCCATCTAGACACTAACTACGGACATGTATGTCTACAAAGAACTACTCACGCATCATCGGAGAGGCACCAATGGAAGTGGTGAACCCCTCCATGATAGTGTCTAGATTGGATCTGGTGGTTCTGGACTCTGCGGTGGCTAGAATTGATTTTTGTCGTCTCCCCTAGGGTTTCTGGAATATTGGGGTATTTATAGAGCAAAGAGGCGGTTTAGGGGGCACCCGTGGTGGGCACAACCCACCAGGGCGCGCCTGGGCCTCCTGGCGCACCTTGGTGGGTGCTGCTCCACTCGAGCAACCCCCCCGATGCTTCCTTGGTCCACTGAATTTCTTCTGGCCCAAAAAATCCTACAGGAGTTTCGTTGCGTTTGGACTCCATTTGATATTGATTTCCTGTGATGTAAAAAACACGCAGAGAACAACAACTGGCACTGGGCACTATGTCAATAGGTTAGTACCAAAAATGATATAAAATGACTATAAAACATCCAAGAATGATAATATAACAACATGGAACAATAAAAAATTATAGATACGTTGGAGACGTATCAACATCCCCAAGCTTAATTCCTGCTCGTCCTCGAGTAGGTAAATGATAAAAACAGAATTTTTGATGTGGAATGTTGCCTAACATGTTCATCACATTTCTTTTCTTTATAGCATGGACATATGGACTTTTATATGATTCAAAGCAATAGTCTAGTTTTTACATGAAGACTTTAATACTCAAGCATACCAACAAGCAACCATGTCTTTCAAAATATCAACACTAAAGCAAGTTATCCCTAGCCCATCATGCTCAATCATTGATCCATTCATGAAACACACTCGAATATTAGCTACACCCAATGCTCAAATACGATCATAGTGCCCCTTAGTTGGTGCTTTATAAGAGAAGACGGAGACTCAAATTCAAAATAAAAATTGCATAAGTAAAAGAAAGGCCCTCCGCGGGGGGCGAGTAGGGATTTGTAGAGGTTCCAGAGCTCAAAGCTTAAATTGAGAGGTAAAAATATTTTTGAGAGGCATACATCATAGGCGGTTCCCAACAGAAAATAAAGTTTATTACTTTTTCCACCATTACTTTCACTTTCCATGGCTAGCCGTATCCATGGGTGCCCTCCATACCAACACTTTCCAAGGAATTTATTATTTGACAACATAAAGTAAATTCATTATTCATTTAGGGACTAGTCATCCCTAATACCTTTGCCGTACGCTCGTGCAATGACAAGTGAATAAACACTCATCATGAGAATAACACATCTAGCATGGAAAATATTGGCTACCCTTTACCGCTTCGCGAGCAGTTGAGCACACAAAAGATAAATTTATTTTGAACATTAGAGATGGCACATGCAAATTTGCTTAGAACGGCATGGAAACACCGCATATAGGTAGGTATAGTGGACTCACATGGCAAAACTGGTTTAAAAGGTTTTGGATGCACAAGTAGTGATCATACTTAGTGCAAAATGAAGGCTAGCAAAAAGATTGAGGAATCGACCAACCAAAAAGCGAAATTTTTTGTACCCAAGCATTAAGCATAAGTAACACCGAGTAATGCACCATAAGTAGGATATAAATTTCATTGCATAACTATTGACTTTCATGCTTGCATAGGGAATCACAAACCTTAACATCAATATTCTTACTAAAGCACAATTACTCATCAACTTGAATCACATATCATATCATCATATCTCAAAACCATTACTAAGAATCAAGTTTATTGTCCAATGATCTTCATGAAAGTTTTTATTATGTCCTCCTTGGATATATATCACTTTGGGACTATTTTCATATGTTGCTTTTGATAAGCTCAAACAAATATAAGTGAAGATCATGAGCATAATTTTTTCTTTTCTCAAAATAATCTTAAGTGAAGCAAGAGAGAATTTCTTTAAAATTTTACTAACTCCCAAATAAATCTAAGTTAAGCATGAGAGCATTTCTTCAAAAAATAACAAAGCACACCATGCTCAAAAAGATATAAATGAAGTACTAGAGCAAATCCATGGCTCTAAAAATTTAAGTGAAGCATAGGAGCAAGCATAACATAATTTTTAGCTCTCTCAAAAGGTGTGTCCAGCAAGGATTCAACACTTAAAACACAAAGTAAAACAAGAAAAGACTCGTATCATACAAGATGCTCCAAGCAAAACTCATATCATGTGACGAATAAAAATATAGTTTCAAGTAAAATACCGATGGTTGTTAGAAGAAAGCGGGGATGCCACTCGGGGGCATCCCCAAGCTTAGTTGCTTGATACTTCTTTGAATATTATCTTGGGGTGCCTCAGGCATCCCCAAGCTTAGCATTTTTCTTATCCTTATTCCTTCATCCATCGTAAGATAACCCAAAACTTGAAAACTTCGATCACACAAAACTCAAACAAAACCTTCGTGAGATCCGTTAGTACAAAAAAACAAACCACTACTATAAGTACTGTAGAAAACCTATTCTTATTTTGTTTTTGAATTATATCAACTGTATTCCAACTTCTCTATGGCAAAAACACATCAAAGAAAACCATAGAATCATCAAAACAAGTACACAATTGAAAGAAAACTGAATCTGTCAAAAACAGAACAGTCTGTAGCAATCTGAATATTTCGAATACTTCTGCAACTACAAAAATTCTGAAATAAATTGATGGACGTGAGGAATTTGTCTATTAATCCTCTTAAGAAAGAATCAACTCAAAACCACTCTTCTGTTAAAAGTGAAAAATAATCTTGTGAGTGCAAAAGTTTCTGTTTTTCAGCAAGATCAAATAAACTTTCACCCAACTCTTCCCAAAGTCGTTGCTTGGCACAAACACTAATTAAAACACAAAAAACACAATCATAGCAGTAGAACAATTGTTCTAGCACTCAAGAACAGGAAGCAAAAATCAAAAATAAATTTTATTCATTGGGTTGCCTCTCAACAAGCGCCATCATTTTACGCCCCTAGCTAGGCATACCGTGCATGATCTAAGTTTTGTCACCCTTAACCTTGTTTCCGTTGGAGGTATTTGTGTTGGGAGGTTTTGTAAATAAGACATAGAACACATTATCCATGGAAACCTTAGCACTATCAAGTTGTTTTTTATCATAACCCCTTTGATTTCCGGCGGTGATCCAAGAATAGTGTTGATTAACATTGTTAAAAACTTGTTGGATCATATCTAAAATGGGGACTTGCTTTTTAAGATTCTCGTCAAAGATTTTGTTATCTCCAAGCAAATGTCTCAAGGCATAATCACTATTATAAAAAAATTCATCAATGACGGGTTTTTCACGATTCATGCCATAAAAATCAAAGATTTCCCTAACTTCCCGTATTATGTAGTCAAGTTCATTCATCAAAACAAGAGTGGCTAACTTTTTAGCTTTAGGATCCTTTATAATGGGCAACTCATAAAACAATCTTTGGAACATAGGATGAGTACGAATGAATCTAGTTTCAAGTTTTAGAACAAGTGCCGAAATAGCTTCGGCATAAGATTTAGTCCTTTTAAGTATAGGAATATCATCAAGACTTAGTTTTCTGACACAATTGAAAAATTCTTGGATATGTTCTTTTCCCATAAAATTCCCTTGCCCCAAGATAAAAGTTTTGGCATCCAAATTACCCAAGCGCTCCATTTTAGGAGTTAGGCCATCATCTGTTTCTGCAAAGTCACTCATGGCGACGAGTTCAAGCAAGTAAAAGATCCGACGAGAAAACGGCGAACGAAAAAGAGGGGGAATAAAACGGAAACTTTTTTGAAGTGGGGGAGAGGAAAACGAGAGGAAAATGGAAAATAATGTAAATTGTGACAATATGAGATTTGTGATTAGGAATCTGGTTGATGTTGAATATCCTCCCTGGCAACGGCGCCAGAAATTCCTTTTGATGTCTGCTAGAACTACGTCAGTATTTCCCCAAAGAGGAAGGGATGATGCAGTATAGCGATGGTAGGTATTTCCCCCCCAGTGATGAGACCAAGGTTATCGAACCAGTAGGAGAACCTCCTCACACCATGTAAACAACACCTGCACACAAATAACAAATACTCGCAAACTGGCGTGTTAAAGGGGTTGTCAACCCCTTTCGAGTACAGCGCCTCAAGATAGGCAAATAACGTGAGGTAAAAGTGGTAGATAGGATAAATAGATCGCGGAACAAATAAATTGCAGCAAGGTATTTTTGTATTTTTGGTTTAATAGATCTGAAAATAAAAGCAAAGAAAAATATATTGTAAAGGAAAATATGATGAAAAGAGACCCGGGGGCCGTAGGTTTCACTAGTGGATTCTCTCGAGAATAATAGCAAATGGTGGGAAAACAATTACTGTTGGGAAATTGATAGAACTTCAAATAATCATGACAATATCCAGGCAATGATCATTATATAGGCATCACATCCAAGATTAGTAGACCGACTCCTGCCTGCATCTACTACTATTACTCCACACATCGACCGCTATCCAGCATGCATCTAGTGTATTAAGTTCATGGAAAAACGGAGTAATGCAATAAGAATGATGACATGATGTAGACAAGATCCGTTTATATATTGCAAAGATATAGATCACATCTTGTTATCCTTAGTAGCACACAATACATACATGTCGGTTCCCCTTTTGTCACTGGGATCAAGCACCGTAAGATCGAACCCACTACAAAGCACCTCTTCCCATTGCAAGATAAATACATCAAGTTGGCCAAACAAAACCCAAATATTGGAGAAGAAATATGAGGCTATAAGCAATCATGCATATGCGAGATCAAAGAAGACTCGAATAACTTTCATGGATAAAAACATAGATCTGATCATAAACTCAAAGTTCATCGGATCCCAACAAACACACCGCAAAAAGACTTACATGATATGGATCTCGAAGAGACCATTGTATTGATAATCAAGAGAGAGAGAGAGAGAGGAAGCCATCTAGCTACTAACTACGAACCCGTAGGTCTACAAAGAACTACTCACACATCATCAGAGAGGCACCAATGGAAGTGGTGAACCCCTCCATGATGGTGTCTAGATTGGATCTGGTGGTTCTAGACTCTGCGGCAGGCTGGAATTGATTTTTGTCGACTCTCCTAGGGTTTCTGGAATATTGGGGTATTTATAAAGCAAAGAGGCAGTTCAGGGGGCACCCGAGGTGGGCACAACCCGCCAGGGCGCGCCTGGGCCTCCTAGCGCACCCTGGTGGGTGCTGCTCCCCTCGAGCAGCCCCGAGGTGCTTCCTTGGCCCACTGGCTTTCTTCTGGCCCAAAAAATCCTCCAGGAGTTTCATTGCATTTGGACTCTGTTTGATATGGATTTTTTGTGATGTAAAAAACATGCAGAAAATAGCAACTCGCACTGGGCACTATGTCAATAGGTTAGTACCAAAAAATGATATAAAATGACTATAAAATGATTGTAAACATCCAATAATGATAATATAACAGCGTGGAACAATAAAAAATTATAGATACGTTGGAGACGTATCAGTATCATCATTTCACTCACATAGCATGTGCTAAAAAGTTGAGAGGATTACGACAAAAACTGGATGCAATTTATGTACAAAATGGACAATCTCTTTTGAAGTATTAGGGTTTTGAACGATAACTCATCTATTACAAAGGCATTTCATTTTTTTAAACTTATTTCAACTCCAGAACTTTTGTGCATTCAGTATGCACCATTGAAAGCCACGTCATCAATTTTCAACCCTTTCTGACTTCATTTGCTATTTTTCAGGCATTTACTGAATTTTTTAAGTTAGAAAAGCACTACAAATGAGCTTTGAAAATGTTGAAAGTTGGCACTGTATCATCATTTTACCCACATAGCATGTGCTTAAAAGTTGAGATGGTTACGACAAAAACTGGATGCACTTCGTGTAGAAAATGGACAATCTCTTTCGAAGTATCAGGGTTTCAGACGAAAACTCATCTATTACAAAGGCATTTCATTTTTTAAACTTATTTCAACTCCATAATTTTTGTGTGTTCAGTATGCACCATTCAAAGCCACGTCATCAATTTTCAACCCTTTCTGACTTCATTTGCTATTTTTCATGCATTTACTGAATTTTTGAGCTAAATGACCCTGAAATTGAAAAGCACTACAAAATAAACTCTGAAAAGGTTGAAAGTTGGCATGGTACCATCATTTCACCCACATAGCATGTGCTAAAAAGTTGAGAGGGTTACGACAAAAACTGGATGCACTTCGTGTACAAAATGGACAATCTCTTTCAAAGTATCAGGGTTTCAGACAAAAACTCATCTGTTACAAAGGCATTTCAATTTTTTAAACTTATTTCCACTCCAGGAGTTTTGTGCGTTTGCTATGCACCATTCAAAGCCACGTCGTCAATTTTCAACCCTTTCTGACTTCGTTTGCTATTTTTCATGCATTTACTGATTTTCTTGAGCTAAATGACCCTGAAATTGAAAAGCAATACAAAATGAATTCTGAAAAGTTTGAAAGTTCGCATGGTATCATACTTTCACCCACATAGCATGTGCTAAAAAGTTGAGAGGGTTACGGCAAAAATTGGATGCACTTCGTGTACAAAATGGACAATCTCTTTTGAAGTATCAGGGTTTCGGACGAAAACTCATCTGTTACAAAGGCATTTCATTTTAAAACTTATTTCAACTCTAGAATTTTTGTGCGTTCAGTATGCACCATTCAAAGCCACGTCATCAATTTTCAACCCTTTCTGACTTCATTTGCTATGTTTCATGCATTTACTGATTTTTTGAGCCAAATGACCCTGAAATTGAAAAGCACTACAAAATAAACTCTGAAAAGGTTGAAAGTTGGCATGGTATCATCATTTCACCCACATAGCATGTGCTAAAAAGTTGAGAGGGTTACGACAAAATCTGGATGCACTTCGTGCACAAAATGGACAATCTCTTTCGAAGTATCAGGGTTTCAGACAAAAACTCATCTGTTACAAAGGCATTTCCATTTTTTAAACTTATTTCAACTCCAAGATTTTTGTGCGTTTAGTATGCACCATTCAAAGCCACGTCGTGAATTTGCAACCCTTTCTGACTTCGCATGCTATTTTTCATACATTTACTGATTTTCTTGAGCTAAATGACCCTGAAATTGAAAAGCACTACAAAATGAATTCTGAAAAGGTTGAAAGTTCGCATGGTATCATCATTTCACCCACATAGCATGTGCTAAAAAGTTGAGAGGGTTATGGCGAAAACTGGATGCACTTCGTGTACAAAATGGACAATCTGTTTTGAAGTATTAGGGGTTTGGACGAAAACTCATCTGTTAAAAAGGCATTTCATTTTTTAAATAACCTATGAATTATCAAATAAAATATAATGTTAAACACACTAATGTTAAACAGCAGAAGAAAAAATCACTGAAAAATCTATTTTTAAAGTAAAGTTATTCACAAACTAGTGGTTCACACAAAATTTCAAATAATTCAAATCGAAAATAATTTACTACTCATGGTGGTAGTTATGCACAACCCCAATTTTTATCTCTAATTAATTTGATAAATTATTATTGACTATGTAAAGTAACTCTATAATGAAATATCGTGACTTTGGACCATCCAGGCAAACAAACCGGCAATTATGCTAAAAGGGAAAGCAATAAGACTGAGAGAAGTGAGAAAAGGCTATTTCTACACAATAAAAAGGCACTTGTGTCAAAAATCTATCAAAAAAGACAAAGAGAAGTGAGAAAAAGTCATTTCTATACAACAAAAATGCACTTGTGTCAATGTCGTAAGAAACCCCACACCTCATATATAAAAAAGGCACTTATGCCAAAGGGTGTGTAGCTGCCACCATGTGTGTGTAGCTACCCCATGCATAGGAAATTGCCTCTCTAATTCAAATTTAAACATCCAAATTTTAAAATTACTAGCACTAACAGAAAGTTTATAATTTTTGTGACCTAAATAAAAAATATTAACAAAGAAACTCTAAATGAAGCAAAAAACAACTCAGAAACAAAAGAAAATAAATGAAGCAGAAAAAAAGCCCGCCTATTAGGCCGCCACGGCGTGCATACGACTAGAAACCCAACCTCTAGTTGGGCCAGGATGCAGGCCCGCAAGGCCAAGGAGGCCCCACAGGGCAGCACAGGTTTGGTAGGCCTAGAAGGCCTGCATTAGAGAGGAGATCGATGGAGAGGCTGCGGCGGGGCTTATAAACAGGTGATGGCTCCTCTCACCAAGCGAGGTGGGACTAAACTTGCCCTGCACCATGCCTGTGCGAGCACCAGGCCTTTAGTGGCGGTTGGTGGCTCCAACCACGACTAAAGGGGGCCCTTTAGTGACGGTTGGAGCCACCAACCATGACTAAAGGTCTGGCTTCCCGCCGCTCTGCCTGGCCAAAACCATCCCTTTAGTCCCGGTTGGTGGCTCCAATCGGGACTAAAGGTGCCTCGTATATAAGCGACCACTTTGAAAATTTCCCTCAAATCATCCATTCTTCTCGACGACGCCGAACCAGAGGACGTCGCCAGGCTGTTGTGCCGCCTCATCTCGTCGTTGATGTCGCATCGCCTCGCCTCGCCATCGCCGTCGCCACGACCTCACCTCGACCTCTCCTCGCCCGCCTGCCCCGACGCCGTCGCCGCGCCTCCTCGACCTCGCGCACCGTCGTCGTCACCATCATCGTCGCAGTCACTGTCGCCGTCGCCGTCGACTCGCCTCGCCTCGCCGGCCGTCGCCCCGTTGTGAGTCCCTGCTGCCATGGCCGCCCCTCCCCGATCGAGCCCACACACATGCATGAACACACACACACACACACACACACACACACACACACACACACACACTGATACGTCTCCAACGTATCTACTTTTCCAAACACTTTTGCCCTTGTTTTGGACTCTAACTTGCATGATTTCAATGAAACTAACCCGGACTGACGTTGTTTTCAGCAGAATTGCCATGATGTTGTTTCATGTATAGAAAACAAAAGTTCTCGGAATGTCCTGAAAATCCTCAGAGGCACTTTTTGGAAAATATAAAAAATACTAGAGAAAAATCAAGACCAGGGGGCCCACACCCTGTCCACGAGGGTGGGGGGCGCGCCCTCCCCCCTGGGCATGCCCCCCTGTCTCGTGGGCCCCCTGAGACTCCGCCGACCTCAACTCCAACTCCATATATTCCGTCTCGCGGAGAAAAAAATGAGGAGAGAAAGTTTCATCGCGTTTTATGATACGGAGCCGCTGCCAAGCCCTAATCTCTCTCGGGAGGGCTAATCTGGAGTCCGTTCGGGGCTTCGGAGAGGGGGATTCATCGCCGTCGTCATCATCAACCATCCTCCATCACCAATTTCATGATGCTCACCGCCGTGCGTGAGTAATTCCATCGTAGGCTTGCTGGACGGTGATGGGTTGGATGAGATTTATCATGCAATTAAGTTAGTTTTGTTAGGGTTTTATCCCTAGTATCCACTATGTTCTGAGATTGATGTTGCTATGACTTTGCTATGCTTAATGCTTGTCACTAGGGCCCGAGTGCCATGATTTCAGATCTGAACCTATTATGTATTCATGAATATATGTGTGTCCTTGATCCTATCTTGCAAGTCTATAGTCACCTATTATGTGTTATGATCCGACAACCCCGAAGTGATAATAATCGGGATACTTCTCGGTGATGACCGTAGTTTGAGGAGTTCATGTATTCACTATGTGTTAATGCTTTGGTCCGGTTCTCTATTAAAAGGAGGCCTTAATATCCCTTAGTTTCCACTAGGACCCCGCTGCCACGGGAGGGTAGGACAAAAGATGTCATGCAAGTTCTTTTCCATAAGCACGTATGACTATTTACGGAATAAATGCCTACATTACATTGATGAATTGGAGCTAGTTCTGTGTCACCTTATGTTATAGCTATTACATGAGGAATCACATCCGACATAATTATCCATCACTGATCCAATGCATATGAGCTTTTCACATCTTGTGCTTTGCTTATTTACTTTCCCGTTGCTATTGTTACAATCACTACAAAACCCCAAAACATTACTTTTGCTACCGTTACCTTTATTATCATATTACTTTGCTACTAAATACTTTGCTGCAGATACTAAGTTATCCATGTGTGGTTGAATTGACAACTCAACTGCTAATACTCAAGAATATTGTTTGGCTCCCCTTGTGTTGAATCAATAAATTTGGGTTGAATACTTTACCCTCAAAAGCTGTTGCAATCCCCTACACTTGTGGGTTATGTCACGCCCAAGATGCAACCCTATCCTAAAGGAACTCGAAGGTCCCACCAAGGATAGAAGCGCATCTTGAAGACGCTTTTGCAAGGTGGATATCATTACATCAACATTACATAATAGATAGGGATACATACAAAAGGCATACAATGCCACACGAATACAACATTTTCATACATAAGAGCACCATCCGACTACGGATGAAGCACAAACAGAAACTCAAACGACATCCACCCTGCTAGCCCAGGCTGCCGACCTAGAACCTATCCCCTGATCGAAGAAGAAGTAGAAGAAGAACTCCAAAACAAGTAAACATCGCTCTCGCGTCAAGATCATCACATAACCTGTACCTGCAACTGTTGTTGTAGTAATCTGTGAGCCACAAGGACTCAGCAATCCCATTACCATGGGTATCAAGACTAGCAAAGCTTAAAGGGAAAGGAAGGGGTAAAGTGGTGAGGTTGCAGCAGCGACTAAGCATATATGGTGGCTAACATACGCAAATAAGAGCGAGAAGAGAGCAAGCGGAACGGTCGTGAAGCTAGCAATGATCAAGAAGTGATCCTGAACTCCTACTTACATCAAACATAACCCAAAAACCGTGTTCACTTCCTTGACTCCGCCGAAAAGAGACCATCACGGCTACACACACAGTTGATGCGTTTTAATTCGGATTTGGTGTCAAGTTATCTTCAACCGGACATTAACAAATTCCCATCTGCCACATAACCGCGGGCACGGCTTTCGAAAGTTTATACCCTGCAGGGGTGTCCCAACTTAGCCCATGATAAGCTCTCGCGATCAACGGAGGATATACCTTCTCCCAGGAAGACCCGATCAGACTCGGAATCCTGGTTTACAAGACATTTCGACAATGGTAAAACAAGACCAGCAAAGCCGCCCGATGCACCGACAATCTCGATAGGAGCTGCACATATCTCGTTCTCAGGGCAACACCGGATGAGCAATTCGTACAACTAAAACCAGACCTCAAGTTTCCCTGAGGGGGTGCTGCAAAGGGCTCTGGTTCGGACCATCACTTAGAGAAGCACTGGCCCCGGGGGGCTAAAATAAAGATGACCCTCGGGCTCCGGAAACCCAAGGGAAAAAGGGCTAGGTGAGGCAAATGGTAAAACCAAGGTTGGGCCTTGCTGGAGGAGTTTTATTCAAAGCGAACTGTCAAGGGGGTCCCATAAATCACCCAACCGCGTAAGGAACGCAAAATCCGGGAACATAACACCGGTATGAAGGAAACTAGGGCGGCAAGAGTGGAACAAAACACCAGGCATAAGGCCGAGTCTTCCACCCTTTACCAAGTATATAGATGCATTAATTAAATAAGAGATATTGTGATATCCCATCATAATCCTGTCCACCATGGAGCAATCTTCAACTTCACCTGTAACTAACAATGCTATAAGAGGGGCTGAGCAAAAGCGGTAACATAGCCATGCAATGGTTTGCTAGGAAGGGTGAAAAGGTTAGAGGCTGACATGGCAATTTGGGAGGCTTGAAGAGCAAATGATAGGTAGCGCAGCAAAGCGATAGAACGAAGCAACTAGCATAGCAATGATAGTAGTGAGATCCAGGGTAGCGGTCATCTTGCCTGAAATCCCACGAAGAATGAGTCCATGAAGAATACGAATGGATGAAGCCGAACCAAGCGTAGACGAACGAATCCTCACGATCGCAACGAAACGGGAACTATCGAGAAGAAGCACACACCATGGTAAACACACCACACATAAACATGACATGATGCACAACAAGCATGATGCATGACAAAGCTACATGAATCTTCTCATGGCAAGAGATGATGCAAACAAGAGCAACCCATCAAGGCAAGTTTAAATGAGGTCGGGAACAACATATAATAATTCCGGTAAGTCCTCATATGCAAATTTCGAAATTGGTCCAGATCTGAATAAACCTTATGTTGAAATTGTTAAACAGCAAGTTAAGATGCACCAAGATGATCTACACGAGATTCTAGTCAAATTACATATAAAGTTCATTAGATTTGGAGCTACGGCCTAGAAGATATGAGCAAAACAAGTTAAACATGGCATTGATGTAAAATGCATACAAACATCAAGCAAACACCTCAAAACAAGGATGCAACATGATAATATGAAACTACATGCAAAATCAAGCAATTTTCATATAGAGCACACTCAAAACGGATCAACGGTTCAACACATACACGCTATACAAGTTTAAAGGACAAGTTGTCCAAAACAGCAACTAGGCATATTGCAAACATCAAAACAATATTCTACAGCATCTCATGAAAACAAAAGACATTGGCATGATGTACATGTAAAGAATAACAAAACATGAACACTGAGCTATCTCCAGAAATCACTAGAACATGCTCCAAAAAGATATGGCAAGATTGCAAATAATAACAGTTTACAGGCTTAGCAGAAATAACATCAGGTTGCAATGTTTAGAGCTATCAAACAATATGTTACAGGAACTTATCATGGCAAACAAATGCATGGCATGAATCTAATAAATGCATAGAACACAAATCCTTTACTGACCATGAGCCAAAAAGGATCAGAAGATATGATGGCACCCATGTAAACATGGCAAGTTTCGTTAACAGATTCAGCAAACAGGGCATGGCAGGAACAACGATAAGTAGGCATGTTGGTGAGCTTGTACAACTCACCAAAGAGCAATACATGGCATGACTAGGTGACTAACAGTAATAAGACATGTTTACGAAGCTAAGCATGGCAAGAGCAAGTTCATAGGGTGCATGGATCACTAGAAAAGCTCATGGCAAAACTGAACTTCATGTTAACAGGCTGACAGCAACATTATTTAGCAACTTTGGTGCATGATAACAACAATCTACAGCAAGCCATAAATTCAACAAGGGGCATGGATGGATAGATCATGACATGTATAACAAAACATCCTTAGTGAACATCTCCATATTATGCATAGAATGACTTGTAGCAGCAGGTTTACATAGCATCACGAAATAAAAGATTCAGCCTAGCAAAACAGTAACAACAAGTATCCTACTTAACAAGCTTGATGCACTCACTACACAACTCACAAAAATACATGGATTGCACCCCTGTAAAGATGGCATGATGTAGCTCAAAACACACGTAGATCTCATGCTCATAGGATGCACACATCGAATGCAACAAAAATGACAAATCACCAAGTTATAACAGTTTCAGCAGATTAACATCATATAGCACTCTTGCAACAATGATTAGGGCATCAAGATGATCTCAAACAAGCATGACACAATGGAATTAAATGAATAGCATCTCCCAACGAACATTTTGATATATCATACGCATGAAACGGAGCTACGGATGCAGAGTTATGATGCGATGAACAGGGGCACAAAATGTAAAATATTTAGGGACTTGGGGAAAAATCAGGGTCAACCTTAGGGTTTCCAGATCTGGATCTGGCGCGGAACCCGAGGTTCACCGGAGCAGAGGACGGGGAGGCGGCCGGCGGGGCGGAGAGGGGCGGATCCGGGCGCGGCTGACGAGGGTTGGCCCTCCAGCGACGGGAGGAGGCGGCGCCGGGTTCCTCCGGTGGCCGGTCCGGCGAGGGGCGCCGGCGGACGGAGCTTGGCAGGGCCGGCGGAGGGAGAGGTGGCGGATCGGGGTCGACGCGGGTTGGCGGCGGCGCGAAGGCTGAGACGGGGAGGCGATGGGGCGCGGGGCCGCGCCGGTGAAGGGCGGTGCCGGCGGGGCGCACCGGCGACCGGGGTGGCGGCGCACGTGAGGCGCGGCTCGGGCAGCGCTTGCGAGCGGTGGGGCGCGGGCGGCGGCCGGTCGGGCCTGCATGGGCCCGTGATGGGCTCGGGCGGGCCGCGGTGGCCGCAGGCGGGGATGGAGGCGCGGGACACGTTGCGGGCGGCCACTGGCGCGGGGCGGCGGCGCGAGACGTCGGGCGGGCGCGGACATGTCCGGGCGCGGTGGGAAAAACGTCCGGCGGCGCGGAGAGGGTCTGATCTAGGGTTTGGACCCAAAATTTCGGAGGGGGAGGTCTATTTATAGGTAGAGGGAGATAGGAGTGTCCAAATGAGGTGCGGTTTTCGGCCACGCGATCGTGATCGAATGGCGGAGATCATGGAGGGGGTTTAGATGGGTTTTGGGACACTTTGGAGGGGTGTTGGGCTGCAACACAAAGAGGGCATTTACGGTTACCCGGTTAACCGTTGGAGTATCAAACGGACTCCAAATGGCACGAAACTTGACAGGCGGTCTACCGGTGCTATACCGAGGCTGCTTGGGAAACCTCGGGCCATTCTGAGAAAGTTTAACACCCGCTCACAACGAGAGACAAAAGGGGGACACCGGAGGACATAGAAGTGCCAGATTGCAAAACGGACAACGGGGAAAATGCTCGGATGCATGAGACGAACACGTATGCAAAATGAGATGCACATGATGACATGGCAAAATGCAACACGCAAGCAAATGACATGGCAATGACGACGAATAACTGGAGGACATCTGGCGCATCGAATCCGGGGCATTACAGGTTATCACACACACACACATTCTTTTCTGTTCTTCTGTTTTTTAGTTATAGAAATGTTGAATATTTTTTAGTTTTTTAGACTTCTAGTTATAGAATGTTATATGAATGTTTTTTAGTTTTTTATACTTTTAGTTATAGATAAATGTTAGATATTAAAAAGTTGAGGAATTTTGACATTTGATCCAATGTATAGCAATTAGTATATGTATGTATACAATGTATACAAAACATTTGAGGAATTTTGACCAAGCATAGAAAAAAGTTGTATATTTTAATGTTGTATTTGCAAAAGTTTGTTTTGTATTTGCAAATCAAATGAAAAAGAATTACAAAAATCACAATCAAGCATTTAAAAATGTTAAATTTGCATAGAATTTGTTCTCGACGTCAACGATGCCCCGCCCGCATCCTCGTCGTAGACTCACCCGAGCTATGATCCCGTGACCGTTCCTTCTCTTTGGGTGTCCACCACGAGTGATGTTAGCTAGTGATGTTATATATGATCATATTCGAGATGTATTAGCGATAATACTCAAGATGTATTCACGATTATATTTGATAATATTCGAGAAGATATATTCGAGATTATATTATTTGATAATATTCGAGACGATGTATTCGAGATTATATTCGATGATGCATATTATCTGGATTATTCGAGATGTATATATATATATATATATAATCTACTACGGTTCAGTTTTTCCTTATTGATTGCATGCATGCATTCTAATTTGAATATTAAATTGTTTTATCTTTCTTTTGAATTAGTTAAATAAAAGCGATGGACAATACCGGCAGAGAAGGCGAAGAGACTATGTTCGACATCATACGCTCCCCGTGCCCAGATGAGAATGAAGAAGATAATGGGTCGCAATATCTGAACAATACCAATGAGGGTATGATATTTGGTGAAGACGGTTGAAAAGATGAAGTCCAGAACAATGATGACAAAGGAAATATTGTTCTTTAAATAACAAAGACCGCCGAGGTATATTTATATAAGGCATCTGGTGATCATCACATGTTTTAATTGATTTGTATATATGTTAACACATCGATGTTTCTTCTTTTAGCCCTCCAGATCGAGCAAATCTTCTACAAGCAACAGGACACTTCGAGGCCCGGCCAAAAAGTTGGCTGGCATAAAGTACAACATCGATGCCATCAAACCTAATGGCGAACCACTTGAACCTAAGAAGAATGTGAACAAGTTCATTCATCAATGAAGAGTTATTGCTAGGGACCAAATCCTGATCTCCGTTCAAGAATGGAAAAAGCCAGCAAAGGGAGATCCAGATGTTACTCTTGTTGACCAAAGAACAAAATATCTGCTTTGGGATTTGCTCATGTCACATTTCACCCTACCAGATCATTTGACAGATGCAGATCTGGAGAAAGTCAAGAACAGTGCTCTTAAGAATATGACGAGAGCATTCAACAACCACAAGAAAAATATATGGGCCGCGTATGTCAAAGCAAGAAAGCAGACTCCAGAATTCAAGGGAACACTTGAGAAGGCAAGAAATCACTGGGACGCTTTCGTGAACTTCAAGGAATCGGAAGTAGCTCAGGAATGGTCGAGAATAAACAAGATTAATGCTGCGAAAAAGCAGTGGCACCATAACATGGGGCCAGGTGGCTACGAGGTGGCCCAGCCTAAGTGGGGTATCGCGGAGAAATAGATGATTGATGCAGGGGTCACTCCAGTTACATTGGGCTAGCCCCCAAGGTGCAGGACTTGGTTTTATGCGCATGGGGGGAAGTTGGACCCAAAGACATGGCTGGTTTTGGAGCGAGCAAGTCATAAAGGAGCCACCGACAGTTTACTTGTTGCAATTCATGAGGCTCGAACGGGCGTGTTCACGCCCAACAGAGAGAACAACGAGCTTACGCACGCCCTAAAGAATCCAAAACACCCGGGAAGAGCATGAGGCAAAGGCGTTGTTCTGTGGTTTGAGGGGTTTGCGGATTAGAACAACACTTATAGAAGCCGTGCAAGAAAGAGGCAGCATGAGGAGGAGGAGAGGAAGCTGGAGGAGGAGCAGAGGAAGCAGGAAGCAGATCACCTTTGCATCGTAGAATCAAAGCACGCGGAGTTGGAACACGCTTTCATCCGGCAGCAGGAGCAGATCGGCTCACTTAGCTAGGAAAGGGCGTCTCAGCGGCAACAACAAGCAGATCCAAGATTGGATTGCATCGTCCCATCCATGCCAAGAAGCAGCATGGGTTCGGCCCTGGGCGATGATGCACTGCTGGATAGATAATCTGTGGATGAAATAATAGCTACGACAACTTGTGAGCTACACATGAAAGTGAAGAACATATCCATGAAGGTGGCGGACGACTATGCTTTAACAAATCCCCCTGAAGCAACCTTCCATTGCAATCCGATTCCAGCTGGCTATGCTCATGTCGGGGTTGACAAAGTGATGACATGATATTTGGGGCTAGAGCTTGACATTCCTAGAGGTGACGAGGAGCGCACACTGCGAGAGGCCATACATCGTATCATTCTATGGAGAAAGGATTTCATCGTATTTCCAAGGCCACCGACACCGTGTCATCCGTCTCCTCCAAGTCTGCCACCGCATTAGTAGACTCCCACTCCTCCAAGTCCACCACCGCGTCAGCAAACTCCTGCTCCTCCAAGTCCACCACCACATCAGCCCACTCCTCCTCCTCCAAGTCTGGCACCCCGTCAGCCGACTCCTCCTCCTCCTCCAAGTCCAGCACTACGTGATGTCTACTACACAACCTTCTTCTTGTAGAAGTTATTGGGCCTCCAAGTTCAGAGGTTTGTAGGACAGTAGAAAATTTCCCTCAAGTGGATGACCTAAGGTTTATCAATCCGTGGGAGGCGTAGGATGAAGATGGTCTCTCTCAGACAATCATGTAACCAAATAACAAAGAGTCTCTTGTGTCCCCAACACACCCAATACAATGGTAAATTGTATAGGTGCACTAGTTCGTCAAAGAGATGGTGATACAAGCGTAATATGGATGGTAGATATAAGTTTTTGTAACATGAAAAATATAAAAACAGCAAGGTAGCAAGTGATAAAAGTGAGTGAAAACAGTATTGCAATGCTAGGAAACAAGGCCTAGGGTTCATACTTTCACTAGTGCAAGTTCTCTCAACAAACATAGCATAATTGGATCATATAATAATCCCTCATCGTGCAACAAAGAGTCACTCCAAAGTCACTAATAGCGGAGAACAAACGAAGAGATTATTGTATGGTACAAAACCACCTCAAAGTTATTCTTTCCAATCAATCCATTGGGCTATTCCTATAAGACACACATTAACCAAAACCCTAATGTCACCTAAATACTCCAATGTCACCTCAAGTATCCGCGGGTTTGATTATACTATATGCATCACACAATCTCAGATTCATCTACTCAACAAACACAAAGAACTTCAAAAGGTGCCCCAAAGTTTCTACCAGAGAGTCAAGGCGAAAACGTGTGCCAACCCCTATGCATAAGTTCACAAGGTCACAAAACATACGTCAAGTGGATCACGTGAATATCCCATTGTCACCACAGATAAGCACATGCAAGACATACATCAAGTGTTCTCAAAATCTTAAAGACTCAACATGATAAGATAACTTCAAAGGGAAAACTCAATTCATCACAAGGAGATAGAGGGAGAGAAACATCATATGATACAACTAAAATAGCAAAGCTCATGGTACATCAAGATCGTGCCAAATCAAGAACACGAGAGAGAGAAAGAGAGATCAAACACATAGCTACTGGTACATACCCTCAACCCCGAGGGTGAACTACTCCCTCCTCGTCATGGAGAGCGCCGGGATGATGAAGATGGCCACCGGTGATGGATCCTCCCTCTGGCAGGGTGCCGGTAAAGGGTCCCGATTTTTTTTGGTGGCTATAGAGGCTTGCGGCGGTGGAACTCCTGATCTAGGTTCATTTTCGGGGGTTTCTGTATTTATAGGAATTTTTGGCATCGGTTTCATGTCAGGGGGGGTCCACGAGTCAAAGACGAGGGTGGAGCACCCTCCTGGGGGGCAGGGCGCGCCCTCCACCCTCGAGGTTGGCTCGGGACTCTTCTGTCCCAAATCTTTTGTTTCGGGGGCTTCTTCTGGTCCATAAAAAATCACCGTAAATTTTCAGCTTGTTTGGACTCCCTTTGATATTCCTTTTTTGCAAAACTCAAAAACAAGGAAAAAATAGAAACTGGCATTGGGCTCTAGGTTAATAGGTTAGTCCCAAAAATCATATAAATGCATATAAAACATCCAAGATGGATAATATAACAGCATGGAACAATCAAAAATTATAGATACGTTGGAGACGTATCAAGGATCCCCAAGCTTAATTCCTGCTCGTCCTCGAGTAGGTAAATGATAAAAACAGAATTTTTGATGTGGAATGCTACCTAACATATTTATCAATGTAATCTTCTTTATTGTGGCAAGAATATTCAGATCCATAAGATTCAAAACAAAAGTTTAATATTGGTATAAAAATGATAATACTTCAAGCATACCAACAAGATAGTTATGTCTTCTCAAAATAACATGGCCAAAGAAAGCTTATCCCTAAAAAAATCATATAGTGTAGCTATGCTCCATCTTCATCACACAAAATATTCAAATCATGCACAACCCCGGTTTCAGCCAAGCAATTGTTTCATACTTTAGTATTCTCAAACCTTTTCAACTTTCATGCAATACATGAGCGCGAGCCATGTACATAGCACTATAGGTGGAATAGAATGGTGGTTGTGGAGAATACAAAAAGAGGGAGATAGTCTCACATGAACTAGGTGTATCAACGGGTTATGGAGATGCCCATCAATAGATATTTATGTAAGTGAGTAGGGATTGCCATGCAACGGATGCACTAGAGCTATAAGTGTATGAAAGCTCAAAAAGAAACTAAGTGGGTGTGCATCCAACTTGCTTGATCATGAAGACCTAGGGCAATTTGGGGAAGCCCATCATTGGAATATGCAAGCCAAGTTCTATAATGAAAAAATCCCACTAGTATATGAAAGTGACAACATAGGAGACTCTCTATCATGAAGATCATGGTGCTAATTTGAAGCACAAGTGTGGAAAAAGGATATTAGCATTGCCCCTTGTCTCTTTTTCTCTCTCTTTTTTTCTTTTTTCTTTTTTTCTTTTTTTGGGCCTTCTCTTTTCTTTGGCCTTTTTTTTAATTTTTCATACGGAGTCTCATCCTGACTTGTGGGGGAATCATAGTCTCCATCATCCTTTCCTCATTGGGACAATGCTCTAATAATGAAGATCATCACACTTTTATTTACTCACAACTCAAGAATTACAACTCGATACTTAGGACAAAATATGACTCTATATGAATGCCTCTGGCGGTGTACCGGGATGTGCAATGAATCAAGAGTGAAATGTATGAAAGAATTATGAACAATGGCTTTGCCACAAATACGATGTCAACTACATGATCATGCAAAGCAATATGACAATGATGATGCATGTCATAATAAACGGAACGGTGGAAGGTTGCATGGTAATATATCTCGGAATGGCTATGGAAATGCCATAATAGGTAGGTATATTGGCTGTTTTGAGGAAGGTATATGGTGGGTGTATGATACCGGCGATAGTTGCGTGGCACAAGAGAGGCTAGCAATGGTGGAAGGGTGAGAGTGCATATAATCCATGGACCCAACATTAGTCATAAAGAACTCACATACTTATTGCAAAAATCTATTAGTCATCAAAACGAAGTACTACATGCATGCTCCTAGGGGGGTAGATTGGTAGGAAACGACCATCGCTCGTCCCCGACCGCCACTTATAAGGAAGACAATCAAAAAATATCTCATGCTCCAACTTCGTTACATAACGGTTCACCATACGTGCATGCTACGAGACTCACAAACCTTAACACCAGTATTTCTCAAATTCACAACTACTCACTAGCATGACTCTAATATCACCATCTTTATATCTCAAAACAATCATAAGGAATCAAACTTCTCATAGTATTCAACGCACTTTATATGAAAGTTTTTATTATATCCCTCTTGGATACCCATCATATTAGGACTAAATTCATAACCTAAGCAAATTACCATGTTATTTAAGACTCTCAAAATAATATAAGTGAAGCATGAGAGTTCATCAATTTCTTCAAAATAAAACCACCGCCGTTCTCCAAAAAGATATAAGTGAAGCACTAGAGCAAATGACAAACTACTCCAAAAGATATAAGTGAAGATCAATGAGTAGACGGATAACTATGTGACTATGTGAAGAATCTCTAACATTTAAGAATTTCAGATCTTGGGATATTATTCAAACATAAAGCAAAACAAAATAAAATGGCATTGCAACGATAGCACATATCATGTGAAGAAGCAAAAACTTAGGCTCAACCAAAACCGACCGATAGTTGTTGAAGAAGAAAGGTGGGATGCCAACCGGGGCATCTCCAAGCTTAGATGCTTGAGACTTATTGAAATATTAATTAGGGATGCCTTGGGCATCCCCAAGCTTGAGCTTTTTTGTCTCTTTAATTCCTCTCATATCACAGTTTCCCTCAATCTTAAGAACTTCATCCACACAAAACTCAACAAGAACTCGTGAGATAAGTTAGTATAAATCAACGTAATAACCTTATCATTCTCTACTGTAGCAAATCACTAAAATTATTATTTGATATTTCTTACTAAATGCCTCTGCATATTTAACACTCCTATCCTCAAATAGTATCATTAAACAAGCAAACATATGCAAACAATGCAAACATAACAGCAATCTGTATAAACAGGACAGTCTGTAAAGAATGCAAAAGGAATCATAATTCCCTAAGTCCAAAAATTCTGAAAAATTACCACACTGTAGAAAATTTGTTGTTACTCATTGTGTAAAAATTTCAAGATTTTATCATGTCCTGACTATTCACCAATATTCAAAACATAACAACAAACTTTCTGTTTTCAAAACAGTAGCGTATAGACTTGTAAAATAAGCATGGTAAAGGCTATACTTGACCTTTTTATTGAACTAAATGGTACAAAACATGTCTCTGAATAACAGTAAGCAAATATAAACAAAATAAAATGATGCTCCAAGCAAAACTCATATCATGTGGTAAATAAGAATATAGCTCCAAGTAAAGTTATCGACGAACGAAGACGAAAGAGGGGATGCCATCCGGGGCATCCCCAAGCTTAGGCTCTTGGTTGTCCTTGAATGTTACCTTGGGGTGCACTGGGCTTCCCCAAGCTTAGGCTCTTGCCACTCCTTATTCCATAGTCCATCGAATCTTTACCCAAAACTGAAAAACTTCACAACACAAAACTCAACAGAAAACTCGTAAGCTCCGTTAGTATAAGAAAATAAATCACCACTTAGGTACTGTTGCGAACTCATTCTATATTCATGTTGGTGTTATATCTACTGTATTCCAACTTCTCCATGGTTCATACCCTCCGATTCTACTCATAGATTCATCAAAATAAGCAAACAACACATAGAAAACAGAATCAGTTTAAAACAGAACAGTCTGTAGTAATATGGAAACTTTCCATACTTCTGTAACTCCAACAATTCTGAAAAATTAGGACAATCTAGGAAATTTGTATATCAATCTTGTGTAAAAAATTCAGATCAAAAGCACGTTCCAGTGAATTTTCAAATTTCCTGGACTGAGCGCAAAAGTTTATGTTTTTGCACAGGATCAAGTCAAATATCATCCACACTATCCCAAAGGCTTTACTTGGCACTTTATTGAAACAAAAGCTATAAAACATGATTACTATAGTACCTTAATCATGTGAACACAAAAACAGTAGGGGTAAATTTTGGGTTGTCTCCCAACAAGCGCTTTTCTTTAATGCCTTTTAGCTAGGCATGATGATTTCAATGATGCTCGTATAAAAGATAAGAATTGAAACACAAAGAGAGCATCATGAAGAATATGACTAGCACTTTTAAGTCTAACCCACTTTCTATGCATAGGGGTATTGTGAGCAAACAACTTATGGGAACAAGAATCAAATAGCATAGGAAGGCGAAACAAGCATAACTTCAAGATTTTTAACACATAGAGATGAAACTTGATATTATTGCAATTCCTACAAGCATATATTCCTCCATCATAGTAATTTTCAGTAGTATCATGAATGAATTCAACAATATAACTATCACATAAAGCATTATCTTCATGATGCACAAGCATAGAAATTGTATTACTCTCCACATAAGCAAATTTATTCTCATGAATAGTAGTGGGAGCAAACTCAATAAAATAACTATCATGTGAGGCATAATACAATTGAAAATTAAAATCATGATGAAAAGTTTCATGGTTATTATTATTCTTTATAGCATACATGTCATCACAATAATCATCATAGATAGCAACTTTGTTCTCATAATCAATAGGAACCTCTTCCGAAACAGTGGATTCATCATTAAATAAAGTCATGACCTCTCCAAATCCACTTTTATCATTATTGTGAAAAGATTCAACACCCTCCAAAATAGTGTGATCATTACTTCCTAAAGTTGACACTCTTCCAAACCCACTTTCATCAATATAATCATCATAAATAGGAGGCATGCTTTCATCATAATAAATATTCTCATCAAAACTTGGGGGACTAAAAATATCATATTCATCAAACATAGCATCCCCAAGCTTGTGCACTTGCATATCATTAGCATTATGGATATTCAAAGAATTCATATTAACAACATTGCAATCATGCTCCTCATACAAAGGTTTTATGCCAAACATTTTATTGACTTCTTCTTCTAACACTTGAGCACAATTTTCCTTTCCATCATTTTCACGAAAGATATTAAAAAGATGAAGCATATGAGGCAACCTCAATTCCATTTTTTGTAGTTTTCTTTTATAAACTAAACAAGTAATAAAACAAGAAACTAAAAGATTCAATTGCAAGATCTAAAGATATACCTTCAAGCACTCACCTCCCCGGCAATGGGGCCAGAAAAGAGCTTGATGTCTACTATGCAACCTTCTTCTTGTAGACGTTGTTGGGCCTCCAAGTTCAGAGGTTTGTAGGAAAGTAGCAAATTTCCCTCAAGTGGATGACCTAAGGTTTATCAATCTGTGGGAGGCGTAGGATGAATATGGTCTCTCTCAAACAACCATGTAACCAAATAACAGAGAGTCTCTTGTGTCCCCAACACACCCAATACAATGGTAAATTGTATAGGTGCACTAGTTTGGCGAAGAGATGCTGATACAAGCGTAATATGGATGGTAGATATAGGTTTTTGTAATCTGAAAATATAAAAACAGCAAGGTAGAAAGTGGTAGAATGAGCGAAAACGGTATTGCAATGCTAGGAAACAAGGCATAGGGTTCATACTTTCACTAGTGCAAGTCCTCTCCACAATGATAACATAATTGGATCATATAACAATCCCTCAACGTGCAACAAAGAGTCACTCCAAAGTCACTAATAGCGGAGAACAAACGAAGAGATTATTGTAGGGTACGAAACCACCTCAAATTTATTCTTTCTGATAAACCCATTGGGCTATTCCTATAAGTGCCACAAACAGCCCTAGAGTTCATAGTAAAATAACACCTTAAGATACACATCAACCAAGACCCTAATGTCACCTAGATACTCCAATGTCACCTCAAGTATCCGCGGGTTTGATTATATGATAAGCATCACACAATCTCAGATTCATCTATTCAAACCAACACAAAGAACTTCAAAAAGTGACCCAAAGTTTCTACCGGAGAGTCAAGACGAAAACGTGTGCCAACCCCTATGCATAAGTTCACAAGGTCATAGAACCCGCAAGTTGACCACCAAAACATACGTCAAGTGGATCACGTGAATATCTCATTGTCACCACAGATAAGCACATGCAAGACATACATCAAGTGTTGTCAAATCCTTAAATATTCAATCTAATAAGATAACTTCAAAGGGAAAACTCAATTCATCACAAGGAGATAGATGGGGAGAAACATCATAGGATCCAACTAAAATAGCAAAGATCGCGGTACATCAAGATCGTGCCAAATCAAGAACACGAGAGAGAGAAAGAGAGAGAGAGAGAGAGAGAGAGAGAGAGAGAGAGAGATCAAACACACAGCTACTAGTACATACCCTCAGCCGTGAGGGTGAACTACTCCCCCCTCTTCATGGAGAGCGCCGGGATGATGAAGATGGCCACCGGTGATGGATCCCCCCTTTGGCAGGGTGCCGGAATAGGGTCCCGCTTGGTTTTTGGTGGCTACAGAGGCTTGCGGCAGCGGAACTCCCGATTTAGGTTTCTTTTCGGGGGTTTCTATATTTTTAGGAATTTTTGGTGTCGGTTTCACATCACGGGGGTCCACGAGTCAACA
Organism: Triticum dicoccoides; assembly: GCF_002162155.2. Classification (NCBI taxonomy): domain Eukaryota; kingdom Viridiplantae; phylum Streptophyta; class Magnoliopsida; order Poales; family Poaceae; genus Triticum; species Triticum dicoccoides. The sequence continues at coordinate 541,235,372 of NC_041385.1, read as the reverse complement.
ACGAGGGTGGAGCACCCTCCCGGGGGGTAGGGTGCACCCTCCACCCTTGTGGTTGGCTCGGGACTCTTCTATAAAACATATTCTCAAATTTAAATGAGTAGCCATCCCACATTAAACGAGATCCATATACAATGTTCATGCTCAAAGCTAGCACTAAATAACAACTATTGTGGTTTAAAACTAATCCCGTAGGTAAATGTAGAGGTAGAGTGCCAACGACGATCACATCGCGCATCATCACCTCGTCCTTCGCCAGTCTCCGCTTATTCCGCAGCTCCTGTTTTGAGTTACAAATATGAGCAACCGCACCGATATCAAATACCCAGGAGCTACCACGAGTACTGGTAAGGTACACATCAATAACATGTATATCACATATACTTTTGGTGTTGCCGACCTTCTTATCTGCTAAATACTTGGGGCAGTTCCGCTTCCAGTGACCATTTCCCTTACAATAAAAGCACTGAGTCTCAGGCTTGGGTACATTGTTTGGCTTCTTCCCAGCAATTGATTTACCGGACGCGGCAACTCCCTTGCCTTCCTTCTTGAAGTTCTTTTTACCATTGCCTTCCTTGAAATTAGTGGTCTTATTCACCATCAACACTTGATGTTCATTTTTTATTTCCACCTCCGCTGATTTCAGCATTGAATATAACTCAGGAATGGACTTCTCCATCCCCTGCATATTGTAGTTCATCACAAAGCTCTTGTAGCTAGGTGGGAGCGACTGGAGGATCCTGTCAATGACTGATTCATCCGGGAGATTAACTCCCAACTGAGACAAACGTTTGTGTAACCCGGAAATAGTGAGTATATGCTCACTGGCAGAACTGTTTCCTCCATCTTACAATTGTAGAACTTGTCAGAGACTTCATATCTCTCGACCCGGGCATGAGCTTGGGAAACCATTTTCAGCTCTTGGAACATCTCATATGCTTCGTGTTGCTCAAAACGCTTTTGGAGCCCCGGTTCTAAGCTGTAAAGCATGCTGCACTGAACCAGGGAGTAACCATCACTACGCGACTGCCAGGCATTCATAACATCTTGAGTTGCTGGGAAAATGAGCGCTTCACCTAGCGGTTCTTCTAGGACATATGCTTTCTTGGCAGCTATGAGGATGATCCTCAAGTACCGGACCCAGTCCGTATAGTTGCTACCATCGTCTTTCAACTTGGTTTTCTCTAGGATTGCGTTGAAGTTGAGGGCAACATTAGCATGGACCATTTGATCTACAAGACATATTGCAAAGATATTTTAGATTATGTTCATGATAATTAAGTTCATCTAATCAAATTACTTAATGAACTCCCACTCAGATAGACATCCCTCTAGTCATCTAAGTGATACATGATCTGAGTCAACTAGGCCATGTCTGATCATCACGTGAGACGGACTAGTCATCATCGGTGAACATCTTCATGTTGATCGTATCTACTATACGACTCATGTTCAACCTTTCGGTCTCTTGTGTTCCAAGGCCATGTCTGTACATGCTAGGCTCGTCAAGTCAACCTAAGTGTTTTGCATGTGTAAGTCGGGCTTACACCCATTGTATGTGAATGCTAGAATCTATCACACCCGATCATCATGTGGTGCTTCGAAACAACGAACTTTTGCAATGGTGCACAGTTAGGGGGAACACTTTCTTGAATTTTTTTATGAGGGATCATCTTATTTATGCTACCGTCGTTCTAAGAAAATAAGATGTAAACATGACAAACATAACATGCAAATCATAAAGTGATATGATATGACCAATATCATTTTGCGCCTTTGATCTTCATCTTTGAGGTGCAGCATGATCACCTTCGTCACCGGATGACACCATGATCTCCATCATCGTGTCTTCATGAAGTTGTCTCGCCAACCATTACTTCTACTACTATGGAAAATGGTTAGCAATAAAGTAAAGTAATTACATGGCATTTTAATGAGACGCAGGTCATACAAGAAATTAAGAACATGATCAATCCCCTATGGCTCATGCCGGTTGTCATACTCATCGACATGCAAGTCGTGATTCCTATTACAAGAACATGATCAATCTCATACATCACATATATCATTCATCGCATTCTTTTGGCCATATCACATCACATAGCATACCCTGCAAAAACAAGTTAGACGTCCTCTAATTGTTGTTGCATGTTTTACGTGGCTGCTATGGGTTTCTAGAAAGAACATTTCTTACCTACGCAAAAGCCACAATGGTGATATGCCAATTGCTATTTACCCTTCATAAGGACCCTTTTCACCTAATCCGATCCGACTAGAGAGGGAGAGACAGACACCCGCTAGCCACCTTATGCAACAAGTGCATGTCAGTCGGTGGAACCTGTCTCACGTAAGTGTACGTGTAAGGTCGGTCCGGGTTGCTTCATCCCACAATACCGCCAAAACAAGATAGGACTAGTAACGGTAAGCAAATTGAACAAACCAACTGAGGGAGTCCTGGATTAGGGGGTCCTCGGACAATCGAACTATATACTTTGGCCGGACTGTTGGACTATGAAGATACAAGATTGAAGACTTCGTCCCGTGTCCGGGTGGGACTCTCCTTTGCGTGGAAGGCAAGCCTGGAAATCCGGATGTGTAGATCCCCTTCTCTGTAACCGACTCTGTGTAACCCTATCCCCCTCCGGTGTCTATATAAACCGGAGGGTTTAGTCTGTAGGACAAGAACAACAATCATACCATAGGCTGGCTTCTAGGGTTTAGCCTCTATGATCTCGTGGTAGATCAACTCTTGCAATACTCATATCATCAAGATCAATTAAGCAGGAAGTAGGGTATTACCTCCATCGAGATGGCCCGAACCTGGGTAAATATTATGTCCCCCGCCTCTTGTTACCATTAGCCTTAGATGCACAGTTCTGGACCCCCTACCCGAGATCCGCCGGTTTTGACACCGACATTGGTGCTTTCATTGAGAGTTCCACTGTGTCGTCACGGTAAAGGCTTGATGGCTCCTTCAATCAGCTACAACCACGCAGTCCAGGGTGAGGTTTTCCTCCCCGAACAGATCTTCGTATTCGGCGGCTTCGTACTGTGGGCCAACTCACTTGGCCACCTGGAGCAGATTGACAGCTACGCCCCTGGCCATCAGGTCAAGTTTGGAAGCTTGACCTACACCACCGACATCCGCGGAGACTTGATCTTTGACGGATTCGAGCCCATGTAGGTGCGCGGAACAGTCACGACGAGCATGACTTAAATCTGCCATCGGGCGGTGTTCGGGAGATCACACCTGCGGCTGCCCCGGCCGTTAATCCGGAGCAGATCGTGCCATCCGAGTACGGGTGGATGGACCCCGCCACGGAGGCTACACACTCAGCGATGTTAGAGCCGAACACAGACTTCGCCTCCAATGAGATCTGTGTTGTCGGACCCTCGGACTCGTCTCCGGCCATAGGATCCAAACTGCGTGCATCCGCGCCTATCGAATCTGATTAGGCACCGATCATAGAGTTTACCTCCGTAGATATCTTTCAGCACTCACCCTTGCGCGACGTGCTAAATTCATTAAAGTATCTCTCTCTGTCAGGAGACTCCTGGCCGAACTATGTCCGGCTTGAGTGGGAAGCGGGCGATGAAGAAATTCGTTCCCCACCCACCACCCACTTAATAGCCACTGTCGATGACTTAACCGACATGCTTGACTTCGACTCCGAAGACATCGATGGTATGGACGACGATGCAGGAGAAGAACATGAACCACCGCCCACAGGGCACTGGACAACCACCTCATCGTATGATATATACATGGTGGACACACCCAAAGAAAGCAATGGCGATGAGGAAATGGAGGATAATCCCCTTGAGAAGCAACCTAAGCACCGGCGTCATCGGCGCCGCTCTAAGCCCCACCATAGCAAAAATAGCAATACCGGCACAAGAGACAATCGCACTCCGGATGATGCCAAAGACGAAAGCAATCCCACACAGCCAGACTTTGAGCATGCCGAATGGGAGGATGGGCAAGTTAGCCCTCATGAACAAGCAATGGATGGAGACTTGGAGGATGATAATTACATGCCACTCTCCAAAGACGAGGTGAGCCTCGGCAACAAAGAATTCATCGTGCCTGAGGATCCCATAGAGCAGGAGAGCTTCAAGCGCCGGCTTATAGCCACTGCAAAAAGCCTGAAGAAAAAGCAGCAGCAGCTTCAAGCTGATTAAGATCTGCTAACTGATAGATAGACTGAGGTCCTGGCAGCCGAGGAATACGGACTCGAGCACCCAAGCAAAAGTTACCCAAAGCACAGGTTGCTACCTCAACTCGAGGAGGAGGAATTAAAACCTACACTACCAGCACAGGATACGGCTGACCGGCCACCTCGGGGCCGAGACAAAGCGGCGTATCAGCCCGAACACCAGCCCGCACCCCGTCGCCAATCAAACAAAAACACCAAGGCCCGGGGCTACACGCAGAACCTGCAAGACATATTGGAAAACAAAGCAGGACAGTTAAGATCGATCTACGGATCACGGCGGCGCGCCCCAACGCGAGACAATGACCGCCACGCCGGATATACTAAAAACAAATCCGGTCGGGCCGAATATAACAGATCAGACTCATTCGAACTGCATTGTGATGTAGCCCGGCACAGAGGCGCCGCACACCCCTATGCTTCACTAACGAAGTAATGGATCATGAATTCCCAGAAGGGTTTAAACCCGTGAATATTGAATCATACGATGGTACAACAGACCCCACGGTATGGATTGAATATTTCCTTCTCCACATTCACATGGCCCGCGGCGATGATCTACACGCCATCAAGTACCTCCCACTAAAACTCAAGGGACCGGCTCGGCATTGGCTGAATAGCCTGCCAGCAAACTCCATTGGCAGTTGGGAGAACCTGAAGACGCATTCCTTGACAAATTCCAGGGCACTTACGTGCGACCGCCGGATGCTGATGACTTAAGTCACATAACCCAATAGCCCGGAGAGTCAGCCAGGAAATTCTGGACTCGGTTCCTAACTAAAAAGAACCATATTGTCGACTGTCTGGACGCAGAAGCCCTAGCTGCCTTTAAGCATAACATCCGCGACGAGTGGCTCACCCGACACCTCAACCAAGAGAAGCCGAAGTCCATGGCAGCCCTCACGACACTCATGACCCGCTTTTGTGCGGGCGAGGACAGCTGGCTGGCTCGCAGCAACAACACATCAAGAAATCCTGGCACTTCAGATGCCATAGAAAACAACAGCAAGCCCTGACACAACAGAAACAAGCGTCGCAACAATGGCGACAATACCGAAGACACAAAAGTCAATGTCGGATTCAGCGGTTCTAAGTCTGGTCAGCGGAAAAAGCCATTCAAAAGAAACAATCCGAGCCCGTCCAGTCTGGACCGCATACTCGATTGCTCGTGACAAATTCATGGCACCCCCGATAAACCAGCCAACCACACCAACAAAGAATGCTGGGTGTTCAAAAAGGCCGGCAAGTTGAATGCCGGGAACAAGGAAAAGGGGCTGCATAGCGACGACGACGAAGAGCCTCGGCCGCCGAACATAGGAGGACAGAAGAAATTCCCTCCTCAAGTGAAAACGGTAAACATGATATACGCCACCCATATTCCCAAGCGGGAGCGGAAGCACGCACTAAGGGACATCTACGCGATGGAGCCAGTCGCCCCAAAGTTCAATCCATGGTCTTCTTGTCCGATCACTTTTGATCGCAGGGACCATCCTACCAGTATCCGTCATGGTGGTTCAGCCGCATTGGTCCTCGACCCCATCATTAACGGATTCCACCTGACATGAGTCCTTATGGACGGTGCCAGCAGCCTGAACCTGCTCTATCAGGATACAGTGCACAAAATGGGCATCGATCCCTCAAGGATCAAACCCACCAAAACCACCTTTAAAGGTGTCATACCAGGTGTAGAGGCCTGTTGCACGGGCTCAATCACACTGGAGGTAGTCTTCGGATCTCCAGACAACTTCTGAAGCGAGGAGTTAATCTTCGATATCGTCCCCTTCCGCAGTGGCTATCATGCGCTGCTCGGACGAACCACATTTGCTAGATTCAATGCAGTACTGCATTATGCCTACCTCAAGCTCAAGATGCCAGGAACTCACGGGGTTATAACAGTCAATGGAAACACCGAGCGCTCCCTCCGTACAGAGGAGCACACTGCGGCCCTCACAGCAGAAGTACAGAGGAGCCTTCTTAGGCAGACCTCAAATTCGGCAATAAAGCCCCCGGACACCGCTAAACGAGACCTGAGTACTCTGCAACAGGATCGGCCGGCATGCCCTAAGCTTGCCTAGCAATTCGGCCTCTGTCCTAGTACCACTCAAGCGGTGATATTCGTGCCACGCGTACATAATTACACACTAAAAATACCATGGGCATAGGCGGAGGCACGACTACAATATGGCCCACAACGCGGCTCAACCGCCCCAGGATCCGTATACCTTCACACTTTTCTTTCTTTCAGGTCCCTATTTTCCGGAGGATCTTCTGATAGTCCGATTACCGGACCCAACACGAGACGGAGACACAAAGGAGGCAAGGAGCTTTGTCGTACAAGGGAATCCCCAGGTGGTCTCTGAGAATGATCACTATACCTGTTTTACATACCCATACGCAGCTCACTCTTGGTTAGGACATATCAAATAGTCCTATTTTGCTTATCGCACTACTTGTATACATACGCCTTGACGTATCATTCAAATAACAATGGAAAATAATGTACAGCGTCAGCTTATTTCTACATTTCTTTCTCCTATTTACTTAAATATTTATCGCAGATTAAGGCATAGCCTAGAGGTGGGAAGGGGCTGATGCCTTCCCATCTACCCAGGTTCAAGGCATGGTACTTGCAATTTGGGTTTGTTGCACCATTTATACTGTAGGGGCCTCCCTTACAGTCTTTCTATCAAAAAATATATATTTATTTATTACAAATCGCATCCATACATTCTGGTACATTCAGTTTGCCAGGGCCTTTAGTGTACCCCATAACACGGCAAGAAAAAGTCCGAACACTTTCGGTAGTGCGACACCCCGAACTTATAGCACTATATGCATCAGCTCCGAATCATGTCTTGGGTCAATAGTTGGGTTTGACCGGCTCCCTTATTTTGGTACCTTATGTTCCGCTATATCGGCTAAGGTAGCACAGGGACAACTACTGCGATTGTGTCCCGGTTCTTACGGACGAGCACCTCAGTAGAGAAAGCCGAAAACTGACTGTCATGATGCGGTGAGAGCTGGTCACTGTTCGAGAGGTCTCAAATACTTAAAGATTTTTTCCGCTTTAGGCGAGGAATCGGCCTTGTCCGATTTAGGCGTGTATAACGCCCCAAGTTCGGCTTTCCGAATACCAGGGGCTACGCCAAAATTTACAATTATAGACTTCTATGGCTAAGTGAGAGATAAAGCCGTATAGTCCTATTTCCTTGTTCGGTGCGCTAAACACCTCCTTCAAGGACCAAAAATTTGGATAAAGAGTGTTTAGATTTATCTCGAACACCCCAGTACTAGTTACATGGGGGTAGAAGCCGACGACTGGCCAACTCTCAGATTTATAAATAGCCGCACAGAAGGTAATATTTTAAATCAACAAGCGTTATATAGTGCACATGAACTCATTTTCATATACAGGATCAAATGTGTGCATTCATTCAAATATTACATCCTTCGCACACTCCTCCACCACAAGGTGGGCGCCCTTCAGGACACCATCATAATACTTCTCGGGGTGGCGGTGCTCCTTGCCCTTCGGCGACCCCTCCGTTACCAGCTTCTCGGCATCCATCTTCGCCCAGTGCACTTTCGCACGGGCAAAGGCCCTGCGCGCACCTTCAATACAGAGTGACCGCTTTATGACTTCAAGCCTCGGGCAGGCATTCACAAGCTGCTTCACTAGGCCAAAGTAGCTGCTTGGCAGGGGCTCAGCAGGCCACATCCGGACTATGAGGTCCTTCATGGCCAGTTTGTCCGCCTTGTGCTTCAGCTGGTCGCTCAAGGGCATTGGCTGTTCCGCCCCAATATACTGGGACCAGAACAACTTCTCCGTCGAGCTCCCTTCTTCAACTCGGTAAAACTCTGCGGCATCAGATATGTTGCGCGGCAGATCTGCAAATGCTCCTGGAGAGCTCCAAATTCGGGTAAGTAATAGGAAAGCCTCCTTCACATGCTTGCTTTGCATATTGTAAGCCTTACCCGCCGCAATCTTCTTGGCCGCGTGAACCTCCTGGAGGACCTTTTGGGCTTCGGCCTTGGCATCTTGTGCGCTCTGGAGGGCCTTCGCAAGCTCGGACTCTTGCATCTTAGAGTCACACACCAGGGACTCGTATTTCTTGACGAAATGCCAGATCTCTTGCTGAACTCGTCGACCCGGGCCTCTTGCTTCTCGCGCTCGGTGCGCTCCTTGGCCGCTTGGTCTTCGGCCTCGGTTAGTGCCTTCTTAAGGGCCGCCACTTCGGTCGTGGCCCCTATTAAAGTTCATGACGTTTTCATGAGCTCAAACCATTTTTTGTTTATCAATATACAGACAGGGTACTATGTACCTTTGTTCTCCTTGAGCTGCCTCTTCATGAGGCCGAGCTCTCCCTTGGTCCGCTCCAGGTCCTGCTTCAGTCCGAAGACCTCCGCAGTGCGAGCGGCAGTGGCCAGCAACGACGCCTGCTTATTCACATAGACATATTCTTATTAGACTCCTGTGGATGTTTTTTGATCCTCTATTCGGCCTTTCTTTCCGAACACCAAACAGAGCATCAGGGGCTACTGTCTATGCTATGATATTTTCTTATAATTTGATTACTTACCTCAAAGCCTGTTAGGAGGCTAGCGCAGTCTTCGGTCAATCCGCTTTTGGCAGACCGAACCTTCTCAATCACCGCACTCATGATGGCGCGGTGCTCTTCATCAATGGAAGAGCCGCGAAGCGCTTCCAGCAAGTTGTCCGATGCCTTTGGTTGGACAGAGCTCATCAGCATGGGTGTCTCGCCCCCCTTAGAGAGAGGCTGCCTTCTCGAATCCAGAACCACTGCGGGTTCCTGCACAGTATCCGGCTGGGGGCCAGACTTGTTGCGGCCCCCATTCTCAGCATCCATGAGGGTCTTCCCTCCCATGTGCCCGGCGTCTAGGATTTCGCCTTGGGGCGTCTCTAGAGTGGTCTCCCCCTAGTCCGGTATCCTCTGAGAGAACATCTCGGTGTCGTCCGCGGGCCGGGGGGAGGTGGTCATCAGCATTGAATCGATGTTCATCGCTGACTGGCCCAAAGACCCATCCAAGGAGGATACGTCAATGTGGGCTTTGGCCGGACTGCACGAGTATGATTGGCATGATAAGAAGCAGCAAAGCAAAATGTAGCAGAAGTATTATAGTGTCCGGATACTTACGACTTTGCGAGGGGCTTGTCCCTGGGCAACCACTCCTCGTCGCTGTAGGCGGATGTGGTGGAGTTGTTCGGAGGTAGGGTCTTTCCCTTCTTGGACCCTTCGGCCTCCCCAGATGGGGCGGCCTTCCTTTTCTTCTCCCCCCTGGTTGGGGGAGGGATTTCCTCTTCCTCCTCCTCGTCTTCATTGGAGGAGCCCGCCTCGGTGTCTTCGGATGATGAGTCCGATACAACCTTGCACCGGAGACCTTTCCTGGTCCCTGTGGCCTTCTTCTTGTCCTTCTTCTCCGGCACCTCATAGGGCACCGGGAACAACATCTCAGTTAAGAGAGGCGATGCTTGATCTTCAAGAAGTGGAGCCGGACAGTCAATCCGCTCCGCTATCGCTACCCAGTCCTATTAAATTGGCATGGAGGCTTAGATTCCTCCCACGAATATACTGGGGAAAAACACATCTTGCAAAATGTAAAAACTTACCGGATTGGTGGGACGCTTGTCGCTGAGTCCGCGATCTTCGACTATGGGCGGTGGTACCTCGGTGGCTTTGAACAACACCTTCCAGACATCTTCGTGCATCGTGTCGAAGAGCTCTCGCAGCATCTGGTGTTCGGCCGGGTCGAACTCCCACATATTAAAAGCCCGTCTTTGACACGGGAGGATCCGACGGAAGAGCATGACCTAGACCACGTTGACAAGCTTGATTTTCTTGCTTATCATATTTTAGACACAGGTCAGAAGTCCGGCCAGCTCCATCGGTGAACCCCAGGCTAAGCCCTTCTTTTTCCAGGAGGTGAGCCACATGGGGACGCCGGATCAAATTCGGGGGCCGTCGCCCAGTTGGTGTCACGCGGCTCGGTGATGTAGAACCACCCCGATTGCCACCCCTTCCACTACAAAAAAAGACACATCCGTGACATTTTGGGCCGAACGAAATTTTTTTCTGTCATACATACGACACTTCTATGACGATAATTGTGACAAAACCCTGTATCATCATAGATGTGGTGGGCTCCTACTTCTATGACAAAAAATCATGACAGAAAATGGGCTTTTCGTCCTGGGCGGGCCGGAAACGCAGCTGCATGACATTCTTTGGGCCGTCCATGACGGAAAAAACCGTGGTAGAAGCGAGGAGGGGGGGGGGATTTCAGGGAGTTGCCGGTTACGGTGGGAGGTCGGGGGCCGAGCGATGCGCGTTTCTCTCATACACGTACGC
>NC_041385.1:541220922-541224520 GCF_002162155.2 Triticum dicoccoides | reverse complement strand
CGTGGAGGGGTGGTTGAACAGGACCCCGTGGTGTGGAGGGCTGGATGAACAGTAGACGGTGGAGGGGTGGTTGAACAGTAGCCGGTGGAGTAGCGCGCGGTGGAGGCTAGATGAACAGGAGCCCGTGGAGGCTGGAGGAGGCCGACGGTAGCCCGTGGAGGTTGGAGGAGGTCGACGGTGGAGATGAACATTATCCCGTGGAGTCCTGTTTTGCGGTACGCCACACCCCTCCCGATAAATAGGACCCCCGTTTCGACCGTAGCGCTCCAACACAAGTCCGTTTCGTCCATTTTGCGGTACGCCACACCCCTCTCGATGAACAGGACCCCCGTTTCGACCGTAGCGCTCCAACACAAGTCTGTTTCGTCCGTTTTGCGGTACGCCACACCCCTCTCGATTAATAGGACCCCCATTTCGACCGTAGGAGGTCCGTTTCCTCCGTTTTGCGGTATGACACACCCCTCCCGATCAATAGGACCCCGTTCCGAACGTAGGAGGTCCGTTTCCTCCGTTGTGCGGTACGCCAGGCCTCGTTTCCATCGCCTGTTCCGTCCAAGCCCTCCCAATGAACACGACCACACATTCCATTCCGACCCAGCCGGTTGGCTCCCCATGAACACGACAACGACGTTGTTTCTCCGTTCCGACCCAGCCATGTACACGAGCCCTCGCCGTACGTATGTGCGAGTAGGCGTTCGAGACCCGCCCGTATGTACACATACGTGGCCGTATTTTCTTTCTTGCACCCTGGCCGCTGTACATACGTGTACATGCTACGTGCGCGCCTCTACTACGACACGTGCGCGCCTCTACAACAACCAGTATGTACGTACACGTTTGCGACCAGAATGACAATGCTATGTACGCTTCGACCAGGTCGGTCCCGACTGTCAGGCACTTCCTTGGATGCGAAAATGTAGCTGGTGGGTCCTAGCAGTCAGAGGGGCGAATCATTTTTTTTCGAACACACTTCCTTGCGTGCGAAGATGTAGCTGGTGGGTCCCAGCAGTCAGGGGGGCAAATCGTTTCTTTTGCCCAGACGCACTTCCTTGCATGCGAAGATGTAGCTAGTGGGTCCCAGCAGTCAGGGGGAAATGTTTTTTTTCCTGAAATACGGTGGCCCGTCCGGTGGGTACCCGCTGTCAGGTGGAGGAATAATTATTTTGCAAGTAATAAGGAGGCACTTCCTTGCTGCGGCCATGGACCCAGCTGTCAGCCTCTCCACGCACAGTCCACCTCCGATGGAAGCCGTTCCTTGACCACGTTAACCACGCCGCACCGAGAGCACCCGGGTGGTGGACAACAGCGAGGCCTAGGAAGGGGACGACGCGGAGCCGGGGAAGATGCGGCAGTGGATGCCCACGCGTAGAGGAGTACGAGGGTTCACTGGTTCGCTGCGGTGTGAGGCTGCCGTTGCCGCAGAATAACAGGGGGTGTGGGTCAGTAGAGGGATGGCCTGGCCAGCGGTGGGAGTAGTAGGGGGCGATGACGCCTCCGCCGCATCGCATATGGCCACGGGAGGTAGGAGCACGAGGCACGACCGACGCTGGTTTGGGACACTAGAGCAAGAAGACCAGATGTTGAAGAAGCACTACGGTCATTGGATGGACATCGTACGGTCACTGGAGCTAGAATCGTGCATATTGACTAAGTTGACAAAGCCCTCCGTTCCCGTCAACTTAGTAGGCCCACAAGTCAGCTTGCCACTATACTAGGTCCCAGCTAACAGGGGGAGTATTCATTTTTTGTGCGTAATAAGGAGGCACTTCCTTGCCTGCGAAGATATAGCTGGTGGGTCCGAGCAGTCAGCGGCGGTAACGTTTTTTCGTGAAATACAGAGGCCCTTTCGGTGGGTCCCCGATGTCAGTTGGAGGAATCATTATTTTGCGCATAATGAGGAGGCATTTCCTTGCGTGTGGTCATGGACCCAACTATCAGCCTCTCCACGTACAGTCCACTTCAGATGCATGTCGGTTGTTGACCACGTTGACCAGGCCGCGCCGAGAGCACCAGGGTGGTGGACGACAGCGAGGCCTAGGAAGGGAACGACACGGAGGCAGGGAAGACTTGGCAGTTGTTTCCCACGCAGAGGGGAGTGCGACTGTACGAGGGTTTACTGGTTTGTCTGCCGTCGCCGGAGAATAACAGCAGGTGTGGGTGAGTAGAGGGATGGCTAGGCCAGCGATGGGAGTACGGTGGGGCGGTGAGGGCTGCGTGGCAGCATAGCCGGCCGCGGGGAGGAGAGAGCAGGCAGTCCCATCGGCGCTTGTTTGAGCGGCTGGAGCAGGAAGAGCAGAGATTGAAGAAGCACGACGGCCGTTGGATGGACATCGTACGGTCACTGGAGCTAGAATCGTTCACATTGACTAAGTTGACAAAGCCCTCCGTCCCCGTCAACTTAGTATGCCCACAAGTCAGCCTCCCACCATGGTGGGTCCCAGCTAGCAGGGGGGTATTCAGTTTTCTGTGCGTAATAAGGAGGCACTTCCGGTGGGTCCGAGCTGACAGCGGGGGGAACGTTTTTTTCGCGAAATACGGTGGCCCGTCCGGTGGGTCCCAGCAGTCTGTGGCAGACAACATAAAGCCCATTTGCTATTTTTTATAACTTGCAGCCCATTTGCTAATTCTTAAGTAATTTATTACAGCCCATTTTCTGCCCAGGACCACGGTTAAAAAGTTCAACCTTATTTTGCATATTTCAGTGGAGTCCGAACTATTGTAATCCTGAAATGATAACATTTTTTAAGAACTTATTGATTTGCCAAAAAAATCGTTTTGTTTTTGTGAGCAAATAAGACGTGGGACAATTGAGTTGGTTTAAGGGAAAACCATTGGTAAAATCAGCGCTGGGTGGGAAAAACAACAAAACTAAGGATGTAAATATGAAAAGGGAATTTCATGTGTTTTCAATATAATGATACGTGTATATGAACTAGTAAAACTTTAGGTAGAGATTAGAAAATGGATGTAGGACATGCGTTTCAAGAGGAAAATAGAACTGGGCCGTGTGTTTGATTTAGTAAAAAAACTGCCTGTGGATGTTGTAAGACAAAATATAACTAACGCTGGCGGGCCAGAGGCCAGTAGATACCTGCTAGATCTTCGTGCCCCGTTGTCGTCATGGCCTGGGCCTGTTAAAAACAAAACCAACCCTGGGCAGTCTGCAGCCCAGTTGAAACTTGCTCGACCTGAAAAAACAATATACGTGCTCAATAAACGAGAGAATTCTGCAAGTACAGACTGATAACTGGGATGCAGCACGGATATTTTTTTTATCGTGATAATAAGTGCATGCACTTGTTTCGAAAAAATTGGAGAACTGGGAATTCGAATGGCGGGTGCTTATGCTACCCATCAAATAAAAATCAGGTGCCTGGAAATTCGTTTCGAAACAAATGATTCAGCTTTATATCCACGCCGACCCTCGACATGATGGTTGGAAGCAAATGCAAGTTTATACCAAAAGATCGTTAACAACAATACCAACTTGCGGACGACAAGGTAGTACAACTACCAATACCTAACTAACTTATAATCTTTTTACTCCTGGCCCTAGTGTTCGTCTGGTAGAAACTCGGCACTTGAAGCCTAACTGATA
>NC_041385.1:541208359-541220613 GCF_002162155.2 Triticum dicoccoides | reverse complement strand
ATCTCCATCATCATTATCAGTACATCCTACGCAGGTGAGTTAGGATGCAGTTGATCCCAGGAAGGTATCTATCCTTCAAACCAGAGGAGTGCTTCAAACTAACAACAATACATAATATCCAACAAAAGAGGGCCGTGCTACAACAGCAGAATACATGGCTCAGTCTAGATATCAGCACGAATCAAATTGTGCATATTTGCTGTTGGCATGAACCATATCGCCGCATGTCGGGTTTGCAAAAGACATCCATCGCATGGAAGCTTGATGCCTTTCACACACTGAAGATTACCTGGCAACAAGCTGTGTCGACGAATCTCTGGATATGGTGATTCATGAAACCCATGGTATGATGTGTAAACACAGCCCCCCTCGCGAATGGAAGTTGCATAGCACAGTAATCATCGCTGGTTATATGATCGATGATTGGTTGGATGATCGGATAATTGAGCCCGAGGAACAAGGAGTGGTTACCGAGGCTGTAAACCCGCCTCCAGTTGAATACGCCTGGCCCAACGGAGCTGGGATCTTTCTCGAACACGAAGAATCCATAGCCATCAATGTCACGAACGCCCCATGCATTGTACTGCATGTGGTTTGATGTAATGGTTTGGTCAATTTGGTACGTACGAATGAGCGTCAAATGACCGTCGTCAGCTGAACGAGCGATAAACCACCAGCCATCGGCTGGTATGATTCCAGGTCCTGGAATCATGAAGGCTAGCGCATTTGCGTCTGCTGCAATAATTCAAATTGGATACCAAAAGGACAAAAATAAACAATCATGTTTAGAGTATGTGTGGAATTAAGATTATTATAACAGTGACACATATCATAGACAGAGAATTGCAATGCCGTGGTCATAATCATACCCCAAGTTAAAAAAATAAGCCAATGGCTTTGATATTCTAGCAACATGTCATGGTTCAAACATCATGTAACAATGAGAGGAAAACAACTATGACAACGCCTACTCATATTCTACCATAGCACTTACTACTACTGTTCTCATATCAACTCTAAGCAATAACATGCGTTGTTATAAAAATCTTGTAAACGAGAGTAACATATAGCAATCATGATTGTTATGCTCATAATATGTATTCTAACAATCATTAGATGCCAATTGTTCTCATATCAACTCTCACAATAACATGTGTGGTCATAAAAATCCAGGAAATGAGAGGAACACATAGCAATGATGTGGTTATAGACATGCTATGAATTCTAAATTTGTAACAAATGAACAGGCAGTCATATTCATAATGTAAAGATGAGATGAGATAGAACAATTACACGACGATAGATTCCACCAGTATAGGCAGCCAATCTGTGCGTCGACCGTGTAAACAATGCCATCATGGACTATAGCATCAGACATAAATGTTGCCTCAACAGGATTGATGATGAGCCATAACCATGTATGGCAACCGGATTCCAGATAGACTAATCCCATGTTGAACAAGGCAATGAGCTTGTAATCCATGTAGTCTTCTGATGGTGTGGGCACTTCATAGATTTCAACTTTCTGCAAACAGAGGTCGAGCCAAAAGCTTGACGTATCTCGTGCGTAGTAGGCAGGAGTGTCCGTTGGGCCGCGAGGCTCGATGTCGGTGGTATCCAACGATGGAAGGGTGATCTCTCACTAGGTGTAGATATCCACGAGACGCCACGGACTACCGGTGTGGTGGATGAGGACGATCTAGTTGGCCTTCATGCCCGCCCAGTAGTGGTCGCGCATGAAGGACAGGTGGACGGGTAGTGGTAGCATGTCGAGGGGCACCACGGCAACCTCCGTAGGATCATCAAGTCGGTGTCTGGGCCACCTGCGAGGATCGGGCACCAGCAAGCAGTGTGTCTTGAAAAGAGCCGATCGGTTGCAGACGAGTAGATGGTACAAAGACACCAAGCATGCGGCCAGACGGACGGTGCTGAGTAGGTCCATACGACGACAGATCTGCTCCAAGAGAACATCGGGGAGGGAATTCCAATCGCGGCTCTGCGTGTCAGTCGGTTCTGCCATTGGGGTTTTCGGTGCCTGCGAGCCAGCGGGGAAGTGGAATCGGGCGGGCGAGCGAAGAAGCTTCTCCTCGTGTGGCCGAGCAGTGGACGGGGGGATATGGTACGCGCGAGCTACCAAGGAAGATGGCATGGGCGGGTGAGCAGTGAGTGGGGGTAAATGGTGTGCGGCCTACGATGGGGAAGAGAGGAGGAAGAAGAGTGGAAGACGGGGAAGAAGGTGCATTAAATCTCAATTCTACTAGTACTACTACCAGGATATACCGTCCTTCGGAGTGTAAATAGTTACACCGATGACATGTGGGTCTACCACAAGAGGGCCTGAGGGAGTCCCGCATTAGGGGGTGTCCGGATGACCAGACTATGACCTTTGGCCCGACTCCTGGACTATGAAGATACAAGATTGAAGACTTCGTCCCGTGTCCGGATGGGACTTTCCTTGGCGTGCAAGGCAAGCTTGGCGATACGATATGTAGATCTCCTCCCATTGTAACCGACTCTGTGTAACCCTAGCCCTCTCCGATGTCTATATAAACCAGAGAGTTTTAGTCCGTAGGACGAACAACAATCATACCATAGGCTAGCTTCTAGGGTTTAGCCTCTCTGATCTCGTGGTAGATCTACTCTTGTACTACCCATATCATCAATATTAATCAAGCAGGACTAGGGTTTTACCTCCATCGAGAGGGCCCGAACCTGGGTAAAAACATCGTGTCCCTTGTCTCCTATTACCATCCACCTAGACGCACAGTTCGGGACCCCCTACTCGAGATCCGCCGGTTTTGACACCGACATTGGTGCTTTCATTGAGAGTTCCTCTGTGTCGTCACCTTTTAGGCCCGATGGCTCCTCCGATCATCAACAACGACGCGGTCCAGGGTGAGACTTTTCTCCCCGGACAGATCTTCGTATTCGGCGACTTTGCACTGCGAGCCAATGCACTTGGCCATCTGGAGCAGATCGAAAGCTACGCCCCTGGCCATCGGGTCAGATTTGGAAGTTTGAACTACACGGCTGACATCCGCGGAGACTTGATCTTCGACGGATTCGAGCCACAGCCGAGCGCGCCGCACTGTCACGATGGGCATGATCTAGCTCTGCCGCCAAACAGTGCCCAGAAGGCCGCTCAGGTGTCCGCTCTGACCCTTAGCTCGGAGCCGACCGCGCCGATCAAGGACGGGTTGCTGGACACTGCCTCGGGGGCTGCAATCCCTACGGCGATCGAGCTGAACACTAGTCTTGTCCTTCGCGAAGCTCACGACTCCCAGGTGCTGGACTCCTTTCCGGATTCCGAGCCTTCCGCACCCCTGCCGATCGAACCCGATTGGGCGCCGATCTTGGAGTTCGCCGCCGCAGACATCTTTCAGCACTCGCCCTTTGGCGACATTCTGAACTCACTACAGTCTCTCTCTTTATCAGGAGAGCCCTGGCCGGACTATGGTCAGCAAGGTTGGGATGCGGACGACGAAGAAGTTCGAAGCCCACCCACCACACACTTCATAGCCATTGTCGATGATTTAACCGACATGCTCGACTTCGACTCCGAAGACATCGACGGTATGGACGCCGATGAAGGAGACGACCAAGAACCAGCGCCTATAGGGCACTGGAAAGCCACCTCGTCATACGACATATACATGGTGGACACCCCAAAAGAAGGAAATGGTGATGGAACAACGGAGGATGACCCCTCCAAGAAATAGCCTAAGCGCCGGCGTCAGCGGCGCCACTCTAAATCCCGCCAAAGCAAAAACGGCGATTCCGGCACCGGAGATAATAATACCCCGGACAGTGCCGAAGACAACCCCCTCCAGCAGGACTCAGCGCAGGAGGATGGAGAAGCCAGCCCTCATAAGAGAGCGGCAGACAGAGATGTAGAGGATGGTAATTACATGCCTCCCTCCGAAGACGAGGCAAGCCTCGCCGACGACGAATTTGTCATGCCTGAGGATCCCGTCGAACAAGAGTGTTTCCAACGCAGGCTTATGGCGACGACGAGTAGCCTCAAGAAAAAACAGCAGCAGCTTAGAGCTGACCAAGACTTGCTAGCCGACAGATGGACTGAAGTCCTTGCGGCCAAAAAGTACGAACTCGAACGCCCCTCCAAGAGCTACCCCAAGCGCAGGCTGCTACCCTGATTAGAGGAGGAAGCAACTAAACCTACATCACCAGCGTATGACACGGTCGACCGGCCACCCCGTGGCCGCGACAGAGAGGCCTCTCGGCCATCAATTCAAGCCGCACCCCGGCGCCGCTTAAAAAATACCAAGGCACGGGGAAATGCACCAGACCTGCGTGACATATTGGAGGACAAGGAAAGGCAAACAAGATCGATCTACGGATCGTGTGGGCACCCCACGACAAGTGACGATAACCTTCACGCCAAATATGGCAAATACGGCCAGGCCGAACACGGCAGGCAAAGCTCATATGAGCTACGTCGTGATATAGCCCAGTACCGAGGCGCCACACACCCACTATGCT
Organism: Triticum dicoccoides; assembly: GCF_002162155.2. NCBI lineage: Eukaryota > Viridiplantae > Streptophyta > Magnoliopsida > Poales > Poaceae > Triticum > Triticum dicoccoides. Next base: position 541,216,113 of record NC_041385.1, on the reverse strand, counting down.
TCACAAACGAAGTAATGGATCATCAAATGCACGAGGGCTTTAAACCCGTAAACATCGAATCATATGATGGCACAACAGATCCCACGGTATGGATCGAGGATTATCTCCTTCATATCCACATGGCCCGTGGCGATGATCTACACGCTATCAAATACCTCCCACTCAAGCTTAAAGGACCAGCTCGGCATTGGCTTAACAGCTTGCTAGCAGAGTCAATTGGTTGCTGGGAGGACCTGGAATCCGCATTCCTCGACAATTTCCAGGGCACCTATGTGCGACCACCAGACGCTGATGACCTAAGCCACATAATTCAGCATCCAGAGGATTCGGCCAGACAATTCTGGACATGGTTCCTAACCAAGAAAATCAAATAGTCGACTGTCCGGACGCAGAGGCCCTTGCAGCCTTCAAACATAACATCCGTGACGACTGGCTTGCCTGGCACCCAGGACAGGAAAAGCCGAAATCCATGGCAGCCCTCACAACACTGATGACCCGCTTTTGCGCGGGAGAAGACAGCTGGCTAGCTCGTAGTAATAACATGACCAAGAGCCCTGGTAATTCGGATACCAAGGACAACAATGGAAGGTCGCGTCGCAACAAGCACAAGCGCCGCATTAACGGTGACAATACTGGGGATACAGCAGTTAATGCCGGATTGAGAGGCTCTAAACCCGGTCAACGGAAAAAGCCATTCAAAAGAAATACTCCGAGCCCGTCCAGTCTAGACCGGATACTCGATCGCTCGTGCCAGATACACGGCACCCCGAACAACTAGCCAATCACACCAACATGGATTGTTGGGTGTTCAAGCAGGCAGGCAAGTTAAGTGCTGAAAACAGAGACAAGGGGCTGCATAGCGATGACGAGGAGGAGCCCCGGTTGCCGAACAACAGAGGACGGAAGGGCTTTCCCCCACAAGTGCGGACGATGAACATGATATACGCAACCCACATCCCCAAAAGGGAGCGGAAGCATGCACTCAGGGACGTATATGCGTTGGAGCCAGTCGCCCCAAAGTTCAACCCGTGGTCCTCCTGCCCGATCACTTTTGATGGAAGGGACCACCCCACTAGCATCTGCCACGGCGGATTCGCCGCATTGGTTCTAGACCCAATCATTGACGGATTTCACCTCACTAGAGTCCTCATGGACGATGGCAGCAGCCTGAACCTGCTTTACCAGGATACAGTGCGAAAAATGGGCATAGATCCCTCAAGGATTAAACCCACAAAGACTACCTTTAAAGGCGTCATACCGGGTGTAGAGGCCAACTGTACAGGCTCAGTTACACCCGAAGTGGTCTTTGGATCCCCGGATAATTTCCGAAGCAAGGAGTTAATCTTCGACATAGTCCCGTTCCGCAGTGGCTATCACGCCCTGCTCGGACGAACCGCATTTGCAAAGTTCAATGCGGTGCCGCACTACGCATACCTCAAGCTCAAGATGCCAGGCCCTCGAGGAGTCATTACGGTCAATGGAAACACCGAACACTCTCTCCGAACGGAGGAGCATATGGCGGCCCTCGCGGCGGAAGTACAAAGTAGCCTCTCAAGGCAATTCTCCAGTCAAGCTATTAAACGTCCGGACACTGTCAAGCGCGCCCGGAGTAACCTACAAAAAGACCGCCTGGCACGTTCCAAACAAGCATAGCAGTGCGGCCCCAACCCCAGCCCTCGCAAACTCGTGAAACCAGTACCACGCGTACATAATTACGCTCTGGAAATACCATGGGCATAAGGGGAGGGGCACAACCACGACACGCCCAGAATGCGGATCAACCGCACCAAGGGCTCCCGATTTTGTCGCTTCTCTTTTCTTACTTTCAGGACTCCACTATTCGGAAGGCCTGTCCGGCAGTACAATCATCGAACACATGATGCAACAGCCAGGGAGACAACAAGCCACGTCGAATGTCCAAGTGGTCTCTATAACGAGCTAAATACGTGTCTTACTTAAAGTCTCGCAGCTTGCCCCTGGAGGGGGACATGTCAAATTATCCCATCTCTTGCTTATCGCACTATTTGTATCGTTCTGCTTTCATAGCAGCCCTTTAATAAACAGTACATAGCTCTTGTCTATTATTGCATTCATTTTTTATAAATATGTTCAGTTATGACATTATGCAACCGTACACTTTGGTACGGCCAATACACCAGGGGCTTAAGTACCCCAGAATATGGTGTGAGAAAGACAAAACACTCTCACGAGTGCGGCACCCCGAACTTATAGCATTATATGCATTGGCTCGGAATCATGTCTTGGGTCAATAGTTGGGTTTGCCCGGCTCCCATGTTTTGATACCTTACGTTCCGCTATATCGGGTAAGGTAGCGCTGAGAGAACTACTGCGATTGTGCCCCAGTTGAGCTGGGTTAACACCTCAGTAGAGAAAGCTAAAACCAACCGTCATGATAGGGCGAGAGTCGGTCGCTGTTCGAGAGTTTTTTCGAGTCCCTAAAGACTTATGCCGCTTAGAGCGAGGAGCTGGCTTTGTCCGGCCTAGGCATGGATAGCGCCCCGAACTCGGTCTTCCGAATACTAGGGGCTTCGCCGAAAATTAAAATTCTAGAATTCTATGGCTACGTGAGAGTGATAAAGCATTATAAGTCCGATTTCCTTGTTCGTTGTGCTGAGCGCCTCCCTCGAAGGACCCAAGAATGGGAACAAGAGCGCTCAGGTTTATCCCGAACACCCCAGCACTCGTGGCATGGGGGTAGAAGCCGACGACTTGCATCTCTCAGATTTAATAAACGGCCGCACAAAAGGTAATATTTTAAATTAAAAAAGCGTTGCTTAGCGCATATGAACAAGTTTTCAGCGCACAGGATAACACGAGCGAGTTTATTCAAAAATTACATCCTTGGAACACTCATTCGCCACAAGGCGGGCACCCTTCAGGACGCCCTCATAGTACATCTCGGGCCTGCGATGCTCCTTCCCCTCCGGTGGTCCTTCTGTCACCAGCTTCTCAGTATCCAGCTTGCCCTAGTGCACTTTGGCACGGGCAAGGGCCCTACGGGCGCCTTCGATGTATACGGAGTGCTTGATGACTTCAAGCCATGGACAGGCATCCACCAGCCGCCTCACCAGCCCAAAGTAGCTCTCAGGCAGGACCTCCCCAGGCCACAACCGGCCTATAAGGCCCTTCATGGCCTGTTCGGCTACCTTATGGAGCTCGACCAGCTGCTTCAGCTAGTCGCTCAAGGGCACCGGGTGTCCGGCCTCAGCATACTGGGACCAGAACATTTTCTCCGTCGAGCTCCCTTCTTCGGCTTGGTAGAATGCGGCGGCGTCGAACACACTGCGGGGCAGATCTGCGAATGCTCCTGGAGAGCTCCGGATTCGGGTAAGTAACAAGTAATTCACTTTCACATGCTTGCTTTGCATAAAGAATGCCTTACCCGCCGCTATCTTCTTCATCGCCTCAATTTCCTGGAGGGCCTTTTGGGCTTCGGCCTTGGCAAATTTGGCGCTTTCAAGTGCCGAGGCAAGCTCGGACTCTCGAGTCTTGGAGTCAAGCTCTAAACTCTTGTGTTTTTTCACAAGAGCATTGAGCTCTTGCCGCACCTCCGCCACCTGTGCCTCTTGTTTCTCTCGCTCGGTGCGCTCCACGGCCGCATTGTCTTCGGCCTTGGACAGCGCTTCCTTCAGGGTCGCCACCTCGGTGGTGGCCCCTATAAACACCCACGTTGGTCCTGTCATTACTTGCAACCAGGTATTTTCATATACTTACATAAGGTACTACTTACCTTCCTTGTCCTTGAGCTGCTTCTTGGCACGGCCGAGCTCGTTCTCGGACTGCTTGAGGCTCTGCTTCAATGCATCGACCTCCGCAATCAGTGCGGCAGAGGTCAGCAGCGCAGCCTGCATTCCCATATTGACATATTTATGTTAGACTCCTGCGTATATCTTTTTAGATCCTCAGTCCGGCTTTTCTTTCCGAACACCAAACTGAGCATCAGGGGCTACTGTCTATGTGGTAACATTTTTACATGTTTTAAATACATACCTCAAAGCCTGTTAGAAGGCTGGCACAAGCTTCTGTCAGCCCGCTTTTGGCGGACTGAACCTTCTGGATCACCGCACTCATAACAGTGCGGTGCTCCTCGTTGATGGAGGCGCCGTTGAGCACCTCCAGCAAATTATCCGGTGCCTCCGGTTGGATGGAGGTCATCGGCGTTGTAGGCTTGCCCTTCTTACGAAGGGGCCGCCTACCGGACTCCGGAACCACTAAAGGTTCCGGTGAGGCGTCCGACCCAGGACCGGACTTAGAGCTCTTTGGGTTTTTGTCCCCTTTGCGCCTGGAATCTGAAACGTCGCCTTGCGGCGCCACCAGGGCTACCTCCTCTGGGCTCGTCCCCTTTTGGGATTCCACCTCGGCATCGTCCGTGCAGTGAGGGGAGGTAGCGGTCAGGAGTGAAAGACTATTCACATCCACGAATCCAGGGATTCGCTCGACAAAGCGTCGAGCTGGGCCTTGGGGCGGACTGCATGATTATGTTCGGCGTTAGAAGATACTATGCACTAAAGGAACGCCATGAGTTATTCTGGTATCCGGATACATATGATGTTGCCAGGGGATTGGCCCTGGATGGCCACTCCTCTCCGCCGTCTTCGGCGTCGGAGGCGTAGTCCGAAAGAAGGGTCTTCCCCTTCTTGGACCCTCCGGCCTCCCCAGTTGGGGCAGCCTTCCTTTTCTTTCCTCCCCCCGTTGGAGGGGGAGAGGCTTCTTCTTCCTCCTCCTCATCTTCGGAGGAGGAGTGCGCTTTGGGGTCGTCGGGCGATGAGTCCGACACCACCAGGTGCCGGGAGCTCCTTCGAGTTCCCGTGGCCTTCTTCTTGGCCTTCTTCTCCGGCACCACGTGAGGTGGCGGGACCAGCAGCTTTGCCAAGCGGGCGTCTGCTGGGCCTTCGGGCAAAGGAGCCGGATAGTCGATCTGTCCGGACGTCCTCTTCCAGTCCTGTCAAAGGAGCGGGAGCTTAGATCCCGCATAGAGTCAAACTATGAAAAACAAGTATCCTGTAAAGGGAAAAACAAGCTTACCGCGCTGGCTTGGCGCTTTGCGCAGAAGCCCCGATCCTCGGTAATGGGAGGGGAAACCTCGGAGCCCTTGAATAGCACCTTCCAGGCATCTTCGTGTGTCGTGTCAAAGAGCCTGGACAAAGTCTGGTGCTGGGCTGGGTCGAACTCCCACAATTTGAAAGCCCGTCATTGACACGGGAGGATCCGGCGGAAGAGCATGACCTGGACTATGTTGACAAGTTTAACCTTCTTGTCCACCAGGTTTTGGACGCAGGTTTGGAGTCCGCTCACCTCTTCCGAATTACCCCACGATAGGCCCGTCTCTTTCTAAGAGGTGAGCCGTGTGGGGATACCAGATCGGAATTCGGGGGCCACCGCCCATTCAGGGTCACGCGGCTTGGTGATGTAGAACCATCCCGATTGCCACCCTTTGATGGTTTCCACGAAGGAGCCCTCGAGCCATGTGACGTTGGGCATCTTGCCCACCATGGCGCCTCTGCACTCGCTTGCCGGCTGCCCACAACCTTCGGCTTGACATTGAAGGTATTTATCCATAAGCCGAAGTGGGGCTTGATGCGGAGGAAGACCTCGCACATGACGATGAACGCCGAGATGTTGAGGATGAAGTTTGGGGCCAGATCGTGGAAATCTAGGCCGTAGTAGAACATGAGCCCCCGGACAAATGGGTGGAGTGGGAAGCCCAGTCCGCGGAGGAAATGGGGGAGAAACACCACCCTCTCATGGGGCCTAGGGGTGGGGATGAGATGCCCCTCATCTGGGAGCCGGTGCGCAATGTCGTTCGACAAGTATCTGGCTTTCCTCAACTTTTTGATTTGCCCCTCCGTGACGGAGGAAGCCATCCACCTGCCTCCCGTTCCGGACATGGTTGGAGAAGGTTGAGGTGGGAAGTGCGGACTTGGGCGCTAGAGCTCGAGTGTGCAGAGATGGATAAGCAAAGGAGGAAGAAGGCGTAAATGGAAGGAGTGGATTCTTATCCCCTTATATGGGCGGACGAAACTATGTACCCCCACCAGCCTAGTAAAACTCGCTTATCTCCCAAGCGCCGTGATTAATGGCGCGGTTGGGTTACCCACGCCCGTATTGATGAGAATCCCGGAATAAGGGGACACAATCTCTGCTTTGACAAGACGTGCCAAGGAAACCGCCTCGCTAAACGCGCTGAGGTGGGACGTAAAACGATTCGAATAAAAGCTTGGCCGTGGCATGATGCCACGCTGCGGAGTACGTCAGCATATTAGATTTATACAAATATTATTCTCTCTACGGTGGTATGTGGAATTTATTTTGCAGAGCCGGACACTATCCTTGTGTTCAAACATCTTCTATGAAGTATTCGGAGGAAGAACCCGCCTTGCAATGCCGAGGACAATTTGCACGCCGGACTCGTCGTCATTGAAGCCTGGTTCGGGGGCTACTGAGGGAGTCCCGGATTAGGGGGTGTCTGGATGACCGGACTATGACCTTTGGCCGGACTCCTGGACTATGAAGATACAAGATTGAAGACTTCGTCCCGTGTCCGGATGGGACTTTCCTTGGCGTGGAAGGCAATCTTGGCGATACGATATGTAGATCTCCTCCCATTGTAACCGACTCTGTGTAACCCTAGCCCTCTCCGGTGTCTATATAAACCAGAGAGTTTTAGTCCGTAGGACGAACAACAATCATACCATAGGCTAGCTTCTAGGGTTTAGCCTCTCTGATCTCGTGGTAGATCTACTCTTGTACTACCCATATCATCAATATTAATCAAGCAGGAGTAGGGTTTTACCTCCATCGAGAGGGCCCGAACCCGGGTAAAAACATCGTGTCCCTTGTCTCATGTTACCATCCGCCTAAATGCACAGTTCGGGACCCCCTACCCAAGATCCGCCGGTTTTGACACCGACAGGGCCCATATGTCAGTTAATGGAGGAAAGAGGTGCGTAGGCGTATTTGCGGAAGCGTGCTCTACTGGCAAACATGATGGTAGTACTGGATTGTAACGCCCCGGGTTCGATGCGCCAGGTGTCTGCCAGTTATTCGCCGTCGTTGTCATGTCATTGCTTGTGTGTTGCATTTTGCCATGTCATCATCTGCATTTCATCTGCATGTTTTTCAAAACTTGCATCCGTTCGGGTTCTCCCGGTTCTCTCCTTCTCCATTCGGAGTCCAGACCTCTCGCGCGTGCCCCATCACCCCTCTCAGACCTTGTTTTGTGTGCAGGTGTTAAACATTCTCGGAATAGACCGAGGTTTGCCAAGCGGCCTTGGTATAGCACCGGTAGACCACCTATCAAGTTTCGTGCCATTTGGAGGTCGTTTGGTACTCCAACGGTTAACCGGGTAACCGTAAAAGCCCCTTTTTCTTTGCAGCTCAACACCCCTCCAAAGTGGCCCTTAACCCATCTAAACCCCCTCCATGCTCTCAGTCGTTCGATCACAATCGTGTGGGCGAAAACCGTGCTCCATTTGGAGTCTCCTAGCTCCCTCTACCTATAAATATGTGTCTCCCCTGAAATTTTTGCGGATGAATCCACCCTAACACTAGCCTCGTCTTCCTCTGCGCACCAGACACGTCCGGACGGTGCCGGACTCATCCGCCGCCGCCGCCCCAGCCGACAAGAGCCCGCCATGTCGCCTTCTCGCAGATCCAGCCGCCGCGGCCCGCGGAGCCCATCATGGGCCAGCGCGGGCCCAGATTCCCGCCGCCGCCTGGCCCGGCCGCGCGCC
>NC_041385.1:541175783-541208205 GCF_002162155.2 Triticum dicoccoides | reverse complement strand
GGCCCCGTCGCCGGAGCGCGCCTCCGCGCCGGCCGCCGCCCCGCCGCCGTCCGACCTCGCCGTCGCCGCCGTTCTCCCGCTCCGCCCTCTGCCGTATTAGCTTTCGCGCCAGGGCGCCGCCAGGAGCTCGCCGGCCTGCTCTGCCGCACCTCCACGCCGCCCCCTCGTCCCTCCGCGCCGCCCGGAGCTCGCCGGAGCCGCCCCACCCCTCGGCTGAGTCCACTCCGGCCAGATCCGCGCGGGTGGACGAGATCCACCCGTTCGCTGATCCAAACGCCGTCCCGCGACCCGGATCCCTCCGTCCCGCTCCGTCCCGTCCCACGTTGACTTTTCGGAGGGTATATTTTCGTCTAAGTCTCTGTTTCTGCAACATTTTATGTCCCTGTTCATCGCATCATAACTTGCTGCATACTGCTCTGTTTCGTGTGTATGATATGTCAAATGTTCATTAGGAGATGCTCTTCATTTCATTCCACTAGATGACCCGTTGCGCCAATGGCGCAAAGACCGGCAGCAAGCAAAGTATTGTAAGAGTGGTGGTAGGAAAACTCAATCAGAGATCGAAATAATGAGGAGTACTTTCTGTTGGTTACTGTCATGTTTCTCATGGAACAGTCTATGCTAGATGATAGTGCTATATCCCTTGAGTGGAAGGTGGACGCTGCCAAGTAGGGCATGCCTCTTCCTTGCTTAGCATATTTGGTGTTGCTAATGAGTACTCGCTGTTCGAAACAGAGAAAGTAGTAAAAACAGATAATTATAGATAAGGATGGCATTATGCATATTAATAGATCAATGAGGAACAACAACAGAGGTTATATAAGTAAAAGCATATCTATTTGTGCTATTGGTTGTTGAAAAGAAGTTGAAAAAGAGGACAAACATGTTCACTGTTGTTGCTATAACACTAAGATGGTCTGCAAGATAGGCTGAGTGGTGCTTACAAAACTGATTCTTAAAAAGGGGAAAACAAACAAATGTGTCAACGTAAACTTCGTAGCAATTCATTCAACAAATGTAGAAGATAAAATAATATATTTCATACATTTTATAGTACATGCCCTTGCTTTCAGACCCAAGGCAGAAGGGGAGAAAATACTTATCTTCAACTTCTATAGCATCATAATAGATCTTTTCCAAGAAAATTCCAGTTTCCAGGATATAGTCCGTGATGACCTTCAAACAGGAATTGTTAGCGCAAAGCATTGCAATCCTTGCTGCATAGCAGGTTAGAAACATCTCTCTTTCATATTTTTTAAAGTCAATATGCAATGAAGCCATGGTACACACACAAGTGCCATATTTGCAACAAAATACAAAGATCATCTCTTAAGCTTCTTGAAGGCAACACAACAAAATTACAGTAAAGAGAAACTAAATGCAATCGTATTTCTCAAGCCTCTATGCCACCAGCGGCTTATACACAAGCTCATTCTATATTCGGTTATACCCAACCAGGCATCCTAGACAATAATAAAATCTTCTATAGTCAATAGTTAATTACTGGAATGTGTTTGAAATTAAGAGCCTCGAATAACACTGATATCAGAAAAATTACTGGGATCACTGAATCACACCAACACTTTTTCAGCAGTCTCAAGCCTGCCTTCAGCTAAGTCCTCTGATCCTGTAACAGTCTGCCATATGAATCAACAAGATCACACCACATCAGGCCTGCAAGTGAATGAGTCATGTGGTATAAACTACCAAATTGAAAACTTCATACGTATTTTTAAGGTCATTGCAAGTATTGATCCTTGCGGCCAACTTCTCCACATGTGGATCCTCCCGAAATCACTATAGACATACAAAGATGGTTCCCTTAATTCTATCAACCAGAAGTGTGTGAAAACGATTATTAGACATATAGGGAAAACTCGTTCAGTTAAAGCATGGGAGATGATCAATAAGCCTAGAAAACTACATCCAGAACAAACTCGTGCAAAATAAAGCCAGCAAATGGCACCAATTTAGACATAAACCTTTCCCTCGGGAGAAAAACAGAATGGGGAGCTAAAGCTGCACAATATATGCTCTGCATTTTTAGACAGTCGAAATTCTAAATATCTCTAATGCAATAAAACAACAAGGAAGAAAACAAGTTGCACATGATTTAAATTATGGTCGCTTTACTTCTAAAGTTTCCCCTTATATGAGAGCCTTGTTCCCAACAAGGGCCATTACTGTGTTTGGAATTCTTGTATGAAAAAATATCCAAAAGTTAAAACTATATTCGGCAAGACATCCTCTCTAACAATGATACTATAAAAATTAACAAAACAAAATTCCCAGGCAGATATATACAACATTGAGAATGCAGAAGAAACCATAATCAAGAAGAAAGCTTACTGATCCTGCCATTCATCTGTTCAGTATATATCTTATCAGACCGAATAAATTTTCTTATTAGCATGGGGTGCATCATTAAGTAGCAAACCTACAGTCCAGAATCTAATAAACAATAAAGCATGTGTATGTACTTAATAACCATGGGTAGAAAGCAGAATTAAGGCAATATATATTGGGCTACAGGCATGAATTTAATATAGCATTAAAGCACACTTTGTATGTGTACTCGATAACCATAGGTAGAAAGCGGATTTCAGGTAGTAGATATTGAACTCCAGGCATGAATTGTAACATATCTTTAGTAAAGTTCAAATATAAACAGAACACCATGACATTTATTCTGTCCATCTTAAGTGAAGAAATGCCTGATGGGACACCCTTAATTGCTCGGTACCCTTCATTAAAATTTGTGTTTTCTACACAAGTTGTGGTTTATACTTATTACTTAACAGACGAAAAATGATTATGTGATATAGTAAACTGAATATGTCTTCTAGAATAATTATTCCAATTAAAAGTAGATGTTGCTTGGTCTTTCCTCTAAGAAAATAGTAATGGTTCCAAGATGATAAAACACAAAGTTAGCTCTAATGAAACCTCCGTGGAACCAGTTTGCTTTGATGAAACCTCCACTATATAGAAGAAAAACATGTAAAATGTCACGGGTTACTCATGTCCAGTGGATGCGATAAAGGAAATATCCATAAAAAGTAGGATGAAGACAAAACTAACAATGAATATAGCATGAATAGAATATCCTAACAAATAGAGTAGGACATTTATAGTTGTCATCGTAGGATATTGCACTATAAGAACAATACCATTACACTATTGGACTCTGTTTGTAAAGCGTCCCTAAAGCGTCGTGTTAGAGCGCCCTCCAGGCTCAAAGCGTCCAACTCGCTTTAGACATGTGTCTAAGGCGTCCGCCTTTGACACTAAAGCGTCTGAAGCGCCTGCTTAAGCGTCCTGATTGGCGCTTTAGGGCAGAGAGGACGCCTTAGACTTGCCAGGCAGGGGAACTGAGATTTCTGGCGGGGAAAAAGGGTTGGGCGGGAAAACTGGGCTCACCTCTGAAACGGTTACAGGAGGGGAAAGCAAGAGAGAGAACCAAAACCAGAGCATGCAAATATCCAAGCTTTCAGCTCTTTCCTCTCTCCTCTGGCAGCAGCTTCCTCAGATCTGCACCAGCCTTTTCTGCTCTGTTGTGTGTTATGCTATGCACAGCTCCTCTGCTGTTAGGTGCTGCTACTACCTCTCTAGCAGTTGGCTAGTTGCTTACTGCTTAGTGGGTGGATCATAATATATGTGCTCACTGGTGGATTAGAATCAACATATATATATATGTCTCACTAAATGGTGCTCTATTATACTGCCCATCAGGTTCAGAGTCTGTCTAAAGTGTCGCCTCGCTTTACACTTTATTGCTTAAGCAGTGAGGCGCCCCCTAGCGCCTCACTTCGCTTTACCGCTTTAAAAACATAGCTATTGGACCATCACAACATTGTCTGCAAATAATTCTCGGGAACTCTAAAAAAAGAACAAAAATTATTAAAGAACTAAACCTGAGCTTTCTCCTCATCTTTCTTATCATCCTCTAGCATCCCCCGTCTGCCTCTAAACTTCAGCGCCTCCTCCCAGGTAGATATTTCTGCAGTGTGGCAGATAAGAAGTTAACTAACCTATATATCTAATGCATATTGCCAGTCTAATAAGCAAAAAGATTACTGTTGATCACAGCGAAACCACTGGGTTAGAGCCAAGAGCAGGAACATCTCATGCAATTCTCTTTCAAGCAACACTTTATTTGATCCGTAACTATTATCGGTTTATAGTCCTACTACAAATTTAGATACCTGAAGGAACCTATGCGCTCTGTCATTTGAATAAACTAAATAATTCAAGAATGTAAGGGAAAAGTAAAAAGATATCAACATGTAAACCAACATTACTATCCAGAGAATGGAGCCGCTGATAATGTGAATGGAAGCAAAGTTAGTATTTTCTCTACCATCACTAATGAATTCCAATTTGTTCATGCTCTCCAAATAAGAGGCAAGAACTATGGCTGATGTGCCCATCAAGGTTCCGACCAAAATCAATTAATGAACAACCGTAAAGTACACATATATGCTAGAGGGGTCTATTACTTACTTCCTTTATGTCACCATGCTATGCAAATCGTTCAATACTATCACTTGTGCTTAAACTGAACTTCTATCAGAAACATATACAACCTTGTAGCCGAGGAGAGACTTCATAGGTTGAATTTATCTACCTGTTAACCATTATGTTTCCTTCTGGGTGAACTATAATATAAGATATTTCTCCATACAAGGTCTCAGAATGATAGCCGCAAAGGTAAACACCCTGAAACACACATATATAGGGGTAAAAAATGATTAATCAACACCATAAAAACAAACACACAATGTTTTGGTACTGAAATTTTTATTCAGTGGAGCAAGGAAAATAGGGAGCACAGATGAAAATGTTCATACAATAAGACCATCATCGATGGGGAGCGAAAAAGAGTTAAGCATTTCGAGAGCAAAGCCTGCAAAAATGTATAAAAAAAGATGGACTCTTGACCTGTTGCCATGTCCTCGGCATCGAGTGCTATCACCATGACCGAGTAAAACAAATGTATCCTATCCCAGCTTGATTGGGTATATAAATTCCCAAGGAAACAATACAAAACTATACTATACCAATATAGTGGTGTAAACTAAAATACTAAAAAAGAATCATAGCCCATTCCAAAACGACTACATATACATACAAACATTTTCAGGAGAAACAAAAACATCCAACAAATGGTTGAATCATGAATACGCAAAGCATATTGCTAACAAGACCCACCATGCAAACGGTCATCATAAATACTTTTGAAGCTTGTTTTCTGACCATACCAACATAACTGAATATCAAGATGATCAGGGCAAACAAATTATTAACAAAACCATGTATGCTTGTGCAGCTAATCAGGCATCTCTCTAAAACAGAGCAGCAAAGATAATTTGCTCCCACAATCATATGTTCTGATGCAACGAATGAAACATCTATATCAAACAGCCATTGAGAAAACTTTTATAAAGTGCAGCGTTTAAGGATTTTTGTTGATGCGCTCAAATTCTCTCTGCCTGATCACAACAACTGCTTTAACCTAGACCAATGATAGTCCTGTATGTCATATAAGGTAAGAAGAGTGAAGTGGATAAGGATTTTTTTTGTTAAACAAAACATATTTTGTCAATTGCTTTATCTAGAACATCAACAAGATGCTCTGCATACTGGCAGCCATCTAATCCAACAAAAAAAATCAACAGCAAGCCCCCTTAAAAAGCCAGATGGCATAGGTTTATTTTATAAATAGTAAAACATAAGCATTAGCAGTCCTTTAAGCATGAAAATGAAAAAAGAGAGGATTGAAACAGTTAAAGGAAGAAAGAACCACCTTTTTTTGTCGAGCCATTCCTTTTCAGCGAACCTTTGTTAGGCAAGCCTTGTGGCATATGTAACCCTGAAATTTAGTAAATCTGTGATATATGTGACCCCTATAATTTAGTAAACAGTGATATCTATGGCCCTAGAAGGTACTGTAACATTTTGTAATGGAATATAAGATAACATTGCCAAGAAAGCGTGTAAATAATAAAATCAACATACTTACTTTGAAATGCATAGATATTGTTCACAGCCATATTCTTATACCCACAAAGTAGCATGAACTTCAGTATCATTAGCACTGCCAAATCTGCAAACAAGAGAACTAATCTCGTAAGAAACTTTTCTTTACATTGTACCTTTGATATCTTGCTGTATGCCATTCGCCCATTCCAACTGTGAACCTGTCCAGTTGCTGATGCAAAGTAGCTGCCATTTACGTGATTTACATTCTCATATGAAGTTAACTCATGCCTGCGGATATTACATCTTGTCCGGACCAATTGCTTAAACCTTCTCCCAAATGAGGACTTTTTATAATAGTCTCAATTCCGCTTAGTGATTCTCCTTCAAATGAAAGATTAACAGGCCAAAAGCATCGTAAGAAAAGAACATGATTGCATACTGCACATGTAAGAAAATGACTATATGGATAACTGAGAACGAGTATGAATGTATATTCATGCTGAAATTTGCGAAAATTAATAGATGAAGACTTATTAAAATCGATGGTCTGCACCAAAAACATTATAATGTAAAAACTATCAGAACTCCTCAATGGCTCATGCATAACATGCAGTAAGTTTTCTCTGAATTTTGTTCCTAAAATTACATGATGGCGAACACTGCAGGCCAGCAAGAGAATTGATGAACTGCTTGGTATACAACATCTAGTCAAGTGCTTCAAATATTCTGTCGACGAATAGTCCAAACAAAAGGTTTACCTGATTGTAGAATTTCATTGACGAATTCCAAAACTGTAATTTGAGACAAGATCACAGGACAAGTCAAAGTGCTTAACCAGAATTTCATTAGCAAATTCCAAAAACACAAATAGTCAGGACAGTGTCATTGCAATAAAATTCTCTGAGATATAATTAAAGGTGGAACCACTATAAGATCAAATTAGCTCATGAACATATCATAAAACATGACAGGGAAAATATTGCTCAAACAAAGTACAGAGAAAAGAGAAGAAGTAAAGAGAGAGGGCACCTCGACAAAATTTTGAAGGAAGATGTCTTTCACTCCTAGAGCTTCTAGAGCCGACACCCTCATCCATGAGACGAGACGAAGAGGAGAGACGAGCTGCTCCTGCCGCCGCGCCATCTCTCTCTGCCCAGCACCCCTGCCTGGAGCACCGTCTTCCTCCCCTCCCCCAAGGACTCTCCTGCTGAGGACGAGTCGAGGCCGACGGGCACCGGCTGAGCACGGGGCAAGGCTGCTGCTCCCCTCCTCCTGTCGAGTCCAACTTGAGGGCAAGCACCTCCTGCCGAGTCTCGAGGGCGAGCTCCTCCTACCGAGGCCGGATCAAGGCTTACGGACATCGGCAGAGCACGGGCCGGCCGAGGCCGAGGAGACGGCGGCGGCAGGAGAGGAGGCAGACGAGGCCGAGGCAACGGCGGCGGCAGGAGAGGAGGCGGCGGCGGCGGCACGAGAGGAGGCGGCTGCGGGAGCGCGGGCTAGGTCTCGCTACTTTTGCTCTTTTCTCTCGCTGCAGCTTCCCCTTTTCTTTTCTCTGGTGCCCGCTCGCTCGCTGCTCTCTCCTAGCCGCACACCCGCGAGACCGACAGATGGGCCCGCCGCGGCTGAACCGGAGGCGCCGCCGCTGGGCGCAAACGAGGACGGTAAAAAAACGCCCTGCCAACCCACGAACGCCCCTGGCAACCCAAGATCGATCGCTCCTGTTTTCACCCGGACACAGAGACGCACACACCGTGTCGCTGCTAGGATGACCCACGCACAAGCCTGGCCCAGCCGTCATCCACTCTAGGGCGAGAACGAGACGTACAGGAAAATGGACGCCCCGATTTTTACCAGCGCGATGAAAAAAACACTATCGCTAGAAGCGAGGCAGAACGTGCGGGCTGGATCGATCTGAAGCTGCGATGGTGCTCGGTAGGCGGGTTGCATAGCTAGATTTATATGTTCAATTGCATCATGTTCATTTGAGTCCATATTGATGCCTGAATCATCGTTGCAAGAGTGCTATATAATGCTGTCTACTGTCTGTTAACAGAACATGTTCATTTGTCATTTTTGCCATGTTTGATATGTGCATCCTATGAGGTTGATGTCTACATGTGTTTTGTGCTACATCATGCAATATTTACATTGGTGTATGCCATGTATTTTTTTGATCAATGTGGTGACTAGAACAAGCATGCAAACTAGGCTTCGTGATGTGGTTGATTTCAGTCCCTGTTCTGCTGTTATTTTTATGCCATGTAAACTTGATGCTACAGAGAGATCCAAGCATATTTTGAGATACTTCAGTAAGGATGTTTTGAACATATGGTTATGATCTATCCATTCATGCCCCTGTTTGAAATTATGGAGTGGTCTAGCATGTCATTTTCTTGCTCTACTTTTGCTATAAAATGTTTCCTGGCAGATTGTTTACATGTTAATCAATTTTACCAAGGTTGTTGTAGTTGGTCCTTGCATGCTATAAACTTGTTCTTGCCTTGGTTAGTTTCATAAACATGTCTTCTTGCTGATGCTATGCTTATCATGTCATGCAATGACTTGTGGTGAGTGAATCGAGCTTGTGAAGTAGTGTACTTGCTGTTACTGTTTTGCTAGGCTGAATCTGTTATTTGGTGATGCTATGTAAACCTGCTGCTACAAGTCATTCTATGCATAATCTAGAGATGTTCACTAAGGATGTTTTGTTATACATGGCATTCTCTATCCATCCATGCCTCTGGTTGCATTTATAGCTTGCTGTATCTTGTTGTAATCTTGATCTAAAGTTGCTAAATAATGTTGCTGTCAGCCTGTTAACATTAAGTTCAGTTGTTGCCATGTGTTTTGCTAGTTATCCATGCACCCTATGAACTTGATCTTGCCATGCTTAACTTCATAAACATGAATTCTTACTGTTGGTTGCCTTGCCATGCCATGTAATGCTCTGCGGTGAGTGGTACAAGCTCACCAACATGCCTACTTATTGTTGTTTCTGCCATGTATGAATCTGTCATATAACTTGCTATGTTTACATGGGTGCCATCATATCTTCTGATCCTTTTTGGCTCATGGTCAGTAAGGGACTTTTGTTCTATGCATTTAGTAGTATCATGCCATGCCTTTGTTTGCTATGATAAGTTCCTATAACATGTTGTTTGATAGCTCTAAACATTGCAACCCGATGTTATTTCTGCTAAGCCTGAAACTGATATTATTTGATCTTGCCATGTGTGTTTGAGCATGTTCTAGTGTTTTCTGGAGATAGCTCAGTGTTCAGGTTTTGTTATGCTTTACCTGTAAATCATGTCCATGCCTTTTGTTCTCATATTGGGGTGCTGTAGCATGTTGTTTTGATGCTTGCTAGATGCCTAGTTGCTGTTTTGGACAGCTTGTCCTTTAAACTTGTATAGAGTGTATGTGTTGAGCCGTTGCTCCGTTTTGAGTGTGCTCTATATGAAACTTGCTTGATTTTGCATGAAGATTCATATTATCATGTTGCAACCTTGTTTTGGTGTGTTTGCTTGATGTTTGTGTGCATTTTGCATCAATGCCAGGTTTAACTTGTTTTGCTCGTATCTTCTAGGCCATAGCTCCGAATTAAATGAACTTTATATGTAACTTGACTAGAATCTCGTGTGGATCATCATGGTGAATTTTAACTTGCTGTTTACCAACTTGAACATAAGGTTTATTAAGATCTGGACCAATTTCGAAACTTGCATATGAGGACTTACCGGAATTGTTATATGTTGTTTCCGGCCTCATTTAAACTTGCCTTGATGTGTTGCTCTTATTTGCATCATCTCTTGCCATGAGTAGCTTCATGTAGCTTTGTCATGCATCATACTTGGTTGTGCATCATGTCTTGTCTATGTGTGGTGTGTTTACCATGTTGTGTGTTTCTTCTCGATAGTTTCCGTTTTGTTGTGATCGTGAGGATTCGTTCGTCTACGCTTGGTTCGTCTTCGTGGCTTCATCTTCTTCATGGACTCGTTCTTCTTCCTTGTGGGATTTCAGGCAAGATGACCGCTACCCTGGATCTCACTACTATCATTGCTATGCTAGTTGCTTCGTTCTATCGCTATGCTGTGTTACCTATCTTTTCCTCCTCAAGCCTCCCAAATTGCCATGAACCTCTAACCTTTGACACCCTTCCTAGCAAACCGTTGTTTGGCTATGTTACCGCTTTGCTCAGCCCCTCTTATAGCATTTTTAGTTGCAGGTGAAGTTGAAGACTGCCTCATGGTGAACAGGTTTATGTTGGGATATCACAATATCTCTTATTTAATTAATGCATCTATATACTTGGTAAAGGGTGGAAGGCTCGGCCTTATGCCTGGTGTTTTGTTCCACTCTTGCCACCCTAGTTTCTGTCATACCAGTGTTATGTTCCCGGATTTTGCGTTCCTTACGTGGTTGGGTGATTTATGGGACCCCCTTGACAGTTCGCTTTGAATAAAACTCCTCCAAGAAGGCCCAACCTTGGTTTTACCATTTGCCTCACCATCACCTACATTTCCCTTGGGAGTAATTAACCCGAGGGTCATCTTTATTTTAGCCCCACCGGGCCAATGCTTGTCTAAGTGTTGGTCCAAACCGAGCGATGTCCGGCGCGCCCTGGGCAACCAGGGTCTATGCCAACCCGTCGTCTTGCTCATCCGGTGTGCCCTGAGAACGAGATATGTGCAGCTCCTATCGGGATTTGTCAGCACAGCGGGCGGTCTTGCTGGTCTTGTTTTACCATTGTCGAAATGTCTTGTAAACCAGGATTCCGAGTCTGATCGGGTCTTACTGGGAGAAGGTATATCCTTCGTTGATCGCGAGAGCTTATCATGGGCTAAGTTGGGATACCCCTGCAGGGTATAATATTTCAAAAGTCGTGCCCACGGTTATGCGGCAGATGGGAATTTGTTAATGTCCGGTTGTAGATAACTTGACACCAGATCCGAATTAATACGCATCAACCGTGTGTGCAGCCGTGATGGTCTCTTTTCGGTGGAGTCCAGGAAGTGAACACGGTTTTTGGGTTATGTTTGACGTAAGTAGGAGTTCAGGATCACTTCTTGATCATTGCTAGTTTCACGACCATTCCATTGCTTCTCTTCTCGCTCTTATTTGCGTATGTTAGCCACCATATTTGCTTAGCCGCTGCTGCAACCTCACCACTTTACCCCTTCCATTCCCTTTAAGCTTTGCTAGTCTTGATACCCATGGTAATGGGATTGCTGAGTACTCGCGGCTCATAGATTCCTACAACAACAATTGCAGGTACAGGTTATGCGATGATCATGACGCGAGAGCGATGCTTGCTTGCGTTGAGTTCTTCTTCTGCTTCTTCGATCAGGGGATAGGTTCCAGGTCGGCAGCCTGGGCTAGCAGGGTGGATGTCGTTTGAGCTTCTGTTTGTGTTTCATCCGTAGTCGGATGTTGATCTGATGTATGATGATGTTGTATTCGTGTGGCATTGTATGCCTCTTGTTGTATCCCCATCTATTATGTAATGTTGATGTAATGCTATCCGCCTTGCAAAAGCGTTTCAATATGCGGTTCTATCCTTGGTGGGACCTTCGAGTCTCTTTAGGATAGTATCGCATATTGGGCGTGACATGGGTAAGGCTGATTTAGTAACAACAACACGTTGGTTCAGCTTATTAATTACGTGTCCCTTCTGCTGCCGCATGTATTGTCACTTCACTGTGAAGACTAGTTGAATAGTTCTCTCTGACCGAGATGGGGAATAATGGATTGCGAGGACTTCCTTTCTATAGTATCCCCATGCCTCTACGCTCACTTCACTCATTTTGCTCCGTACCTAGTCACTTGTTGAAATCTGTAGAAAGATAAATACTCCGTATTTGGGAACAGAGGGAGGCTTTTACTCTGTACTAGTATTTGGGAACAGAGGGAGTATCACCATATGGAGGGAACAGAGGAAGCTTGAAATATGAACATGTCAATGGCAGGGAATAAGCCCCATGCATGCATGCATGCATGCAACATGCAACACTCACACGTACACATGGACGCACGCAACACTCACGCACCCATGCGGCACACAACACACGACGCAACACACACAACTCACGCTCAAGTGCTCAACCTACTCCCTACGTCCGTGAAAGACTGTACATTTAGAGATTTACACATTGACCAGGGCAAAATTAACGCCCAAAAGAAGCAGACTTATGTGTGCATGCGACCATTGAGATAAGAAGATTAAATGAAGGCCGTTGCATGCTGTAATTAAGGATAGACATGTAGCCTATACCTACATCACAAGTTGGTGCATTAGTCAATCAATATCGATTTAGATTAAAGGCTAAATGCATTGGAAGTGTAGATGTACATTATGTACCACACTCTTTGTTTTGTAGCCGATGTACACTCTTTGTTGGAAGACCGAGGGAGGACATGTGCATGCACTCACATACACAACCAGGGCGGTTCGCGCGCAAGGGTTGGACTCGTGTCACGCCTGCGTAAAGTGTTGTTTAACTGATTTCTTTGCTCTGCCAACTGACAGGTGGGACCCAAAAACCAGGTGACAATTTAACCAGTCAACGAAGTGCCACGTCGACTATGTGGCCGGTCAGTAGGGTGCAATACGGTGCTCTACGATGAGCTAGTGATCGTATAATCGCCGCAAAACTATATATAGTGACCGTAAAGAGCGTATTGTTACATACGTTAACCGCCAGTGTATTTTTCTCGTTTCAAATTAAGCCATATTAATCGTAAAGGACGCAGTATGGACTACTACTAGCACTAGTACTCCTTTGATGTGTCCCGTCAACTCGCCGAACGAGGAGAAGCATGCTTAGTACGCCTCTCCCTCGCCCACGCGCGTGGTGGTTGGCAGGACGAGGAGAGGGTTTTGACTACAGCGCCCTCTCCCTCTCCCTCCCTCTCCCTCTCCCTCGCCCTCTCCCTCGCCCTAGCGGTGGACGTGCAATAGTTCAATCGGTGTCAGATTGCCAGAAGCATATTGTACTGTAGTATCATCATTGTTGGACCTTTCGAAGAGGCGAAGAGCCAAGTGCAAGGTTCACACGAGTACGAACTGTTGAACCTCCCGAAGAGGCAAAGATCCAAGCGCAAGGTTTTATAGGAGTTGTCGTCCTAGTAGGAGTGTACTACAACTATAGCAAACGATGCTATTGTATGATGCCGCCACGTCACGTATATCCAAAGTTGTGCCACCTTTTTCCTCAAAGAGCATGTTGGAGCCCGTGCAACAACCACACAAGTTGCACGTACACATAACACATTTACTAGTAATAAATTCTAAAGGACAAATGCCAGTATGCCACACAAGTTCATCTCCAATTCATGTGATAAATTTGTGCACGACCAGTCTACATATATTCACAGCGGTCAGCGCTACTGTTCACAATTATCGTACTCCACTTACACGTTATAGATGGGCTACATGCGTGTCCTCCTCTAGGTTCCAGTCCCAGGTGTTCTTCATGGATGACACGATCCATAGCGGTGGGCAACGGGAATCATTGTCGCAGCTTTCTAGTCTGGTTCCACACGATGGAGACTCATCCAAGCTGAAGCGGCATAAATCAGGGA
The DNA here is from genome assembly GCF_002162155.2 of Triticum dicoccoides. Classification (NCBI taxonomy): domain Eukaryota; kingdom Viridiplantae; phylum Streptophyta; class Magnoliopsida; order Poales; family Poaceae; genus Triticum; species Triticum dicoccoides. The sequence goes on along the minus strand of NC_041385.1, from coordinate 541,194,642 downwards.
TAGCGTATCACATCATGTCATTCATCCGGCGGTGCACAATGAAGACACAACCATGCTTCATGAACGGCAAGCCTTCCGTGTCGTGCACGGAAGGTGGCATCCGCTTCACAATGGGGTAGCTGTCCCCGATGAAAAGCGAGTACTCTCCAAGAGTGTTCCTCGGCACCCACGCAGCATCACGGGGGTCGAACTCGGCGCCGTTCATCTGGTACACGCGGCATCCCAGATCTGGACACATGGTGACGTACATAGTCAAGGTCCATGCATAATAATGTTGTGCTCAAATATGGCGGTCAGTAATACTGTTTAGCAAATAGTACTACTCCGATATAGAGGAAGTAAAATAATCGGCCTATTATATATAGCCACTCTTGGCTACATGGATGAGATAGTAAGACATGGAAAAACAAAAATGGTGGCAGCTAGTGGGTTCAAGTATTCAAGGGCCTAGCTAGCTATATGCGTCCTCCAAGGTAAAAAGTACTCCTACTAGTACTACTAAGTATACCACTAGTACAACAATGAAAGAGAAGGCGAGAGGGTTAAAAATGGAATACTTGGGTAGATGTTGACGGTCCGATCGTGGTAGATTGTGTGACCATGTTGCACATTAGTGGTACCATGGGTAACGACTGCTAAGATAGTTGATCCCAATATGCCAAAGTCAGCTACAAGGTTCCAGGTTAGACCGAATCACGGATGCAAATGCACATCCAGGATCGGTGATCTTATTTTGATTCGGGGATGACTGGTCCCTGCAAAATAATGGAGTACCGTTAGGGATGCTAATGATGGTTTGTGCATTCCGTTTGTAATCTCCCGTACTGTAGGATGGCAACTAGATGAAACAAGTCCCCTGGCTTGTCACCGGGAAGATGCGGCCTAGATGGTGCATGGCATCTTCGAACGTGTAGGGGTACAAATCTGCCATCGCCAACATGCGCCAGCCTCTGCCGTTACTACGTCTTGCATTGATGGCAATCCTTATGTCAAACACCGCGATGAGATAGTAATCGTCGTAGCCGCATCGCTTTGTCGGCGGGTCCGCAGTTACTATCTTCTTCAATCTCATGTAGGTATTATCATACGTATTCAAGCCCAGCCAGTCCGGAAGGCCGATCCCAATGGTGGAGAAGGGGTCTACTGGAACGGCCGCACTGCTGTGGATGTTGTGCAAAATGATGGTGGTATCCGGCCGGAGGTATGCAAGCCAATCTTCGTTGGCACCGACCCAGACCTATATATAAGACGGTGGGCAGCGGAGAAATTACGGGATGGAAATGGAATAACTAAGTACTACATGATCAAACTCCATTACTGACCTTCTCATCGGACAAAATCCAACTACCTCTCAACATCGGCAACTCTAGCGGAGTCAACATGCAACAATGGCCAGGGAGCGGTGGACTGTTTGAAGGATTTTCCCATAGAAGAACCTTCTCCTCGAGGATGCATGGAAGACCAACAAGCATGGCCTTTTCCCAAGCCTGTTTAAGCAGCGTCTTGAAAAAGATGGTGCAGGAAGCACCGAGTCTTGCGGCGGTGAGGACATCGGAGCGGCGTGCGATTTCTCCCAGAGGATCATCGTCCAAGGTCTCCCAGCCCGGACGAGGAGGAGAACCGCCTGGCAAATCCATGGGAGTAGTGACGAACTGCCTTCTCTTCGAGGGGAGGGGAACTGGCGAGGAGGGGATAAGAGCGTAGTAACCGCAGGGCCTCGTCCCTTCCAACTGTAGATCATTCCTCAGCGAAGGGGTGAGGCTATTATTTACTAGTACTAGTACTAGCATTATGGAACGTTATGGGATTGCATTATACTGTAAATAATAGCACTAGTAAGAAATTTTTGGCACTAGGTAGTAGTTTTTGGCGTGGATTAAGAAATTTTGGGTATGTTTTTGCCATTTTTTGTACACGCCAACTAGTGTCAAAAATCGTCTTACATTATGTGACGGAGGAGTACGTACTCGTACTGTAGCAGTACCAGTACTACTTTTCTCAACTAGTAGTGCGATGTACTGTACTTCTAGTCTAGTCTAGTATAGTGCACCAGTTTTGAACTCTTGAATCTCAGGGCCAAGGAGCTATAGTTGGAAGTGGAGGGTACTACTGTTCTCTAGAACCATCGCTGTACCATCAATGCAGGGGAAGTACACCTGCGTAGTGGCCTAGTGGGTACTCTCGGTGCTATATTCAGCCGCTCCTCTCACATAGGAGTAGCTGGCATACTCAGCCGCTCCTCTCACGCACACACTAGCAGCCTGTTTATCAGCGAAGATTACTGCGGGGGCAGAACATTTGAGTTATTTGATACAGCGAGACTAGGCTTTTCACTTCCACTTGTGGAGGTGTAATGGATCTCATCGAACTTTGTTAGTAGTTCCTTCTTTATGAATGAGATGAAGCAAAGCTTTTGCCTCCATTTAAAAAAACACGTCAAGAGGAATTTCTTTTACAGTAGAGCCGATAATGGAGTGAAGTCCATGCGTGCAACGCCACAAACTACAGAGTAGTATTAGAGCACTTTACGTACGAAGCCATATTGCACAGTTCCCAATGCCCCGCCAGGCTTTTCTGGCTCCTCAGGCTTAATTGGGAGGCGCTAGTTTAAATATGCTACTAGCTGATGAGGAAGCTGCAAGCGAGGTGCGGCTAGGGCAAGCACGCGAGCCACGGGATGCTGGGAAGGAAAACCCGTTCACGTGGCTAGGCTGTCCAGTGCACCCAGATTGTGGGGCCTCACGTCCGTTTGACTTCAAAACTCAAATTACCCGTGTAAAATATGGCTCGCAGAGAAGTGTAGTAGTACTATTTTTAAGAAAAAGGCCGCCGTATGTTCCGCCGGGATCGAACCCACAAAACGAGGTATACACTCCCACGATCACTAGTAGTACTCGTTGGAGTACAACGCAACCTAGAATCGCCTTTTGTCGCTAGTAGTACGTACATTGTTCCTTACAAGAAACCCCTAATAATGCAAGAAACCACTAAAATGCCAAGAAACTACTACCACTTGCATACGTGGCAGACTTAAGATAAGACTACCTTATCAACCATTGTACATGCTCTTACCAACAAAAATCCTCGAGTGACCTCCTACCTCCGGCCCGTCCACCTAGGCATCCTCGGCCATGGGACGTAGCTACCGCCGCCGGCAGTGCGGAGCCCATGTTGCGGCAGCCCGGATGCCAGCTCCGTCCGGCGCTCGTTGCCGCTAGCTAGCCAAGATAGCTCCGTCCAGCTACTTGTCTGCAAGGTTTGCTAGCTAGATTTGCACGGCAGCATGGCAGCTTGCTCGCGCGCGCCGCGCTCAGGCCAGCCATCTGGCTCGAGCGAAGGCCAGCACGGCGGCTTGCTCGCTCGTGAGTCACGCTCGGGCCAGCCTGCCAACCCGTGCGGAGGCCAGCGCGGCGTCCCGCCCGTCCGGCGGAGCGGCAGCCAACTCTCTCATCACCGGCGCCACCGACAAACACACATCAGTACTGTTTGAAGTAATGTTCAGGAAAAATAATGATTTGAGGGGGAATAACAGGATAGAAGGTCAGATGTGGGTCCCTCGTGTCAACTGTCAAACAAAATGTGTTGGTTTAAGCTACCTCGTCAGCACAGACGTGTGGGCCAACCCTGTCATAAATGGGTTTAAACGAACCTAATCGGTAGGAGTACTAGGTAGTAGTTTTTGGCGTGGATTAAGAAATTTTGGGTATGTTTTTGCTATTTTTTGTACAATAGATTCTTCCTAGGGCTGGTTGAAAGTGGTAGATTTTTGTTAAATACTCTACATATTGTAAGTAGGAGTGGAAGTTAAGCTTTGGAAGCCAGTAAGCAAGGCTAGTTACATAGTGCATATGTGTACATGATTGAAAGTAAATATCAACCATGAGTGACTAATATCTTGATGGAAAACTCGAAACTATGGAATACTAGGAAAAATGCATGGTTGGAAATACTAGCAACGTTCATGTCCGTTGCAATGAATCATAATTAGAATAATACTTATTCACAAACTTGGTACAAAACACTCTAATTTTGATATACATATGTTTCAATTAGAATATATTCCTTGGGCTCCTTTGGTGAGGTCAGGGAGGGATGTGGTTGGTTTTAAGATACTAATTATGGGTTTTTCTACAAATTGGTAGACAAGTGGGATGTTGGTGAGAAAAGGCAACAACTTACCTCACAATCCTGAGATGTAGATCTAATGGTCAGAAACAATGGATGGCAGACACACCAGCATCACCAACTTAGTCTTGTGTAGGAGTACTAGCAAGATCCGTGCATTGCACGGAACATCAAGATGCATTTTTTTATAAAACACTTGTTGTGATTGACCCTTGCGGGAGTAATCCCATGTGTAAAGACTAATGATATCTCGAGAAATATGAGATAAGGTGAAGAGGAGTGGGGTGTGGTGGTGGTTGGTGGTCGGACTGAGCGGAGGCATGGGGATTGACGATGCCGGCAGCAGCCACCAGGCTACTTTGTTCCAGAGGCTTCCTTTCTTAATTGCTCAACAATGAGGTTTGTTGGATATAGGGATGAACGAGGGAAGGCCTTGTCTGCAAATGTGGAGAGGGGTGCGGGTATCTTTTAGTTTAATTTCCATCCGTCAGATATAGACCGGACGGTCTGTATTGCAAGATGGCACACGTACCATCATCACCACCTCGGTTTTTTATAAGAGAAGAAATATAAGTATGGAGATACAAACGTACTATCGATACTTGCTTCCGTAAAGTAGCATCTACATTCTATTCAACGCCTCGGCATGTGGGGCCTTAGCACAATGACTTCTCGACTATGTAAAAGAAAGATTTTCCCGTCGCCGACAAGGAGGGGGTGACGGCAGCGAGCTTTTTGGCTTACTCTAGTCCTAGTAGTCATACTAGGTGGTCTAAGCACGTGTATATTTATTCTTTTCACATCTCGTGTTCGCCGTACTGCCACGACTGTTGATGAATAGACGGTAAGTTATTCACGGGGAAACCCTTGATGAGCGTGTTTGCGAGAGAGAGAGAGATATAGTGTGCATGTGTGATATGTTAGAGACTGAGGCAATGATAACAGATTCTTTATGTCTACGTGTGTGGAGGATAGAGAGAGACATGTACATGGGGCTTTGTGTTGTGTAACATGGAGACATATATACATAATTAGAGAGTGAGTGTGTGAGATACACATGTGGACATGGGTAGAGATGAGGATCCAGATAAATGGGTGTTTGTGTGTGTTTGTGTGTGTTTGTGCACGCGTTTGTGTGTGAGCGGGAGAGAGTGTACCTGGAGTAGAGAGACCACTAATGATGTAAACCTAGTATAAGGGAAGGGGGAATGGTGTGACATGTGTAGTAGCGGGATAGCACGGGTGCGGGCTGGGGGAGCAGACTATTTGGAAGAGACATCGAGTGTGTGTGTGGGAGAGGGGTGTGAGAGCGAGAGAAAGAGAGATCTAGTGACGGAGAGAGAGAGAGAGAGAGAGAGGAAGAGAGGGGGCGAGAGGGGTCGTTTGTGTCCATAAATGGCGTATAGATAGGGAGAGAATGTTGATGTTGTCCGAAATTGGCCTATCAACGGAGATGCAAGGGAAGCGAGTCATCGTGTGTGTGATAGGGACTTCATGAGAGATCTAGAATAGATGGTGTAGAGAACAATGTGCGAAATCGAGAACGATTATACATTAGGGAGCTATGCAAAGAGTCACGACATATATGTATGCAGGGAAGGAGCTGGGGCGGGTCCGCATGTGGGAGAGATAGAAAGAGGAGAGTGGTGCACAAGGAGACAAAGTGTGCTTGTTTGCAGTGGGGGTGGTGTGTGAGGTGAGTGCACGAGAACCACATAACTAGGGAGATAGACGTTTGGGGCGACGTTTTGTGTGTATGGGAAATATACACTCTACATAGTGCGTGTGCTTGGGTAAGAGAGATAGCGGGAGACCTAGAGAGTGAGGGAAGAGATGTGTGCATGCCCGAGAGACAAAGTGATAGAGACCTATGTTGGGGTCCGGACTTTACAAGAGAGAGGGGTGTTAATGTGCTCGTGTGTTGGTGTTTGGGGGAGAGAACGACTTCTCTGTGTGTGTGTGTGTGTGTGTGTGGTGGTGGTGGTGGTGTGGGGGGGGGTTGACTTCAGATAAAGAGTGAGGTGTCTATATTTGAGGGACTTTAGCGTAATTGAGATATTGTGCACTCATGGTTGATCCATTTGTTTCACAGTTTGTACTATGAGATAACGATACTTTTGAACATGCGTGATATACTTTGATGTACCAGAATTACAAACCTAAGATTGGAATTTTGGAATTCGACTCCATCATTAGCTTTTGTAATTCATTTAAATGGAGGTGCATTTTTAAGCCGGGATTTCGTGATTTCAAATTCATATATCAAACCTAGAGATATACACATACGGGCATGTTCAAACTTTATAATCATCCACTTTATTCATACACATACACATTTTTACTTTTGTCATCATATTTAGGATAAACACATTTGGAATTTCATTTGAATTGGACCGTATGATGGAATTTTCTTGTAGTAGCTCAACGATCCATATTTGAATTGAATGGGCAATCTAGGTTTCGAGTTGGAGACATTGGTTTTCAAAACTTGCACATTTTTTGCGTGCAAAACAAACAAATTGTCGGCCATGATATCATAGTCGGCCGTACGAGAGTAGAATACTTATAATTTTAGGCGCCAAAAGCTTTCAAACTTCCCGCTCACATCGAAATATCATGCGCCCGAAAGTTTAGCCCTGCGATATTCCTATTTTACCCCTGCCACATGAAAGGAAAAGGGCTGCTTTGGTAACTCCATTGTTTTCCCCTCTTTGCCCCCAACATTCTTCCCCAGAGCCCCTCCCCTTCCCCTCCCCGACCCCCAACCACGGCAAGCCGCCGAATCTAGTCCTCCACCGCAGTGGTGGACCTCACACCCCGCCGGATCTACCTTCCGCACCTTGGAACCCCCAACTGCCAACTCACCACTTCACCGGAGCCGCTTCAGCGACTCGCTTGTCCACCGCTCCAGATCTCCTTGACCGCCATCATGGTCCACCGCACCGGATGTGCTTAACCGGCGCCCTCCACCACAGCGTAGGCCCTTCACTGACTCCCTCGTCCGCCCCTTTGCTGGCCCTTCATACAAGCCCTCGTCCGACGCAACAGATCCGCCTCGCCAAAAGCACTATACAATGCGCCCGCCGAAGCCTTCGTCCACTGCACCGGACCCGCTCCACGGACGCCATATTCAACTCCACCGGCCGTGCTTTACCGACGCCGCAGCCTCATCAGGTTATTTTGATTTGTACTCCTTCGGTTTTCTCTTTATCGTGCAACTGTTCACTTACCACAGATAAGATTTCTTGTATGTCGACAGGCGCCGCAATCGTAGCACCGGAGCAACTTCAGCGACGGCGACAGCCGGCCAAACTCAACCGCAACACGAGCACCATCGATGATCCTTAGCTATCAAGTATGACAACGATACCCATACGCCGCCGAGAATCAGGTACTATTATCCAACGGTCGGCGCCTACGTTCACTTTCCTAGCATAAGCACCGCACCTTTGAATTTCTTCAGGGCATCATTCAGTTTTTCATGAGACGTGTTATTCTGCTTGCACCTGTAGGGCCATACTTCTGGCAGTGAACATGTTACATGTGTTAAATTACATACCAGTGCACATATAGTTAATATGCTTTAGTTTTGTTCTGATGCCACCTGTTGGTTCCATCAGATTGCTTAATGTTCTCTATGCTTAATTACACATCAGCAATCTAGCATGTTGTTCCGCTGCTTTTTGTTTGTTTTACCCTACATTTTCTGATGCTAGCTATTACATCACTGCTCCGAGCCTCTATTCATTACTTGTTTGTGTGTTCTTGATCTTCCCAAGTTGCATGACTAATTTCATGCTTCTATTAATTATGGAGCTGCCAACCCCATCAAGCAAAATATTTGTTCTTTTGGTGCTGGCACCTCGAACAAGCATAAAAATAGAGGGAAGCAGATATATTGTCGTGTATGCACACACCCTTCTTTCATTAGTTTAGATTAACCATTGATGATCAATTTTCGGACTAGTGCATGCGATTAAAATTAATTTTACCTAAATAGATGGTGCAGAATAAACTACAGAACTAGATTTGCAACCACGGGGTGTTGACAATATCTTCAAAGAACATTGCAACAGCAGCTAGGCTTCACAGCAACATATGGTAAGCCAGTGTGTTTTAGTACATGTTAAATGTAATGTGAGTGGGCTGCTTTCTTGGCTTGTGCCCTCAACGTGTAATCCTACCGAATTACAAATAGTTCAGTTGTCTGCTTTGCTGTATTGCATGATTCGAATGCTTGTTTGTTTTTACGTTATACCTGAGTTGGCCAATATGTCAGCAGTGCCTGCTGTACTATCATAAAGAAATGGATGCCTATTTCATTTGAGTCCTTAACTTTTCCTCTCAACTTTATCACAAGACTATCTTCGTAGTTTATATGAGGCCACACTGTTAAGTGCTTTCTCAGATTATTTCAACTGCTTAGATGCCTTGGCAACTTAAATATAGCGGTTGTACACTCCCTTTCAACTTTCATCTTACCATTTTAATTTCTTTTCGCCTGATGCTGCTTCGAAACATTTAAATATAGTTTGCCATGCTCGGCAATAATTCGTCCGTCGTTTACCATGTAAGCTTACTGCCTGGATCATACGATAACTATCTCTTACTTATGTCCAGCGGAAACCTTTCAGGATGCCGTTCACACTAGGACACAATGTACAACCCCAAAATCTATTTGTGGAAGCAGTGCGCCATCCATGTTACCAGATGGTAGCAGTTCAGAGGCAACACCGCCGGAGAGCAGTCTGAGCACATATATTATAGTGCTTGAGGCTCTACTAGAGGCAAAAAGAGATGGTGTGGCTGCCATGAATGAGGTAATATTTATCTTGAGGCTGGAAATTACGGAATTAGCGGCACACATTATGCAAGCAACCCAAGAATTGGAGGAAGTAAGAATGTTGCATTTGAAGATGGAGGAGGTCCTGTTGTTTCTTCTATCTGAAACCCAAGGTAATCCCGGTCCTTCTTTAGATACCAGTTGAAATTGTCATTAGATTATTGTACTTGCATGTTGTGTCATGTCTCTGAATGGATTATGTTGCAAGACCCCCTATGTTGTCCGGAATTCCATGTTGTCCATGTGTTGTAATGATCCGAATTTTTTAGGCGAGGTAATCCTCAGTACTTGTATGATTGACATAAGGTGAATTGTTTTTTGTGTGAGCATATTGTATTGGCTGAAAGAACTGTTTGAATTAGAGTGTATCCAACCAACTGAATTCGAAGATCACGGTATTTCTAAATCATAATCATATATAAATGTGGAATAAATCTTTGTTGTAGTTTTGAAGAAATAAATAACAAAACATATAATTACCGGTGGATATTCGTAATCGAATACAAATTGGATTTGAATTTAGTTTGCCAGGTCCCAGGGCAAACGTGATTGCTAATTCTCCCAAGTTTTGAACGAAGCGGCTAAACACCCACTATAATTTGTGGGCTGCCCAAAGCAAGTGTTTGCGAGATGGAAATTACTGTCTACCCCTGACACTTGACATTCTTATCGACCGGATTTACACTGCTGTCGATAGGGGAAGACTAGTAACTTCAATCAGACGTGACACGACGACCTCTGAGCCCATTCAGACACGGTGGGCGCCAAACATGGGCGGCAAAAAACATTTGATTCAAGCTCGTCTGAAAGACATGTGTCTCTTCCTCCATTTCCCCATTCATACACAGTGGGCGGCAAAACAAACTCTCCTCGTCCGAAATCGATGTAGGCTAATATTTTAAATAGGGGAAGATGTGTACTTCCATCAGACGTGACACAACCGCCCTACCTGTCAGCCCCATTCATACACCATGGGCGCCAAACGTGGGCGTCAAAACACCCTCTCCTCGCCCGAAATAGTTACCGGCAAATATTTGGGAGATGCGAGATTACCGTCCTATCCCCAACCGACGCGATGTTTGAAATTTTAAACGGGGGATAAGTTCGTAACTTTCCCCCATTTCAGAGAAGCACGTCCCAAAGTTTGAGATCGCCCCCCCCCTCCCCTCCATTTCCCCATTCATACACCGTCGGCGGCATGACAACCTCCCCACTGCGGCCAGCCTCCTCCGTCCGCCACCCAATCCTCCACCTTGCCGGAGCCGCTACCCCTACCCCGTCGTCCATTGCAAGAGATGGACGTCTCTCATCCACGGCGCTGGACCAGGATCCTTTCATCGCCTCCTCTCGCTTCATCGGCACCGTCGTCCACCTTTTCATTGCCGCTCCTACGACCGCTTCATCCACGGCAACAGGATATATCCCCCGATTCGACCGTCTGTCGTCTAAAGTCTTCTTCCCCGCCGCTGACAGCCATCGCACCCGCAGCACCCTCAACGTATCAGCATAGGCCTACACGGCATCGCAAGAGAGGTGGTACTCTTCCATATGTGCTTAAGTTATTGATCTCACCCGGTAAATAGATCGTAATTTGTTTACTGTACTTTTCTTGTCCATACCAAATCGTAGTGGCTAGTTGAAAGCAAACATTGGTTGTGAAGTAGCTTTGTCCGGTTTGCACCTTCAGATCTACCATGGCACGGGCACTATACTCGTAAAGCTTATGGTTTCCCCCCTTTATATTCACTACCATCATCGTAGGTGCTTCGTGTCGTGCTAGCACTGCTCCTCAAGACCTCAACCCAAAGCTTACGTTTTCAAATACGAATCTGATATGATGCTCATATCACTAAAACAGAGAACGTTTAATTGGTCACCTAATGTTCCTATATTCGTTTCGAAAAGCATGTGCACCACCCACTGGTCCAGCTAGTTCCACTTTCCTGATTTTTCTCTTGATGCTTAGGGTTTTCCCCTTTTATCTACTCTACTATGATCTACATAGGTGCTTTCTGTCGTACTAGCATTACTCCACCCTTCAAGCTAAACAACACAACACTCAGAATTCGAAAGCTTAGTTGTTCAAATATGATTGTGATATGATACTGATATTAGTTAACCAACACATTTAATTGGTTAGCTAAAGGTCCCACTTGAGTTTCCAAATGCATGTCGCAACATATAGAGAGACAACATAATTGCATTTCTTTGTCACTTGTTGACCGTACTTTCTTGTCCATACCAAATCTTAGTTGTTATTTCAAAGCAAACATCGGTTGCTAACTACCCTTTGCGCGATTTGCAGCTTCAGATTTGCCATCCCACTACCACGGTCAACACTGTACTGATCATGCTTATGTTTTCCCCATTTTATGATGACCACAATCAGCCTACGTGGTTCGTGTCGCAATAGCAGTGATCCACCCATCGAGCTAAACAAGCTTAGTTGTACAAATTCATATATGATATTATTGCTGATATTAGTAAAACTGAGAGATCTTTAATTGGTTAGCTAAATGTTCCTACTTTAGTTTCGAAATGCATGTGAGCCACATATGGAGAGACCGGAAAGAGTAGTATTTCTCTGTGCGCTCTGGTTCATCATGGGTGGCCAACCGACATTGTATTGAAACACTTGTAATATCTTCAATCTGCTTGCTCTTCTTCTCTTCTTTAAGATGATACTCTTCTCTTGCGGTCGACTGGTCAGGTCAAGTTGTTCTCCGTTAGTATATTTTGAATCTGTCAGGTCAGGTCGACTTGTTCTTCTTTACTATATGTTGAAGCTATCATCTGCAAAGTGTCATCACTTCTGGAGCTCTCATAGTTTGAGGAGTAGGCCACATTATATTAATGCACACAACAAATTACAGCATGCATGGCATCTTTTAAAAGAATTGCAGAGATAGCACAAAGGGGTTTACAGGGAGGCAGTATTGGATTAAAATCACTTCTGCATTACAAAGAAAATCTCACTTGTTTTTATGTTTTCATGCATGTCAGATATTGAACATTATCAAAATGAATATGAGAATGGGCGCACGAGAGGAATATTGCGGAACGATCCACTGGCTAACAAACTTGGCATGGTGGAGGATGGCCTATCTTATTCACCCATCAAGGTGCTTGCTCTAACTTTGCAAAGTTGTATTGGTCGCACATATTTTGCACATGACCTCTTGCATTTCTTCTACTTTGTTACACCATCTGCTTAGTTTAAGCATCATATATGAGTATATGCCATAACTATCCATTTTCTGTACCTATTCCATGTGTCGTTACACTATTTTTTCCAGTAAAATGTTGTTCTTTCGTGATAGATGTCCAAAAGGAAGAGGGTGAGTGCAGATCCTCAAGGAGTATAAACTAGGTATTTGGAAAAGGTAGTGGTACCTGTTAAATCAGATAGATCAGCAGCCACAGAAAACAGGCCCAACTGTACCACACTTTACCCCTACTCTAGTGGCCAAACCCCTATTAGAACTACTGGGAGCCCAGCGTCAGGTACTGTCTATGATATCAATTCAAAATTTGAACTCCTAAATTTTTGCTTGTGCCTTACCTTCTCTCTTGTATGAAAACTAATTTCAGATGAACCTCCTTGCTCAAAGGATCATACGATCTCAAAACAATAATGGGATCTGCATTGCTCTTGTCAGTACCTCTCTCCCTTTTGCCTTGTAACGATGTACTTAATTAATTGCTATTTGATTGTGTATCATCAGTCTGCACCTGAGCTTCATTATCCTCTATTTCCTCCAATATTATTTGATCTATATTTACTCTTTGCAAAATGTAGAATAATGGCAATGCTTATAAAGAATTTTCTTTGGGGAATTTATTGAATTATCCATCCATCAACATGGAGAAGGACTTTGTCCAGCCCGTGTTAACATGTAATGTAAGTTCATCCTTCTCAAGCCTTCAAACTTTATTCTAGTATAGATTTTGATAGGCATCATCGCATCCACTGCTGTTTGCTTTGTTGTTTACATCTGATTGGATGTTTGCAACAACTACCAGTTTCAAATTGTAGTTGTAAAAACATGTTCCTTATGTAGAACAGATCCATTTGTTTGCTTATATAATTGTGAAACCTGTTATGTGTGTCCTTGTTTCTCTTTCAGAGTCGTATCTCTTACGCCAGGCAGAACTTTAGGGAAGATAGTGAGCCAAACCATCTTGAGGACAGCGAGATGACCCCAAGGTCTTGTCTTGATGAAAATAGTGAGTTGAAGCTATTCACCAGCAGGTGTGAGACAACCTTTATGCAGTCGCTGCCTCAATCAGTTCAACTTCTTCAGTCTCAACTTAAAGCGGAAAGGCTTGCTTCAGCTCAGCTCCGACTTGAAGTCAAAGATGCAATGAAGATGTCAGAGGACTGTCATGCGCACCATCATGCCTTAAATCTAGTGTTGATGCATCTATCATTGACACAACTGAGGTCTACTCAGCTTCTTCAGCTGTTTGGGGGGCCCGACCTAGCCAGGCCTAGTTCCTTCTGAAGTGCTCTCAATTTTGCATATTCTTTTGTCGGCGCGTTTATTTGCACTGGTGGCGAACTTTGATGCCCAGTGGATGTAATATGTGTGATAGCCGTGATAGCCTAGCGTAAGTTGCTTGCTTATTTATTTCCTTGTTGTCTTGTTTATTTGTTTTCTTGTAGTCATTGCAGTTCTTTTTCCGTGGTTTGCTAGTGGCGGCAATAACCTATTTTTTAAAACTAGGCCACAATGACCATGGGCTAATATTTACTGTAGTGACACTGGGCCTCCTACGGGCCGTAGAAACAGTGGGCCTCCTACGAGCCATAGAAACAGTGGGCCTTCTACGGGCCGTAGAAACAATGGGCCTTCTACGGGCCGTAGAAACAATGGGCCTTCTACGGGCCGTACAAACAATGGGCCTACTACGGGCCGTATCATCAATGGGCCTTATACGGGTAGTATGATTGATTGGCCAAACATGGGCCAATAACAGGCCGCATTATGGTCGTAAACGGGCTAGAGTTGGAATCACCCGTTCACGGGCCGACCATAACGGGCCATCGTTAATAGGTCGTATTTCATGACGCTATGAAAATGGCCCAATGTGTTAATGGACCACAAACGGGCCGAATGTAACCACGGGCTGAATTTGGCCCATAAGCAGAAAATGACAGTAACGGGCCGTAAGTAAACGAATGCTGGAAATGAGCCCAAGAATAAATGGGCTCTGAGAAGGCCGAAAGATAACATGGGCTGGAAACGGCCCAATGGAATAACGGGCCCTTAATGGGTATAAAGTGATACACTATTCATTACGGGCCAGTTTCACCACGGGCCGTTAATGGGTGTAAAGTAATACACTGTTCATTACGGGCCAGTTTCACCATGGTTCGTTAATAGGCCAAGAGTTACATAGGGCCTCATATGGGCCGAAAGACGTCATGGGCCATACATGGGCCAGAAGTGAAAACGGGCTGGAATCATATTGGGTGGCCCAAATGACGCTACTGGGCCTAATTCGGATAGGGCGTAACGGGCCTTGGGTTAGCGGGCTATAAATGGGCTATATGTGAACATGCCGCTAACAGGCTTTACATGGGCCCGCCCGTCACCTTTTGACCAAGTTAAACGGGCCGACCTTTTCACAGGAATGGGCCTCTGTTGGGTCGTGCCACGTGTTGACGTATCATAGGCGCCTTCTGTCCAATGAGTGGATGACATCTATCCCAACGGTGAGCTGACACATGTTTCCTCCAGCCAATGATGATTTTACACGTGGAAAATCCCCATTGGTCGGGGCTGTTAACGGGTTATAGGATCCAAAACCCGACCCGATAGCTTAACAGCGTTCCGTTACGGTGGATGCCACGTGTCGGTCACCCTTAACGAAAGCACTTCTGTGACGCGTGATTTATCGTCATGGAAGTGGACACTTCCGTGATGATAATTTTGGTAATGTCATGGAACACTTCTATGACAGCACAGGTATGACTATCTTGATCCTGTCATAAATTTGTCATGGATGTACATGCATGACAAAAAACATGACCTACTGTGACAAACACATATCATCACGAAAGTGTATTTTTTTTTGTAGTGTTCACGGTCTCCACATATGAGCCTTCGGGCCAGGTGACATTGGGCATCTTGCCCACCATGGCGCCTCCACACTCCACTTTCTGGCTGACCACCACCTTCGGCTTCACGTTGAAGGTCTTCAACCATAGGCCGAAGTGGGGCATAATGCTGAGGAAGGCCTCGCACACGACCATAAACGCCGAGATGTTGAGGATGAAATTGGGGGCCAGATCATGGAAGTCTAGCCCGTAGTAAAACATGAGCCCGTGGACAAATGGGTGGAGGGAGAATCCCAGTCCGCGAATGAAGTGAGCAAGGAATACAACCCTCTCGTGGGGTTCCGGAGTAGGGACGATTTGCCCTGCGTTCGGGAGCCGGTGCGCAATGTTTGTGGCCAGGTATCCGGCTTCCCGGAGCTTCGTAATCCTCCTCTGTAATGAAGGAGACCATCCACTTGCCTCCCACTCCGAACATGTTTGGAATGGCTTACGGAGAAGGTGAGAACTTGGGCATTGGAGCTCAAGCGTGCGAGAATGGATGAGCAGGGGAAGAAGAAGGTGTGGGTGAAAAAGAGGAATCCTTATCTCTTTATAAAGGCGGTAGAAACTGTGCGCCTCCCCACTTGCCTGGTAAACTTGCTTATTCCCCAAGTGCCGCGTTGATGGCGCGGTTGGGTTACCCACAGTCCCACACCCGTATTGATGAGAATCCCGTGATAAGGAGACACGATCTCTGCTTCGACAAGACGTGCCAATAAAACCACCTCGCGATATGTGTAGTACAGGTTGGAAAACGGTTCGAATAATGACCAGGCCGAGGCGTGAGGTCACGCTGTGAAAAGTTGTCGGCAGATTAGATTTGTGGAATATTGTACTCTCTACGTTGGTATCTGGAATTTGTTTTGCAGAGCCGGACACGATCCTTGTGTTCAAAATCTTCTATGGAGTATTTGGAGAAGGAACCCGCCTTGCAATGCCGAAGACAATCTGCGCCCCGGACTCATCGTCATTGAAGCTTGATTTAGGGGCTGTTGAGGGAGTCCTGGATTAGGGGGTCCTCGGACAGCCAGACTATATACTTTGGCCGGACTGTTGGACTATGAAGATACAAGATTGAAGACTTCGTCCCGTGTCCTGGTGGGACTCTCCTTTGCATGGAAGGCAAGCTTGGCAATCCGGATGTGTAGATCTCCTTCTCTGTAACCGACTCTGTGTAACCCTAGCCCCCGCTGGTGTCTATATAAACCGGAGAGTTTAGTCCATAGGACTAGAACAACAATCATACCATAGGCTAGCTTCTAGGGTTTAGCCTCTATGATCTCGTGGTAGATCAACTCTTGTAATACTCATATCATTAAGATCAATCAAGCAGGAAGTAGGGTATTACCTCCATCGAGAGGGCCCGAACCTTGGTAAACATTGTGTCCCCCACCTCCTGTTACCATTAGCCTTAGATGCACAGTTTGGGACCCCCTACCCGAGATCCGCCGGTTTTGACACCGACACCAATGCCCACAACTACTTGTGTTCTACTCGTGCATAGAATCTACGCATAGTCCTGGCTCATGATGCCACTATTGGGGAGCGTAGCAATAATTCAAAATTTTCCTACGCATCACCAAGATCAATCTAGGAGATTCTAGCAATAAGAGAGAGAGAGATAGAGAGAGAGAGAGGATGTGCATCTACATACCTTTGAAGATCGCTAAGCGGAAGCGTTACTAGAATGTGGATGACGGAGTCGTACTAGCGGCGATTCAAATCACGGAAGATCCGATCTAACGCCGAACGGACGGTGCCTCCGCGTTCAACACATGTACAGCCCGGGGACGTCTCCTCCTTCTTGATCCAGCAAGGGGAGAGGAGAAGTTGAGGGAGAGCTCCGGCAGCATGACGGCATGGTGGTGGAGCTTGCAATTCTCCGGCAGGGCTTCGCCAAGCACTACTACTACTACGGAGGTGTTGGGGAGGGAGAGGGCTGCGCCAGGGGAAGGGTGTGGCAGCCCTCCCACCTCCCCTCTATTTATAGGGGAAAGGGAGAGGGGGGTGGCCCCCTCCAGATGGATCTAGATGGGGGGCATCCAAGGGGGGAGGCTTGCCCCCCAAGCCAAGGGGGCGCCCCCTTTAGGGTTTCCCCCAACCCTAGGCGCATCGGCCAGAGGGGGGTTGGCGCCCAGCCCACCTAGGGGCTGGTTCCCCTCCATATTCAGCCCACAGGGCCCTCTGGGGTAGGTGGACCCTCCCGGTGGACCCCCGGAACCCTTTCGGTGGTGCCGATACAATACCGATAAACCCGCGAACACTTCCGGTGACCGAATAAGGACTCCCCATATATAAATCTTTATCTCTGGACCATTCTGGAACTCCTCGTGATGTCTGGGATCTTATCCAGGACTCCGAACAACATTCGGTAACAACATACTATTTCCCATAACAACTCTAGCGTCACCGAACCTTAAGTGCGTAGACCCTACGGGTTCGGGAATCATGCAGACATGACCGAGACATCTCGCCGGCCAATAACCAACAGCGGGATCCGGATAACCATGTTGTCTCCCACATGTTCCACGATGATCTCATCGCATGAACCACGATGTCGGGGATTCAATCAATCCCGTATACAATTCCTTTTGTCAATTGGTATGTTACTTGCCTGAGATTCGATCGTCGGTATCCCAATACCTCGTTCAATCTCATTACCGGCAAGCCTCTTTACTCATTCCGCAATGCATGATCCCGTGACTAACTCCTTAGTCACATTGAGCTCATTATGATGATGCATTACTGAGTGGGCCCAGAGATACCTCTCCGTCATACGGAGTGAAAAATCCCAGTCTCGATTCTTACCAACCCAACAGACACTTTTGGAGATACTTGTAGTGTACCTTTATAGCCACCTAGTTACGTTGTGACGTTTGGTACACCCAAAGCATTCCTACGATATCTGGGAGTTGCACAATCTCATGGTCTAAGGAAATGATACTTGACATTAGAAAAGCTCTTAGCAAACGAACTACACGATCTTGTGCTATGCTTAGGATTGGGTCTTGTCCATCACATCATTCTCCTAATGATGTGATCATGTTATCAACGACATCCAATGTCCATGGTCAGGAAACCATAACCATCTATTGATTAACGAGCTAGTCAACTATAAGCTCACTAGGGACATGTTGTGGTCTATGTATTCACACATGTATTACGGTTTCCGGTTGATACAATTATAGCATGACTACAATAGACAATTATCATGAACAAGGAAATACAATAATAACCATTTTATTATTGCCTCTAGGGCATATTTCCAACAAAAACATCCAAGATGGATAATATAATAGCATGGAACAATAAAAAGTTATAGATATGTTGGAGACGTATCACTGCATCAGCCGACTCCTCCTCCAAGTCAGGCACCACGTCAACCGTCTCTGCCGCCTCAGCAACAACGGAAGAGAGGCGTCGTAGCTACGGCGGCTAGCGGTACAAAAGGAGGCAAGAAATGCAAATGTGGTCCAAGCCTCAAGCCTCTTCCGAAGTTGCCTTACCACCTGACTGAGGAGGAAAACAATGCCGAAGTGGCTGCCCAAGTGAAGGCCTATTTTGGACCGAAACCGGCCCTGCTGCCAAAAGAGAAAGTACCTGAGCATGTCATACAACACTTTATTGATAATGCTCAACCAGCTATCAAGCATAGGGACTCAGACTATGAGCACTCTATCAAGAAGTCATATCATGCACGAAAAAAGAAGGAGTCGAGCTCGAGCTCGAGCCAAGCAGTTGGCAAAAAAGCGGGAAAATTGTTCCCCAACTGGGAGAACAGGCATGCA
>NC_041385.1:541143490-541175392 GCF_002162155.2 Triticum dicoccoides | reverse complement strand
ATGTGAGTACCGCCGATCAGTTGGTAATAACCGACGATCATAGAAGGCAGGTTGAAGAGTCCGGTATCTCTGTTGAATAACTCCTAGGCATCGAGGAACTCCCCGGGTTTACAGAGGACGAACTACAATGGAAATATGTCCGCGGCCAACCTCTGGTCGAGCCTGAGGAGATCCCGCTTCTATCAACGAGAATGTATGAATTGCATGAATGGTACCCGAGAGAAGTAAACACCAATT
Organism: Triticum dicoccoides; assembly: GCF_002162155.2. Classification (NCBI taxonomy): domain Eukaryota; kingdom Viridiplantae; phylum Streptophyta; class Magnoliopsida; order Poales; family Poaceae; genus Triticum; species Triticum dicoccoides. Next base: position 541,175,155 of record NC_041385.1, on the reverse strand, counting down.
AAGAGTCCCTCATGGTGAAAGTCATGGCAGAGCATTACTTCCATGAAAAATATTTGTGGGTTGAGTTTCAAGAAATGTTTCATTTATTCAATCAACACGCACTCGATAAATCTATCATTAGTTGTTATTGTCTGTAAGTGATTTCTTTCTGTAATTTAAGTCTCTAGCTAGCTGTAGTGCTCGTTCATTACCTGTATTTATCCTCACTATATTATTTTCTGTGGTATTATGCATAATGAAGATGTATGAAATGAAAAGAGTTGGACGCTATGGCATTGGGTTCATTGACCCAAATACCATTAATCAAGAGATATGGTCATGTGAATGGGATCGAAAAGACACAAAGAAGTTTGCTAGAGTTCTTGAAGCGACTAAATACCCAACCAGAAATACTACTTCCTTACAACTTCGGGTGAGTGACACTATCTTGTACTACAAATTCTGTTTTTTCTTACTAGATGTTAATAAGTGTGAGCATGCAGTTTTCACTGGATCTTGTTAATCATTGAAGTTGACGAGGAAAAAGTTTAAGTACTAGACTCACTATATAAATATACTAATGAATGCTCAATCGTGAAGGGGATGGTCAACAGGTAATTTCAATCATTATCGCACTATGTCGGTGTCTTTAGTTTATTTTCTGATATCAACTAATTAATAATTTCTTTATTCATTTTCTTTGATGGCGGGCAGGGCTTGGGAAAAGTTCATCAAATAGGTTGAAGGCCCATGGAAACAAAAGCTTAAATGGGTGCGACCCAAGGTAATTAATTAAGTAGTAGTAGCTAGCTACCATCTCTTTAATTCTAGTTTCAATACCATTATAATGCTTGATTAATTATTATTTGATTGAATTCTATTCTCGTAAAGACCTTGTGGCAGGCGCTGGGGAATAATTTATGTGCATACTACGTTTGCAATAACATTCACATTATTACGTCCGAAAGGACCAAAGATGATAGACAATCTTGGGTACGTTTGTCAGAACACTATTCACAATTTTTACATCATTATTTAATATATATATACACAGACGGTCTATTCTGCTAATATTAGCAGAATAACTATTCTGCACACCACTTCCGCACTGCACGCTCAACGTAAGTGCATGTCATTCTTTGAACCAAGTGTGCTGCAGTACTCACACGAGTGAACTTCTCGTCGGAAAAAACTGCACGCGTTGTTTTTTCGGTACTATTTTCGCTCTAGTTTTTTAACCGTTTATCGGAATGAGGCGTGTAATAGTGTGTGTGTGTGTGTGTGTGTGTGTCTGTGTGTGTGTGTGTGGTCGTGCGAGAAATTCGATGATATATAACTCATATAACACTATATCGTCAACGAACATTAAGCGTGCGGACCCTACGGGTTCGAGAACTATGTAGACATGACCGAGACACCTCTCTGGTCAATAACCAATAGCGGAACCTGGATGCCCATATTGGCTCCTACATATTCTACGAAGATCTTTATCGGTCGAATCATTATGACAACATACATAATTCCCTTTGTCCATCGGTTTGTTACTTTCCCGAGATTCGATCATCGGTATCTTCATACCTAGTTCAATCTTGTTACTGGCAAGTCTCTTTACTCGTTCCATAATACATCACCTCGTAACTAACTATTTAGTCATTTGCTTGCAAGCTTATGATGTGTATTACCGAGAGGGCCCAGATATACCTCTCTGATACTCAGAGTGACAAATCCTAATCTTAATCTATGCCAACTCAACAAACACCTTCGAAGATACCTATAGAGCATCTTTATGATCACCCAGTTACGTTTTGACGTTTGATAGCACACAAGGTATTCCTCCAGTATCCGGGAGTCGCATAATCTCATAGTCGAAGGAATATGTATTTGACATGAAGAAAGCAATAGCAATAAACTAAACGATCATTATGCTAAGCTAACGGATGGGTCTTGTCCATCACATCATTCTCCTAATGATATGACCCCGTTATCAAATGACAACACATGTCTATGGTTCGGAAACCTTAACCATCTTTGATAAACGAGCTAGTCTAGTAGAGGCTTACTAGGGACACGATATTTGTTCATGTATTCACACATGTATTTAAATTTCCGATCAATACCATTCTAGCATGAATAATAAACCTTTATCATGAATAAGGAAATATAAAATAACAAATTTGTTATTGCCTCTAGGGCATATTTCCTTCATGTTTCCAGAAGATTTTGACCACTCATATCTCTCTTTTTCTTGCAACATGTACTTAGTAGGTCATTTTTGCTATTATATATATATATTGTATTGTTTTGTCTACTGAATATGATAGTCGTAGCCTCTAACCTGTCAAACAAGTACGATAGCCGATTGATTCTTCATAAAAGGTGTAGTGGCAGTTGCAAAGTTTACCTGGTCTTCCATTTATATTTTTGAGAAGACATCCCTAGAGATATTGCTTTATTTGGATTTTGCTTATTGCATTTATTGGAGTACCTGCAATGGGCACATTGATTGTTTAAATGTTCCTCTTGCTGCTGACCACACTACCAATATATAATTGACTATATCTCTCATTGAGACCTGACTCATCTTCCATGGTTATTAGAAGGTAGCATAGTACTGGTTGAACCTGATAGTTAACTGAAACCATTGCTTAACATTGAGCCCTCTACTTTCTAAAAACTTTCCATTTTAGTTTACTGAATATGTTTTTATTGCTTGAACTATGTCAACTGGGCAAGTGCGAAAACCCAGAAGCTTATGATTTTGTTGCTCTTGAGATACGCATCAATATTGCAATCAACTTTGACTGTACAACTATGTAGACAAGGGACTGTATTCTATATCTAAGGTCCGAAAGTGAAGTTGCTTGCATTGATCCGCAATAGATCTTGACTTTGGCGAAAAATAAGGTATATTGAGCTTAATGACGTACGCATGGTTACATCAAATAGAAGGACCGGTTGTACTGGTTCTACTTCTGGTTCATGTGTAATGAATCTTTAGTATATATAGTTCATTCTCTACACTCGTAGAGTCAAATGCATATGCTGGTGAGCTCTGTAATCCAAACACTCATAAGATAATAGATGCTATTTTGTACTCTTAGAAGGTAAGTTGTTTGAAACATTTTATAAAGCAGCTTGTGACATTTCTAAAATGTAAGGTCATGTAGGAACATGGAGCGCTCCTTTTTGGTCATTTTTTACTCAATCGTAGAGTTTTATTGCAGTATAATAATTTTTCATATCTCGGCAAAGTGCATGTTTTTTAGATTAATAAGTAAAGTGCATGTCAGTACTTCCAAAGGGAAAAAAATTCAAAAAAAAAATGTTCTTTCCTGATGGTAATCATGTTCATACAAACTACTATGGTTTGCTTGTCCTTTTGGTTTTGCATCGTGGCCATTCGAGAACCACTATAGAATAAGGAACGTTCTTGAATTCCTACTATTTTGTTATGATTATGAATCTTCAATTATTGAGTTCCTTTATGTTATAGTAAGCTCAAGATGAAACATTTGGGGGAGATACAATTTTGATATACAACTTTACTTGATTTTTAATCCATGTGGTAATGTCATTAGCATACATGAAATCTTATGCATACCATACACTGTTGTCTCACAACAATTGATTAGTTTCTAATTTCTACTATTTTGGTTGAGATTACAGAATTACATGATGATGGAGGATGGAGCTTCCCTTCGATGAATTTTCTAAACTAAAAAGTAGTAACACTATGTCTTGTTTAAGTGTATTCGAGAAAAAAAATGTCTTGTTTAAGTGCCAAATCAGCACTGCAAGGCGCTGACTTGTGTATGACATCCACCCATGATGATTATTGGAACCTTTGATAATTTGTATATGTTTGGTACAATATTTATCCATGTGTTGTAGTTAATCTGTACAACACAAGTCACCATGAGTCAATGTACGTAGCACAATAAAACGGAAGAAATTTAACTAAGGGGATTATATCGACGTTAAAAAAATCCATCAACAAGGGTCTCAAGGTAATGTAGTTGAGAAGGATGTTTTAAGTATATATATGCAATTGATGGTTTACAACCGATTAGTAATGTGAAGAGGATTTGTGTTCCATGGCTGCCTCCCATTCCGGAATTCCTCAAGATTAATGTTGACGCAAGTTTTGTGGAGGCCATTAGCGCAGCGAGCGTCGGGGTGGTTGTTAGAAATCATTCTGGAGAAGTTCTTATTTCTTCTTGGGATTATATTGGTACCTGTCTTAGTGCTGAGGAAGCGGAACTTCGAGCAGCCATCTCAGGCCTTTACATTGGTATCACTCTTCACAAGTCCATTATTTTGGAAACTGACTGCTCTTTTGTGGCCTCGGCTTTTGCAAATGATAACTTGGACAGGTCAAACCTTGTTGATTTGAAGAAGGAAGCGTTGAGTGTCTCCAAGATGATGAGTTCTTTAAAAATCACCAAGATTAACAGGAAGGCGAATATGGTGGCGCATGACATTGCAAAATTTAGTTTTATAAATAGATCCGGTGGTATTCTTATTAATAGTGTTCCGCCCTGCGTGGCAAGAGCTGTAATGGATGATTGTACGAACATTTGTGTCAATTAATTAATATATGAGTGGGTTTTTTTCAAAAAAGAAAGTATATATATGCAATAAAAAAAGGCCCGTAGCAACGCAAGAGCATTCTACTAGTGTGCAATAATGTTTGTCCTGCTCCAGGTTGCAGGAAAAGCATACACCAGGGTTTCTTGCAGCCCGAAACACGTTGGGCCGAAAAGGCTCACTATCTTACACTGTATTTTACAGCCATTATTTTCCCGGAAAATAGGGGAAAAACTTTATAAACGGTGGTTGATGGCGAATGCACCCGACCACAAACGCACAAAATCACATGTACACAGTTGGATGTAGTACTCTTTATAACTGCCTATGACGGCGACCGGATCAACAGTAAACAAAGCACAGGCAAGTACGAGGGTATATGTCTTCATTTGTGCACGGAGGTTCATCAATTTGTGAGCACGAAACAATTGTCATTTTCGTATACTGCAAATTCATGAAAATGATAACTGGCGAACGTCAACTGTGAGAGGATGTCAAGCGAACGTTTCCTTACATTTATTTGGTAGGAGAGGGCAAATCCTGCCCATTTTTGACGCAGTTTTTCTTCTTCTCAGTGTCATGCATCTCTAAAGAAAATTTTCAACCTCATACAACTAAAATTGACATCTAAAACATTCGCAGATATCAAATCCTCCCAACAAACGTTTCTCGGGTATTGTGGCCCTAAATTTATGAGTCAAACTATTACACATGGAATCAAACACACAAAGTTGTCCACCAATGACAAGCCAGCTTCGGAAAGACTAGCGAGATTGCCGCCCAGATGTGTTGGTTGGAACCACGTGACACATGTGTTTGGAGACATCGCTCTAATTTGTTTGCCCTTCCAAGCTTCTATACTCCCTCCAAACTAAATATAAAACGTCTTTGCAGTTCAAATTGATGTGCAAAACGTTTTATATTTAATAATCTTTATATATACCTTCTATACCTACTAATAAAAGAAATAGGTATTTTTAGTCGTCATGCTATTTTATAAAAAAACCTGATTTTTCTGACATTAAACCCATAGTAGATATCAAAAGTTTTTTAAAATACTCATATATTATAAACTGGAACTCCAAATTTAACATGTTATATATGAATTTTGATTAGAAAAATATGTAGTATCTGAATATGATGTTATGTTACCTGTTAATTTAAAAAAAAATACTATCTTGATGCAATCTTAATCAATAATGCATTATTCGTCTTTCTTTCATACTGGTAGTGATTCGGATTGGGGATGAACACCTAAGCAAAATCAGGATTGGACACGGAACTGAAGATAAATTTGTTAGACACACAATAAATAAGGACATGCATGACAACAAATAAAAGAAGAACCCAATAAAGACGAGATGTTCGCTATAAAAGAAATAAAAGAGAAAATGCAGAGGAGATCCGATAAAGATGAGATGTTGCGCTATTCTCCTATATATAAGAAAAAAGAAAGAGAGGACATGCATGGCAAAAAGTAAAAAGGTGGCATGCACGATAAAAAATAAAATAAAAGACATGTTTGACAAGATATAAATAATGATGAAACAGAGACCAATACCTAAGACATGTATGACAAGAAATAGTGATGAAATATGGACGCAAGTACCTGCGTCCACAGGAGACCACACAAAAATGCTCTTTTCCAGACAAAAAAAATCTCTCTTTATGCTTAAAAAATCCTATATCTTTTTAACAACTCTTCATGTATTTAAGAAATATGCATATGAAAAAAAAGTGTTCAAGAGTTACCTTAAGTTGGTGATGCTGAAACGGAAAGCTGTCCATGATGCACGGGTCTCTGTAGTGTGCTAATGTGTCATCGTTTGTTTTTGTCGATTTCCTTTACCGGCTCTTAACAATACTCATTTCACACACAACATGAATAAATGCATGATCACTTGCTCGTTTCTTTGTACGGATTAAGTCTATATGCAAGCCGTGTTGGAATAGAATACCTGTGGAATCTTGAACTGCGTTTTTGTAGGTTAAGACCATCTTTATTTGGTCAGTAGCTACAAATTATGAGATTCTAGACCATTTTCTGTAAATTAAGAGCGTGTGATATTTTATTCGTCCATTGCAATGCACGGGCCTGTTATTTAGTACTAATGTTGCATTTACATAAGAAGAAAATTGTCTAAAAAAAACATAAGAATAAAATATTCGAAGTAGTGGCAGCTAGCAGGGCAGCACATTTGAGACAATATCGATCGGCTGAAATTGACATTCGTCGGATCAACTCATGTACTATTCTTTTCGTCAATCAATAGATAGATGGGATACAGCGAGCTTCGCCATTGCCAGACGGACGACACGCACAAATTAGTCAATACTACTACTATCGAGTTGGCCATTGGCGCTCGAACACCTCATCCTTAATTAATTTCCACGGACGCCAAACTCGTACGTGTACTACACACCAGCATATCAGGCAAGCAAATCAGAAAACAAGGTATCGATCCCCAAATTAATGGCAATGCAGCAGGGATGGATGGGTCAGTTCTTGACGCCGAGCGGCATGGGCATGCCGTCCTGGACGGCCACCGGCAGCGACTCGAGCTTGCAGTCGAGCGGCAGCAGCTGGCTCTCCTCGACGAGCACCCGGCTGATGAGCCGCAGCAGCGTCTCCTCCATGTCCTTGCCGTCACTCCACAGGTGCACCTCGGCCTGGAGCAGGCCGGGGTTCTCGCAGATGAGGTCCCACACGGGGTACCCCTTGCGCGGCATCATGAAGTCCTCCCTGGCGAGCCGGAGCGACGGGCAGTAGTCGCCGCGGCCGTCGCCGAGGTAGATGAAGCGCTTCCTGGCGCCGTCCGCCGCGGCGGCGGAGGCGCGGATGCGGTCGAGCACCTGGCCCTTGCACATGTTGGGCGGGCAGGTGCCGAGGCCGCAGCCGTGCGGGGCGGCGTGGAAGTCGTGGTGCGGCGCGATGCGGAGGCGGCCGTCGGCGTCGACGCGGCTGGGGTTGGTGTTGATCTCGGAGAAGCAGCCCCGGAGGCCGTGGTGGTCGAGGACGGTCTCGATGAAGAAGCGGTTGGCGTCGCTGAGGACCCTGAGGTCGCAGCCGAGGCTGTAGGCGGCCCTGATGGCGGCGACGACCTGCGGGTCGATGGGCGCGGCTCGGAGCACGTCGGCGACGTCGCGGAGGGTCCTGCCCTGCGCGTGCAGCTCCCCCATGACGGTGTCGATGAGGGTGTTCCACGGCATGGTGGGCAGCAGGCGGTCGAAGAGCTCGGTGGCGCCGAGGCCGTCGACGACCCAGTTGTCGCTGTCGACGTCGATGATGGTCTTGTCGAAGTCGAACACCACCACCACGCCGGCCATCTCGACGTACGGTCCTTCTTCCTGGACTTGGATTTCGGACCTGGAGTGGTGTGCGTGCGTGCGTGCGTGCGCGTTGAGTCTTCTTTGACGAGGAAGGGTGTGGAGACGGGTGCGGGGCTATAAACTGGCCCGGGACGGGGGAGGCGGAAGATGCCGAGGGAATATTACGAGATGCCTACGAATAGGGGCAGGCGTCGGATCGGACTCGCTCCGGCGCGTTGCTGATCGATCCATGTCAGTAATTAGCTGCCCTTTCCGGAAGGCGCGCGGCGAATCAGGTTTGGTTTTGGTTCTGGGGATTCGGTTTGGTTGTAGTTTATGCCGTGGCATATGCGCGTTAGCGTCTTTGCGTCCCGTGGGAAGAAGACGCGAGGTGGCTTCTCGTGGTGTGGCCGTGAACGTGAAGAATCCGCAGGAGCTCCTGCATGTGGCCAGGGGAATATCCTCTCTCGTGCCGTCGTGGCGCCGCTTTCGCGGACGAGACTTGCCTGCTCTTCCGGCGTGTGCCCATTCGTGCTCTCGCGTATGTGGCTTGTTTTTATTGGAACAAAATAAGGCCTGGCCCCACCCCTTAAAATCAGGCAGAAGATGATTAGATTAGAAAAAAAAAAGAAAAAAAGACAGCCGTAGGATGAAGTGGGAGCACGGATGGGAGCATGGGAAGGGAGCAGGCAAGCCGGATCCCGCTTTCGCGCGCCCGTCTTCTGGCTCGTGGCTGCTGGGTTTGCGCGTCCGGAGAAGTGACGAAATACTTTCAAGCGCAGATGGTACGAGAGTTAGGGCATGTACAATGGAAGCAGTACCATGCTACTGCCCCATATTACCCAACGCATGGGGTGGTCTCATACATGTTACTAGGTCCCACGGTGACTCTTCCTCCATCAACTTTACTTGCATGTAGTTCGGTTTTTCCTCACAGCACACTCGGGAAATACACTTTGGTTCCTGGTTGTATATGCACCTTATATGAGGATTTTTTTTAATATTTTAATAAAAAGTCAAAATAGGTAAGAATTATTTTGACAAAACACTTGACTTACTTTTGCACTAGTATATAAATCTCGACGAAAAAAACAAAAGTTGACCTCATAGCAAAGAAGACAAAATTTATTTGCTATTATAGGTCACTATTCACACTATTTTAGCCAAAAAATTGTCTTTTTTGAAAAGAAGTCAAAGGGATATTTTTTGGATATTATTTCTCACGAGTACAATAGAAGGTCAAGTTTATTTCAAAAAATATTTTCAGGAATTTTTGACTTTTTGTTGAATATTAAAAAAAAATCCATATAGGGTGCATATGTCTCCATAGACCAAAAATCCCCCTCCCAGCACACTCTCTCTATTGCCTTTCTCATCTGGAGGACCACATCTTTTGGCTGAAGAACATAGCTCCTCTGCAAGCTACACCAAGTCTCTGCAAGCTATAGTCTTTTTCACAAATTTTCTCCACGGCAGCATGCATCTGATGTGGAACCATGGGGCAGCTGTCCAAGTTGGACCATTGGTCATGCCCTTATGCGCTTTCTCTCGCGCTAAAACGCTGGCCCGTGAACGGGACAACTCCGCAAACACTGAAACGGAAGCCGATTGTCCAACCGATACATTTCAAATCGGATTTTAACTAACCGGACAAATTAGATGCAAATGGTATGATTTCCATATATTTTTGACATATTTTAATATATAAAGAAAGCGACATCACTTAAACCTATCTTGCAGCGGCGCCCGTCCCCCACATCTTTGTTGTTCCCTTTCAGTGATTACCGGGCTCATCTCGCTGTCTCCATTAGCGGCGGGTGATAAGAGCTGCGAAGTGAAGGTGCGGTTGCGACGAGAAAGAGTAGACCATGGGAGACGGACCGACCCACTTAGGACTTGAGGCCATGCCGCCTCCCATGCCCTACCCATTATCGTCGTAGTCTGCGACCTGTCTGTTGCCGGTAGACATGAGGCCCATGATGGACGTGGAGAGACCGTCACGCTCGTCGCCCATCGGCGCGGCCCAACGCTGTTTGGCAGCACATAGGACATGCAACTGACGGTGTTCTCATCCGTGATCGCATGCGCCGCCTCTTCATTGTGAGCGGCGGTTTGAGCGCGGGCGACCTTGTAGAATGCCTGTTGCTTGGCGACAAAGTTAGGATTCATCGCTGCCATGCCCGGCTTCCTCGCTCGCATCCTCGTCGTGGATTTGCCTCTCCGCCAAACGGTGCTACTCGAGAAGTACACATGCCAAGACCGTGAGAGGGCACACTTATGTCCTGCTACAAGGATGGATGCACCACTACTTAATGTCATGGTGTGGCTATCTAATTATTTTGTTCCACCTCAAGCCTTGATGAAGTGTCAACATGAGTGCTCCAGATTTTGCAGTAATCGGCTGGAAAATTCGATAGGAGATTATTATGTCGGTTAACTCACATAATGTCATAGTTACTCAAAGTAGCAACAATTGACACTAATTTGTTCACATAATCAAACTGTTCACTGGAATTATTCAATAATTTGGTATGTATAGTCTTGGAATTATTCAATAATTTGGTATGTATAGTCTTATTGACAAGTTAGAGATCAACTAACATAAAATAGTTGTTGACTATAATGATTATTTAACATTTCTTGAAATTGTGTGAACTCAATAGCATTAGGAGCATCTGAGTCATTGCAAAATATTATTTTACCTTTCAGTGAAGAGGTGAAGATGCAACCTACAAAAGGATTCAAACCCCATTTGACCTCACAAGTAATTAATATGCAAAGATTTGTTTCCTTCAATGCAATCCTTTGACTAACTCATGTGTGAGGTTTACGTATATGAAATTAGAAGATAGGGCCATTTTCTCTGAAATAAGCATAGATTTAGGATTTCTCATTTCTTGACTAGGGGTGATTAATATGATTGTCCAATCATTGTGGCGTTATTATAAACATTGCTCAATGGGCACATGTGACATTTTGGAAGGATAGGGGTAGTGAAGAAGAATGGGTGGACATGTTGGTTGAGGAGATGGGAGCAAAAGAAATACATTCGCGTTATACCTATGTGGTGAAAATCCAGATATATGTTGCACTCGATGCATTTAATAGCGTAGAATAATCTATGCATAAATACTATGCTTGTTGGTCCGTGGCAAGACATGGGTACATTAAAAAATTGACCAATGTATTTGTTTCTCTCTTTATATGTTGCTAACAATACTAAAAGCCCATAATACTAAATAATGATTTATGCACCTATGGGAGTAATGACTCTTCTACTTGCAGAAATATGTTGTGGGACCTCACCACCTCCAACTAGATTCAGTAGCAGTATTTATACTTGCCATCTATGTTGGTCTTCATGTAAACTATTTCGAAATTAACAGCTATGTGTTATGTATACATGTTTTTCGTGACATTCTCAAACAGAGCTCCTGATCCAGAGAGAGGTAGAGATAGAAAGAGAGTGCAACTATTCAAGGCTTCCTTTGAATATATGGAAGGTACTTTCAAAACCCATGCTCCTTGGGCTGGCACAGTTCTGAAGAAGAACTAGAAAGTGCCAATGAGGTAATTCACTTATTATGTGCCATGTTAATTCAACTACATATCCAAGGGAATGATAATTAGCATTGCGCTCGAAACCTCTATCTTCACGTCGATTACAACTTTTCATGAATCCTCTTAAACAAAAAGTACATGTTCTTTCATCTTGGCTTTTGGTTGATACCATTTAAGTATGAGCAATGCTACACTTACACGGGCAGGGATGTCATTATCAGATTGGAGGGTGTGGGGCCCATCATGGGAATTCAGGGGGTGGGATGAATTAGTCGCTCCCACCTCCGTCCGTAGGGTTGTTTCTGTATGTGTTGTCCGTAAGTGAAGCAATTTCGTTTAAGTATCCATCTCTCAAATATTGTACCTTGTGAACTATAAATTTTGGCACTAAGATCTCGATGAGCCGTTGTCTGCGGCTCCCTCCGCAAGGGCTTCTCCATGCTTGTACGCTCTCCCATCGGCTTCTTCTTATGTTCTCTCAAGCACGTACCGAGGCAGCTGGCCTGTTGTTGACCAGTGGCGGAGGTATACAACCTACAAGTTGGTGAAACTGCTATGGGTTGCTACAACCTACAGATATACAAATCTTATAATGCACTATATGAACTTCTCAGTGCATAAATATATTTATTTTTATGTGTTCAAAAAAGATTTGTTTAGACTATTCAGTGTCGAAATTGTTGTGCTATAGCAGTGAGAGTGTTCTATATATTTCTAACCAGATTTTCCATTTAGTTTCCATGTCCTTTATTTTCTTTTGTTCTTAGGGACAACATGCTAATTTCATAAATGCACTCTTATTTGTATTATGATTTTGTTTCTAGATTGATAAAATTTCCTATTCAGCTCAAAGAGGTCCTGCGGTACAACCTGGGAAATAAAGGCGAGTCAATTTGGTGAGGATAAACTGGATTACCTTCTATTGTGGCAGGTCAAACTATTTTTTGGAACACCACCAACAACAACATGATTTTTTCTTCTTTCTCTTCCTAATGGAGTTCTGATTATTGTATCTATAAGATATGTTAATAGACGCATCTGAGTCTGATTTGGCACTTATTTCTTAAGCTGGATGGAGATGTCAAACTGAGCTACAAGCTGTTTGCAATTGTATTTCTTTAGTTCCAATTTATTGGGTTTGATTTTAAAGTTCTACAACCAAATGATAGTTTAGATTGAGTACATGTTGTTACTCCACTTATTTAAAAGCTACCTTTTTCTATTATTTTAAATGGTTAACTAATGACTCGCTGTTTTGTTGGGGAACGTTTCATGAAAACCAAAAAAAATTCTACACACACACAATGATTTATCCATGGAGATGCATAGCAACGAGAGGGAAGAGTGTGTCTACGTACCGTCGTAGACCGTAAGCAGAAGCGTTTACCAACGCGTTTGATGTAGTCGAACTTCTTCGTGCTCCAACCAATCAAGTACCGAACGCAAGGCACCTCCGCGTTTTGCACACATTCAGCTCGATGACGTACTCCGCCTTCTTGATCCAGCAAGACGGCAAGGTAGTGGATGAGTTCCGACAGCACGACGGCGTGGTGACGGTGATGGTGAAGTGATCTCCGCAGGGCTTCGCCTAAGTACTACAAAAATATGATCGGGGGTGTAAACGGTGGAGGGGGCGCCGCACATGGCTAGGCAATTGTCTAGTGTGTGCTAGGAGCCCGCCTCCCCCCCCCCCACACATATATATATATATATAGGTGGGAGGGAGGAAGGAGCAGCCAAAGGAGGCGCCCAACTAGGAGGAATCCTACTTGGAGTCCCTCCCAAGCCGCGCCTCCTACCTTATATATGTGCGGGGGAAAGGCAGGGGAGGGTGGCGCCCCCCTTTCCTTTATCCCATGAGAGGGAAAGGCAGGAGGGGCTAGCCCTCCCCCCTTTCCTTCCCTAGGGCTGGACGACTAGGGAGAGGGGCGCACCAGCCCCTGTGGGTTGGTCTATCACTAGTAGAAAAACTACTTTACGTGAGCCACATTAGTACCGGTTTGTAAATGGACCGGTACTTGTGACCATTAGCGCCGGTTCCAACGGCTAGGGGGCGGGAATCATTAGTCCCGGTTCGTGTTGAACCTCTAGTACCGGTTCGTGACACGAAGCGGGACTAAAGGGGTGGTGGCAGACTGGTGTCAGGCTGGAGCCCCACGAGCCCCTTTGGTCCCGATTCGTGTCACGGACCGGTACTAGAGGCTCACCTTTAGTCCCGGTTTGTGTCATGAACCGGGATTAAAGATGCTCCTATATAAACCATTCGTCCAGATCGCGAGCTCGCTGTTCTTCCCCTTTCCTCTCCTCTGTTCTTCCCCTCTTGCTCGAGCTCATCCTCCATAGCCAAAAAAATTCAAGATTTGAAGGCACCCTATCCATCCAAGTATTCACCTCTCATTGCTAGATTAGCTCTTGCAATGCTCTATAACTATAGTGATTTGTGGGTTTTAGTTTGGGAGTATTTATATGTGGTAGTTTATTTGATTTATATGCAATCTGAGCTCAAATTAACTTCTTAGTTTGCATATGTAGGTGTGGTTTACTTAGTGCCTTACTGTCCCCGTCCTAACCACTGTCAATCGCCCGCACCATCCCATGGCCGACACCACCTTGATGAGCCTATTGTTCTTATCCTTTTTATAGAAAAATATCATGTTTGTGTGATTTAGATAGTTACTTGTATAATTTTCTTACCCGTACGTTGTTTGTTATACATAGTGGCGTGGTTTTGATATCCGTCCCCGTCGGCCCTCGTCCGGTTTATGATTTGGATGTGGTATATTCTCTCTTATAACTATTTGTTGCATTTCATGTTTATAACAAATTATACCCATCAAGTCGACATAGATATTTTTATCTAGGAGGTATGTGAACCAGAAATTCGAACCGATCCTCTTGTCGAGAGGTTAAATTTTGGTTGAAAAAGAAAACAATTACTTGAAGAAAAAAATGAAAAGAATTGAGGAGGAGAAGATAGAATTGGAGTTGCATGTTGCCGATGTCATCAATGATCACAAGATCAAGATGGGTGCAATGCACTTGAAGATTAGAAAGATTAGAAAATATGCCATCGATAGTGAGGCTTGGTATCAGTATGTTGTTGGATCAATTGTTACCTTAGTTGCGATCTTTATCGCATTTGTTGTTGCATTTAAATGCTTTAGCTAGAGAGTTTGTATGTTGTTTTATGAGAATAAGTGTGTATGAACTTGTATTAATTTGGTCTTTTCGGTGTTGTGTAATGAACATGATCCGGCAATGGATGTATGATGACGATGCTCTCCCCAGTTCATTAATGGCGTGCATACTTTTCTGCTTGCGGCTGAGGCAAACAAGTGGGCAGATGGTTTTATGTCTTGTCCATGTGCTGACTGTAAGAATGATCAAAATTACTCTAACTCAAGAACCATTCACGTCCACCTGTTTGAGTCCGGTTTCATGTCCTGCTAAAACTGTTGGGCGAAGCATGGAGAAAGAGGGGTCTTATGGAAGAGAATGAAGAAGAAGAGGATGATGAAATCTATCCTGGCCATGGGTTCCCTGAACACGATGGTACAACAACAATGGGGGAAGAAGCTGAGCCGGCAATGCGGGAAGAAGCTGGAGAAGAGGCATTAGATGAGCCCGCTGATGATCCTTGTCGGGCCATTGCCGATGCAAAGAGAAACTACACAAGTGAAAAGGAGAGGCTGAAGTTGCAGTGCATGTTAGAGGATCACAAGAAATTGTTGTACCCAATTTGCGAAGCTGACAAGAAAAAGTTGGGCACCACACTGGAATTGCTGCAATGGAAGGCAGAAAATGGTGTATCTAATAAGGGATTTGAAAACTTGCTGATGATGTTAAAGAAGATGCTTCCAAAGGACAACTAATTGCCCGACAGTTCGTACGAAGCAAAGAAGGTTGCCTGCCCTCTAGGATTAGAGGTGCAGAAGATACATGCATGCCCTAATGACTGCATTCTCTACTGCGGTGAGTACGAGGATTTGAATGCACGCCCGATATGCGGTGCAATGCACTATAAGATCAGTCGCGATGACCCTGGTGATGTTGAGGGAGAGCGCCCCAGGAAGAAGATTCCTGCCAAGGTGATGCGGTATGCTCCTATAATACCACGGTTGAAATGTTTGTTCCAAAACAAAGAGCATGTCAAGTTGATGCGATGGCACAAAGAAGACTGTAAGAAAGACGGGAAGTTCAGAGTACCCGCTGATGGGTCGCAGTGGAGAAAATCAAGAGAAAGTGGGAGGACTTTGCAGATGAGGCAAGGAACGTATGGTTTAGTCTAAGCGCAGATGGCATTAATCCTTTTGGGGAGCAGTGTAGCAATCATAGCACCTGGCAAGTGACTCTATGTATGTATAACCTTCCTCCTTGGTTGTGCATGAAGTGGAAGTTCATTATGATGCCAATGCTCATCCAACGCCCTAAGCAACCCGACAACGACATTGATGTGTACCTAAGGCCATTAGTTGAAGAACTCTTACAGTTGTGGAATGAAAAAAGGCGTACGTGTGTGGGATGAGCACATTCAGGAGGAATTTGACCTACATGTGTTGCTGTTTGTGACCATCAATGATTGGCCTGCTCTCAGTAACCTTTCAGGACAGACAAACAAGGGATACCGCGCATGCACGCACTGTTTATATGATACCGACAGTATATATTTGGATGATTATAAGAAGAATGTGTACTTGGGAAACCGTAGATTTCTTGTGAGCATACATCCTATAAGAAAGAAAGGCAAGCATTTCAAAGGTGAGGCAGATCACCGAAAGAAGCCTCGCCACCGTACTGGTCGTGATATACTTGATATGGTCAAGGATTTAAAAGTAATCTTTGGAAAGGGTCTTGGCGGACAATCTGTTCCGAATGACGCTGACGGACGCACACCCATGTGGAAGAAGAAATCTATATTTTGGGACCAACCCTATTGGAAAGACCTAGATGTATGCTCTGCAATCAACGTGACGCACGTGACGAGGAATCTTTGCGTGAACCTACTAGGCTTCTTGGGCATGTATGGGAAGACAAAATATACACCGGAGGCACGGGAGGACCAGCAACGTATGCACGAAAAAGATGGCATACATCAGGGTCATGCCTGCTACGCTCTTACCAAAGAAGAGAAGGAAATCTTCTTTGAATGCCTGCTCAGTATGAAGGTCCCGTCTGGCTTCTCATCGAATATAAAGAGAATAATAAATATGACAGCGAAAAAGTTCTGGAACCTAAAGTCTCATCACTGCCATGTGATTATGACGCAACTCCTTCCGGTTGCATTGAGGGGGCTTCTACCGGAAAACGTTCAATTAGCCATTGTGAAGGTATGTGCATTCCTCAATGCAATCTCTTAGAAGGTAATCGATCCAGAAATCATACCAATGTTAGAGAATGATTTGGTGCAATGTCTTGTCAGTTTTGAGTTGGTGTTCCCACCATCCTTCTTAAATATCACGACGCACGTCCTAGTTCACCTAGTTGAAGAGATTGCCGTTCTGGGTCCTGTATTTCTACACAATATGTTCCCCTTTGAGAGGTTCATGGGAGTCTTAAAGAAATATGTTCATAACCGTGCTAGGCCAGAAGGAAGCATCTCCAAGGGCCATGAAAATGAGGATGTCATTGAGTTTTGTGTTGACTTTATTCCTAGCCTTAAGTCGATTGGTGTTCCTGAATTGCGACATGAGGGCAGACTAGGTGGAAAAGGCACACTAGGACCGAAAGCAATAATATGTATAGACGGGCATTCTCTTACTCAAGCACACTACACAGTTCTACAAAATTCCTCCTTGGTGGCTTTCTATATCGAGGAACACAAGAATATTCTATGCCCCAAACACCCAGAGCAGTCTGACGACTAGATTACACGTGAACAAACGGGGACTTCCGCCGGTTGGTTGCAGACACGTCTCATGCATGACAATGTTGTTGAAGATGAGTTGGCCTTGCTGTCCAAGTTACCATCTTCGAATATATTGAGTTTCAAAGGGTATGAGATAAATAGGAATACATTTTATACGATCTCCCAAGATAAAAAGAGAACCAACCAAAACAGTGGTGTCTGCTTTGATGCAGCAAACACCAACAAGCGAAAGGACACATATTATGGTTACATAGAGGAGATATGGGAACTTGACTATGGACGTGGTTTGAAGGTCCCTTTGTTTCGTGCAAATGGGTCAATCTGACAGGAGGCAGGGTAACAGAAGACCCACAGCACGGAATGACAATAGTGGATCTCAACAATCTTGCGTACGGATATGAACCATTCGTCCTACCCAATGATGTGGCATAGGTTTCTATGTGAAGGACGTGTCTACCAAGCCGAGAAAAAGAAAAGATAAGGAAGCGAATACATCATACGATGAGCCAAAAGCGCCACATAGTTCTTTCAGGGAAAAGAAACACCGTGGGAGTGGAGGGCAAGATAGACATGTCAGAAGATTATGAAAAGTTTCATGAAATGGTCCCTTCATAGTGAATATTGACCCGAGCATCCAGTTAAATGATGAAGATTCTCCATGGTTATGACGCAAAAGGACACATGCGAAGAAAAAGTTTTACACCCAAAGATCCCACTCTGGGATGTGACCGGCTTCCACTGTCATCACTTTCTTATCTAGTGAGTTTTCAGACTTACATATCTAGAAAGTCCCACTTTGGACAAACTGGACGAAATCTTTGTAATAGCTAGGGTAGTTATGTGTTTTAGCATTTGAAACGCGAAGAATATTATGTACAAACAAATGTATGCAAAAACTGGATGCACTTCATGTGCAAAATGGACAATCTCTTTTGTAGTATCAGGGTTTTGGACGAAAACTCATGTGTTACAAATAAACTCTTTTTGACTTCATTTGCTATTTTTCATGCATTTAATGATTTTTTAGCTAAATGACCCTGAAATTGAAAAGCACTACAAATAAACTCTGAAAAGGTTGAAAGTTGGCATGGTATCTGATGTATGCTAGAACTACGTCGGTATTTCCCCAAAGAGGAAGGGGTGATGCAGTATAGCGACGGTAGTTATTTTCCCCAGTGATGAGACCAAGGTTATCAAACCAGTAGGAGAACCTCCTCACACCACGTAAACATCACCTGCAAAAAAATAACAAATACTCGCAACCCTACGTGTTAAAGGGGTTGTCAATCCCTTTCGGGTACGACGCCTCAAGATAGGCAAATAACATGAGGTAAAAGTGGTAGATAGGATAAATAGATCGCAGAACAAATAAATTGTAGCAAGGTATTTTTTTATTTTTGGTTTAATAGATCTGAAAATAAATGCAAAGAAAAATAGATTGCAAAGGCAAATATGATGAAAAGAGATTCGGGGGGCGTAGGTTTCACTAGTGGCTTCTCTCGAGAAAAATAGCAAACGGTGGGAAAACAATTACTGTTGGGAAATTGATAGAACTTCAAATAATCATGACGATATCCAGGCAATGATCATTATATAGGCATCGTGTCCAAGATTAGTAGACCGACTCCTGCCTGCATCTACTACTATTACTCCACACATCGATCGCTATCCAGCATGCATCTAGTGTATTAAGTTCATGGAAACACGGAGTAATGCAATAAGAACAATGACATGATGTAGACAAGATCCGTGTATCTATTGCGAAGATATAGATCCCATCTTGTTATCCTTAGTAGCAACGATACATACATGTCGGTTCCCCTTCTGACACTGGGATCAAGCACCGTCAGATCGAACCCACTACAAAGCACCCCTTCCCATTGCAAGATGAATAGATCAAGTTGGCCAAACAAAACCCAAATATCAGAGAAGAAATACGAGGCTATAAGCAATCATGCATATAAGAGATCAAAGAAGACTCAAATAACTTTCATGGATAAAAACATAGATCTGGTCATAAACTCAAAGTTCATCGGGTCCCAACAAACACACCGCAAAAAGACTTACATCATATGGATCTCCAAGAGACCATTGTATTGATAATCAAGAGAGAGTGGAAGCCATCTAGCTACTAACTACGGACATGTAGGTCTACAAAGAACTACTCACGCATCATCGGAGAGGCACCAATGGAAGTGGTGAACCCCTCCATGATAGTGTCTAGATTGGATCTGGTGGTTCTGGACTCTGCGGTGGCTAGAATTGATTTTCGTCGACTCCCCTAGGGTTTCTGGAATATTGGGGTATTTATAGAGCAAAGAGGCGGTTCAGGGGGCACCCGAGGTGGGCACAACCCACCAGGGCGTGCCTGGGCCTCCTGGCGCGCCTTGGTGGGTGCTGTTCCACTCGAGCAACCCCCCGGTGCTTCCTTGGTCCACTGGCTTTCTTCTGGCCCAAAAAAATCCTCCAGGAGTTTCGTTGCGTTTGGACTCCGTTTGATATTGATTTCCTGTGATGTAAAAAACACGCAGAGAACAACAACTGGCACTAGGCACTATGTCAATAGGTTAGTACCAAAAAATGATATAAGATGACTATAAAACATACAAGAATGATAATATAACAACATGGAACAATAAAAAATTATAGATACGTTGGAGACGTATCAACATCCCCAAGCTTAATTCCTGCTCGTCCTCGAGTAGGTAAATGATAAAAACAGAATTTTTGATGTGGAATGTTGCCTAACATGTTCATCACATTTCTTTTCTTTATAGCATGGACATATGGACTTCTATATGATTCAAAGCAATAGTCTAGTTTTTACATGAAGATTTTAATACTCAAGCATACCAACAAGCAACCATGTCTTTCAAAATATCAACACTAAAACAAGTTATCCCTAGCCCATCATGCTCAATCATTGATCCATTCATGAAACACACTCGAATATTAGCGACACCCAATGCTCAAATACGATCATAATGCCCCTTAGTTGGTGCTTTATAAGAGAAGATAGAGACTCAAATTCAAAATAAAAATTGCATAAGTAAAAGAAAGGCCCTCCGCGGGGGGCAAGTACGGATTTGTAGAGGTGCCAGAGCTCAAAGCTTAAATTGAGAGGTAAAAATATTTTTGAGAGGCATACATCATAGGCGGTTCCCAACAGAAAATAAAGTTTATTCCTTTTTCCACCATTACTTTCACTTTCCATGGCTAGCCGTATCCACAGGTGCCCTCCATACCAACACTTTCCAAGGAATTTATTATTTGACAACATAAAGTAAATTCATTATTCATTTCGGAGCTAGTCATCCCTAATACCTTTGTCGTACTCTCGTACAATGACAAGTGAATAAACTCTCATCATGAGAATAACACATCTAGCATGGAAAATATTGGGTACCCTTTACCTCTTCGCGAGCAGTTGAGCACACAAAAGAGAAATTTATTTTGAACATTAGAGATGGCACATGCAAATTTGCTTAGAACGACATGGAAACATCGCATATAGGTAGGTATAGTGGACTCACATGGCAAAACTGGTTTAAAAGGTTTTGGATCCACAAGTAGTGATCATACTTAGTGCAAAATGAAGGCTAGCAAAAAGATTGAGAAGCGACCAACCAAAAAGCAAAAAATCTGAAACCTTAACATCGATGTCGGCTAAAACTACGTCAGTATTTCCCCAAAGAGGAATGGATGATGCAGTATAGCGATGGAAGGTATTTCCCCCCAGTAATGAGACCAAGGTTATCGAACCAGTAGGAGAACCTCCTCACACCACGTAAAAAACACATGCACACAAATAACAAATACTCACAAACCAGCATGTTAAAGGGGTTGTCAATCCCTTTCGAGTACGACGCCTCAAGATAGGCAAATAACGTGAGGTAAAAGTGGTAGATAGGATAAATAGATCGCGGAACAAATAAATTGTAGCAAGACATTTTTGTATTTTTGGTTTAATAGATCTGAAAATAAAAGCAAAGAAAAATATATTGCAAAGGCAAATATGATGAAAAGAGACCCAGGGGCCGTAGGTTTCACTAGTGGATTCTCTCGAGAAAAATAGCAAATGGTGGGAAAACAATTACTGTTGGGTAATTGACAGAACTTCAAATAATCATGACAATATCCAGGCAATGATCATTATATAGTCATCACGTCCAAGATTAGTAGACCGACTCCTGCCTACATCTACTACTATTACTCCACACATCGACCGCTATCCAGCATGCATATAGTGTATTAATTTCATGGAAAAATGGAGTAATGCAATAAGAATGATGACATGATGTAGACAAGATCCTTTTATCTATTGCGAAGATATAGATCCCATCTTGTTATCCTTAATATCAATAATACATACGTGTCGATTCCCCTTCTGTCACTGGGATCAAGCACCGTAAGATCGAACCCACTACAAAGCACCTCTTCCCATTGCAAGATAAATAGATCAAGTTCGCCAAACAAAACCAAAATATTGGATAAGAAATATGAGGCTATAAGCAATCATGCATATACGAGATCAAAGAAGACCCAAATAACTTTCATGGAAAAAAACATAGATCTGATCATAAACTCAAAGTTCATCGGATCCCAACAAACACACCGCAAAGATACTTACATCATATGGATCTCGACGAGACCATTGTATTGATAATCAAGAGAGAGAGAGAGAGGAAGCCATCTAGCTACTAACTACGGACCCGTAGGTCTACAAAGAACTACCCACGCATCATCAGAGAGGCACCAATGGAAGTGGTGAACCCCTCCATGACGGTGTCTAGATTGGATCTGGTGGTTCTGGACTCTGCGGCAGGCCGGAATTGATTTTTGACTCGCCTAGGGTTTCTGGAATATTGGGGTATTTATAGAGCAAAGAGGTAGTTCAGGGGGCACCCGAGGTGGGTACAACCCACCAAGGCGCGCTTGGGCCTCCTGGCGTGCCCTAGTGGGTGCTGCTCCCCTCGAGCAACCCCGAGGTGCTTCCTTGGCCCACTGGCTTTCTTCTGGCCCAAAAAAAATCCTCCAGGAGTTTCATTGCGTTTGGACTCCGTTTGATATTGATTTCTTGTGATGTAAAAAACATGCAGAAAACAGCAACTCGCACTAGGCACTATGTCAATAGGTTAGTACCAAAAAATGATATAAAATGACTATAAAATGATTGTAAAACATCCAACAATGATAATATAACAGCGTGGAACAATAAAAAATTATAGATACGTTGGAGACGTATCAGTATCATCATTTCACCCACATAGCATGTGCTAAAAAGTTGAGAGGGTTACGGCAAAAACTGGATGCATTTCATGTACAAAATGGACAATCTCTTTTGAAGTATTAGGGTTTTGAACGATAACTCATCTATTACAAAGGCATTTCTTTTTTTAAAACTTATTTCAACTCCAGAATTTTTGTGCATTCAGTATGCACCATTGAAAGCCACGCATCAATTTTCAACCCTTTCTGACTTCATTTGCTATTTTTCAGGCATTTACTGATTTTTTTAAGTTAGAAAAGCACTACAAATGAACTCTGAAAATGTTGAAAGTTGGCACTGTATCATCATCTTACCCACATAGCATGTGCTAAAAAGTTGAGATGGTTACGGCAAAAACTAGATGCACTCCATGTACAAAATGGACAATCTCTTTTGAAGTATCAGGGTTTCACACGAAAACTCATCTGTTACAAAGGCATTTCATTTTTTAAAACTTATTTCAACTCGAGAATTATTGTGTGTTCAGTATGGACCATTCAAAGCCACATCATCAATTTTCAACCCTTTCTAACTTCATTTGCTATTTTTCATGCATTTACTAATTTTTTGAGCTAAATGACCCTGAAATTGAAAAGCACTACAAAATAAACTCTGAAAAGGCTGAAAGTTGGCATGGTATCATCATTTCACCCACATAGCATGTGCTAAAAAGTTGAGAGGGTTACAACAAAAACTGGATGCACTTCATGTACAAAATGGACAATCTCTTTCGAAGTATCAGGGTTTCAGACAAAAACTCATCTGTTACAAAAGGCATTTCAATTTTTTAAACTTATTTCAACTCTAGGAGTTTTATGCGTTTAGTATGCACCATCCAAAGCCACGTCGTCAATTTTCAACCCTTTCTAACTTCGTTTTCTATTTTTCATGCATTTACTGATTTTCTTGAGCTAAACGACCCTGAAATTGAAAAGCACTACAAAAATGAATTCTGAAAAGGTTGAAAGTTCGCATGGTATCATCATTTCACCCACATAGCATGTGCTAAAAAGTTGAGAGGGTTACGGCAAAAATTGGATGCACTTCGTGTACAAAATGGACAATCTCTTTTGAAGTATATGGGTTTCGGACGAAAACTCATGTGTTACAAAGGCATTTCATTTTTTAAACTTATTTCAACTCCAAAAATTTTGTGCGTTCAGTATGCACCATTCAAAGCCACGTCATCAATTTTCAATCCTTTCTGACTTCATTTGCTATTTTTCATGCATTTACTGATTTTTTGAGCTAAATGACCCTGAAATTGAAAAGCACTACAAAATAAACACTGAAAAGGTTGAAAGTTGGCATGGTATCATCATTTCACCCACATAGCATGTGCTAAAAAGTTGAGAGGGTTACGACAAAAACTGGATGCACTTCGTGCACAAAATGGACAACCTCTATCGAAGTATCAGGGTTTCAGACAAAAACTCATCTGTTACAAAGGCATTTCAATTTATTAAACTTGCCTCAACTCCAGGATTTTTGTGCGTTTAGTATGCACCATTCAAAGCTACGTCGTCAATTTTCAACCATTTCTGACTTCGTTTGCTATTTTTCATACATTTTACTGATTTTCTTGAGCTAAATGACCCTGAACTTGAAAAGCACTACAAAATGAATTCTGAAAAGGTTGAAAGTTCGCATGGTATCATCATTTCACCCACATAGCATGTGCTAGAAAGTTGAGAGGGTTACGACAAAAACTGGATGCACTTCGTGTACAAAATGGACAATCTCTTTTGAAGTATCAGGGGTTTGGACGAAAACTCATCTGTTAAAAAGGCATTTCATTTTTTAAATAACCTATGAATTATAGAATAAAATAAAATGATAAACACACTAATATTAAACAACAGAAGAAAAAATCACTGAAAAATCTATTTTTAAAGTAAAGTTATTCACAAACTAGTGGTTCCCACAAAATTCAAATAATTCAAATCGAAAATAATTTACTACTCATGGTGGTAGCTATGCACAACCCCAATTTTTATCTCTAATTAATTTGGTAAATTATTATTGACTATGGGAAGTAACTCTATAACGAAATATCGTGACTTTGGACCATCCAGGCAAACAAACCGGCAATTATGCCAAAAGGGAAAGCAATAAGACTAAGAGAAGTGAGAAAAGGTTGTTTCTACACAATAAAAAGGCACTTGTGTCAAAAATCTATCAAAAAAGACAAAGAGAAGTGATAAAAAGTCATTTCTATACAACAAAAATGCACTTGTGTCAATGTCGTAAGAAACCCCACACCTCATATATAAAAAAAGCACTTATGCCAAAGGGTGTGTAGCTGCCACCATGTGTGTGTAGCTACCACCATGCATAGGAAATTGCCTCTCTAATTCAAATTTAAACATCCAAATTTTAAAATTACTAGCACTAACAGAAAGTTTATAATTTTTGTGACCTAAAAAAATATTAACAAAGAAACTCTAAATGAAGCAAAAAAACAACTCAGAAACAAAAGAAAATAAATGAAGCAGAAAAAAGCCCGCCTATTGGGCAGCCATGGCGTGCATACGACTAGAAACCCAACCTCTAGTTGGGCCAGGATGCAGGCCCGTGTCGGTGTACTAGAGTAGGGGTACCCTAGTATCCCGAACTCGTGCACGGGCAGTTGCAGCGCCCCGCGGCAAGGCTTGCCGGGTGACCGCCAAGACCCTCCGTGGTTCCCTTGAAGACCATTCAAGAACAAAGTACTCAAACCAAGGCCCCGACAAGAGGAGCTTGCCGGGAAGGCCAACCAAGGCCCCGGCAAGAGGAGCTTGCCGGGAAGGCCAACCAAGGCCCCGGCAAGAGGATCTTGCCGGGAAGAGACAAGACCCCGGCAAGAGGAGCTTGCCGGGAAGGCCACTCAAGGCATACCAAGAAAGCTTGCCGCGACGCGCCCTGTGTCCCGGCAAGATCCGGCGAGCGACAAGCTTCCGAACGCGACAAGATGACGACCGCGGCAAGGAGCTTGCCGCGGGAAACCCCCCACTTCGTGCCCGCGCTCCAGCACACCTGCTAACGTGTCGCTCTAGGACTCTCCCAAGCACACGTGGCAGGAGGCTGTGCAGCCAGGGGTACGCGGTGGCAAGCGGAGATGAAGAGAAGACCATCGTGGCGAACGGTGGCGCTCCTAACGGTCACTTTTTGCACTGTTTAGGCAACTCAGACAGGTATTCAATGCTCTTGTCCCCTGTCGTCAGAGTTAGGTAGGGTGCACTGTAGCGGTAGCTGCACCTACCGCATCCTTTTCCATTTTTACCCCTCTCGTCTATGTTGCCACCTGTCGGTGACCCCTTGAAAGTATAAAAGGAGGCCCAGGCGCAACGTAGAAGAGGTTCGGCCGGTTCGGCTCATTCGAAAACACCAGAAACACTCCCACGCTCAGTCTGATAGCGTCGATCGCTCCTGAGCAAAGATTCAATACACACAAACAAGCAGCAGTAGGGTTTTACGCATCCGTGCGGCCCGAAGCTGGGTAAAACCGCCCGCGTGTACTGCCTCGATCCGCTCTTTGTTCAACCTCCGCCCTCACCGAATCGAAAGGGGCTCGGTCCGCCGATCCCCATAGGTGTTCGTGGATCAGTTTCCCCGACATCTTTGGCGCGCCAGGTAGGGGGCGTCGAGATTGTGCGAACTCGATCCGGCGTGCACGCAAGCTAAATCTTCATCGTCTTCATCGACATGCCACCGAAGAAGAAGGATTCGGAGGTAGCTGTTCCGTCTGCGTCGCTTCCACCGCCTCCGGAGCAAACGGGTGGTGGAGTGGACGCCGACGGACGAATGGGCGTCGACGAGGGTGCCCACAGCGCTGCCAAGTCCAAGGACAAGGCGGCACAGACCTCGGCGTCCATGCGCGCACCGCGTCCCTCTCAGGAGGCGCGGGACCAGCAGCGTCATGGCGTTCGCAGCGCCATGCGTCCGCTGAGCCAAGATCAAGCTGGTGGTTCTCGTGACGCACAAGACCAGCATGCACACCAACATGCTGGCCCCAGCGAGGTGCGGTCGCCGGGACGGGACGCTGCTCCTTCTAACTTGGTTAGGAGTCCGAGCACGCCCCTCTCCTCGCACCGTTCACCTCCGCCGCCCACCACCCCAGCAGAAGCCTTGGCGCGGGCCCAGCTGCTCCTGGACTATCCTCCGACGGCGGACAAGACCGACGAATGGAGGGCCACTATCCAGAGCCTCATCGGCTTCGCCAACGGCGACACTGCGCGGCAGCCCGCAAGGCCAAGTAGGCCCCACATGGCAGCACAGGTTTGGTAGGCCCAGAAGGCCTGCTTTAGAGAGGAGATCGATGGAGAGGCTGCGGCGGGGCTTATAAACCGGTGATGGCGCCTCTCGCCAAGCGAGGTGGGACTAAACTTGCCCTGCACCACGCATGTACGAGCACCAGGCCTTTAGTGGCGGTTGGTGGCTCTGGCCAAAACCATCCCTTTAGTCCCGGTTGGTGGATCCAACCGGGACTAAAGGTGCCTCGTATATAAGCGACCACTTTGAAAATTTCTCTGAAATCATCCATTCTTCTCGACGACGCCAAACCAGAGGACGCTGCCAGGCTGTTGTGCCGCCTCATCTCCTCGTCGATGTCGCATCGCCTCGCCTCGCTGTCACCGTCGCCACGACCTCACCTCGACCTCTCCTCGCCCGCCTGCCTCGACGCCGTCATTGCGCCTCCTCGACCTCGCGCGCCGTTGCCGTCACCATCATCATCACAGTCGCTGTCACCATCGTCGTCGACTCTCCTCGCCTCGCCAGCCGTCGCCCCACTATGAGCCCCTGCTGCCATGGCCGCCCCTCCCCGATCGAGCCCACACACACACATGCATGAACTCACACACACACACATTCTTTTCTGTTCTTCTGTTTTTTAGTTATAGAAATGTTGAATATTTTTTAGTTTTTTAGACTTCTAGTTATAGAAATGTTATATGAATGTTTTTTAGTCTTTTATACTTTTATTTATAGATAAATGTTAGATATTAAAAAGTTGAGAAATTTTGACATTTGATCCAATGTGTAGCAATTAGTATATGTATGTATACAATGTATAGAAAACATTTGAGGAATTTTGACCAAGCATAGAAAAAGTTGCATATTTTAATGTTTTATTTGCAAAAGTTAGTTTTGTATTTGCAAATCAAATGAAAAAGAATTACAAAAATCTCAATCAAGCATTTAAAAAATGTTAAATTTGCATAGAATTTGTTCTCGACGTCAACGATGCCCCGCCCGCATCCTCGTTGTCGACTCATTCACGACGACGTCCTGCTTCAGAGGCGCCATGTCCGGGACTTGGCTCCGCCGAGCTGGCACTAGGAGGTGCTACCTTTAGGAGCACGCATCTTGGTGAGGAACCCGGGTCCCGTCGTCAACCTGGAGCTTCTTTGGTGGTGGGCGTGTGGGCCACGTTCGGTGTAGAGGCTGGCATCCCCTGTGGATGTGGTACGTCACCGTGCCAGGGAGGAGGACGAGTACATCGGTCGCTACATGGTTGCGTTGGACATCAGGTTCAGCAATACTTGACAGGTTCTTCAGGGCTCTCACCCGAGCTATGATCCCGTGATCGTTCCTTCTCTTTGGGTGTCCACCGCAAGTGATGTTAGCTAGTGATGTTATATATGATCATATTCGAGATGTATTAGTGATAATACTCAGGATGTATTCGAGATTATATTTGATAATATTCGAGACGATGTATTCGAGATTATATTCGATGATGCATATTATCCGGATTATTTGAGATCTATATATATATTATCTACTATGGTTCAGTTTTTCCTTATTGATTGCATGCATGCATTCTAATTTGAATATTAAATTGTTTTATCTTTCTTCTGAATTAGTTAAATAAAAGCTATGGACAATACCGACAGACAAGGCGAAGAGACTATGTTCGACATCATACGCTCCCCACGCCCAGATGAGAATGAAGAAGATAATGGGTCCCAATATCTGAACAATACTAGTGAGGGTATGATATTTGATGAAGACGATCGAAAAGATGAAGTCCAGAACAATGATGACAAAGGAAATATTGTTCTTCAAATAACAAAGACCGCCGAGGTATATTTATATAAGGCATCAGGTGATCATCGCATGTTTTAATTGATTTGTATATATGTTAACACATCGATGTTTCTTCTTTTAGCCCTCCGGATCGAGCAAATCTTCTACAAGCAGCAGGACACTTCGAGGCCCGGCCAAAAAGTTGGCTGGCATAAAGTACAACATCGATGCCATCAAACCTAATGGCGAACCGCTTGAACCTAAGAATGCGAACAAGTTCATTCATCAATGTAGAGTTATTGCTAGGGAC
The DNA here is from genome assembly GCF_002162155.2 of Triticum dicoccoides. Lineage (NCBI taxonomy): Eukaryota > Viridiplantae > Streptophyta > Magnoliopsida > Poales > Poaceae > Triticum > Triticum dicoccoides. The sequence continues at coordinate 541,146,265 of NC_041385.1, read as the reverse complement.
CAAATCCCGATCTCCGTTCAAGAATGGAAAAAGCCAGCAAAGGGAGATCCAGATGTTACTTTTGTTGACCAAAGAACAAAATATTTGCTTTCGGAATCGCTCATGTCACATTTCACCCTACCAGATCATTTGACAGATGCAAATCTGGAGAAAGTCAAGAACAGTGCTCTTAAGAATATGACGAGAGCATTCAACAACCACAAGAAAAATATATGGGCCGCGTATGTCAAAGCAGGAAAGCAGACTCCAGAATTCAAGGGAACACTTGAGAAGGCAAGAGATCACTGGGACGCTTTCGCGAACTTCAAGGAATCAGAAGTAGCTCAGGAACTGTCGAGAATAAACAAGATTAATGCTGCAAAAAAGCAGTGGCACCATAATATGGGGCCAGGTGGCTACGAGGTGGCCCACCCTAAGTGGGATATCGCTGAGAAATAGATGATTGATGCAGGGGTCACTCCAGTTACATTGGGCTAGCCCCCAAGGTGCAAGACTTGGTTTTATGCGCATGGGGGGAAGTTGGACCCAAAAATAGGGCTGGTTTTGGAGCGGGCAAGTCTTAAAGGAGCCACCGACAGTTTACTTGTTGCAATTCATGAGGCTCGAACGAGCGTGTTCACGCCCAACAGACAGAACAACGAGCTTACGCACGCCCTGAAGAATCCAAAACACCCGGGAAGAACATGAGGCAAAGGCGTTGTTCTGTGGTTTGAGGGGTTTGCGGATTGGAACATCACTTATAGAAGCCGTGCAATAAAGAGGCAGCATGAGGAGGAGGAGAGGAAGCTGGAGGAGGAGATGAGGAAGCAGGAAGCAGACCACCTTTGCATCGTGGAATCAAAGCACGCGGAGTTGGAACGCGCTTTCATCCGGCAGCAGGAGCAGATTGACTCACTTAGCTAGGAAAGGGCGTCTCAGCGGCAACAACAAGCAGATCAAACATTGGATTGCATCGTCCCATCCATGCCGAGAAGCAGCATGGGTTCGGCCCGAGCGATGATGCACTGCTAAATAGATAATCTATGGATGAAATAATAGCTACGACAACTTGTGAGCTACACATGAAAGTGAAGAACATATCCATGAAGGTGGCGGACGGCTATGCTTTAACAAATCCCCCTGAAGCAACCTTCCATTGCAACCCGATTCCAGCTGGCTATGCTCGTGTCGAGGTTGACGAAGTGATGACATGATATTTGGGGCTAGAGCTTGGCATTCCTAGAGGTGACGAGGAGCGCACACTGCGAGAAGCCATACATCGTATCATTCTATGGACAAAGGATTGCATCGTCTTTCCAAGGCCACCGACACCATGTCAGCCGGCTCCTCCTCCAAGTCTCCCATTGCGTTAGTAGACTCCCGCTCCTCCAAGTCCATCACCGCGTCAGCAAACTCCTGCTCCTCCAAGTCCACCACCACATCAACCCACTCCTCCTCCTCCAAGTGTGGCACCCTGTCAGCCAACTCCTCCTCCTCCTCCAAGTCCGGCACCGCATGATGTCTACTATGCAACCTTCTTCTTGTAGACGTTATTGGGCCTCCAAGTTCAGAGGTTTGTAGGATAGTAGCAAATTTCCCTCAAGTGGATGACCTAAGGTTTATCAATCTGTGGGAGGTGTAGGATGAAGATGGTCTCTCTCAAACAACCCTGTAACCAAATAACAAAGAGTCTCTTGTGTCCCCAACACACCAAATACAATGGTAAATTGTATACGTGCACTAGTTCGGCAAAGAGATGGTGATACAAGCGTAATATGGATGGTAGATATAGGTTTTTGTAATATGAAAATATAAAAACAGCAAGGTAGCAAGTGATAAAAGTCAGCGAAAGCGGTATTGCAATGCTAGGAAACAAGGCCCAGGGTTCATACTTTCACTAGTGCAAGTTCTCTCAACAACGATAACATAATTGGATCATATAATAATCCCTCATCGTGCAACAAAGAGTCACTCCAAAGTCACTAATAGCGGAGAACAAACAAAGAGATTATTGTATGGTACAAAACCACCTCAAAGTTATTCTTTCCAATCAATCCATTGGGCTATTCCTATAAGTGTCACAAACAACACTAGAGTTCGTAGTAAAATAACACCTTAAGACACACATTAACCAAAACCCTAATGTCACCTAGATACTCCAATGTCACCTCAAGTATCCGCGGGTTTGATTATACTATATGCATCACACAATCTCAGATTCATCTACTCAACCAACACAAAGAACTTCAAAAAGTGCCCCAAAGTTTTTACCGAAGAGTCAAGACGAAAATGTGTGCCAACCCCTATGCATAAGTTCACAAGGTCACAAAACATATGTCAAGTGGATCACGTGAATATCCCATTGTCACCACAGATAAGCACAAGCAAGACATACATCAAGTGCTCTCAAATCCTTAAAGACTCAACACGATAAGATAACTTCAAAGGGAAAACTTAATTCATCACAAGGAGATAGAGGGAGAGAAACATCATATGATACAACTAAAATAGCAAAGCTCACGGTACATCAAGATCATGCCAAATCAAGAACACGAGAGAGAGAGAGATCAAACACATAGCTACTGGTACATACCCTCAGCCCCGAGGGTGAACTACTCCCTCCTCGTCATGGAGAGCGCCGGGATGATGAAGATGGCCATCGGTGATGGATCCTCCCTCTGGTAGGGTGTCGGTACAGGGTCCCGATTGGATTTTGGTGGCTACAGAGGCTTGTGGTGGCGGAACACCTGATCTAGGTTTCTTTTCGGGGTTTCTGTATTTATAGGAATTTTTGGC
>NC_041385.1:541111184-541143221 GCF_002162155.2 Triticum dicoccoides | reverse complement strand
CACGAGTCAACGATGAGGGTGGAGCACCCTCCTGGGGGGCAAGGCACGCCCTCCACCCTTGAGGTTGGCTCGGGACTCTTCTGTCCCAACTCTTTTGCTTCGGGGGATTCTTCTGGTCCATAAAAAATAACCATAAATTTTCAGCTCGTTTGGACTCCCTTTGATATTCCTTTTCTGCAAAACTCAAAAACAAGGAAAAAATAGAAACTGGCACTGGGCTCTAGGTTAATAGGTTAGTCCCAAGCATATAAAACATCTAAGATGGATAATATAATAGCATGGAACAATAAAAAATTATAGATACGTTGGAGACGTATCAAGCATCCCCAAGCTTAATTCCTGCTCGTCCTTGAGTAGGTAAATGATAAAAACAGAATTTTTGATGTGGAATGCTACCTAACATATTTATCAATGTAATCTTCTTTATTGTGGCAAGAATATTCAGATCCATAAGATTCAAAACAAAAGTTTAATATTGGTATAAAAATGATAATACTTCAAGCATACTAACAAGACAATTATGTCTTCTAAAAATAACATGGCCAAAGAAAGCTTATCCGTAAAAAATCATATAGTCTAGCTATGCTCCATCTTCATCACACAAAATATTCAAATCATGCACAACCCCAGTTTCAGCCAAGCAATTGTTTCATACTTTAGTATTCTCAAACCTTTTCAACTTTCATGCAATACATGAGCACGAGCCATGTACATAGCACTATAGGTGGAATAGAATGGTGGTTGTGGAGAATACAAAAAGAGGGAGATAGTCTCACATGAACTAGGTGTATCAATGGGTTATGGAGATGCCCATCAATAGATATTTATGTGAGTGAGTAGGGATTGCCATGCAACAGATGCACTAGAGCTATAAGTGTATGAAAGCTCAAAAAGAAACTAAGTGGGTGTGCATCCAACTTGCTTGCTCATGAAGACCTAGGGCATTTGAGGAAGCCCATCGTTGGAATATATAAGACAAGTTCTATAATGAAAAATTCCCACTAGTATATGAAAGTGACAAAATAAGAGACTCTCTATCATGAAGATCATGGTGCTACTTTGAATCACAACTATGGAAAAAGGATAGTAGCATTGCCCCTTGTCTCTTTTTCTCTTTTTTTTTCTTTTTTTCTTTTTTTGGGCCTTCTCTTTTCTTTGGCCTTTTTTTTTAATTTTTCATACGGAGTCTCATCCCGACTTGTGGGGGAATCATAGTCTCCATCATCCTTTCCTCATTGGGACAATTCTCTAATAATGAAGATCATCACACTTTTATTTACTCACAACTCAAGAATTACAACTCGATACTTAGGATAAAACATGACTCTATATGAATGCCTCTGGCGGTGTACCGGGATGTGCAATGAATCAAGAGTGAAATGTATGAAAGAATTATGAACAGTGGCTTTGCCACAAATACGATGTCAACTACATGATCATGCAAAGCAATATGACAATGATGATGCATGTCATAATAAACGGAACGGTGGAAGGTTGCATGGTAATATATCTCGGAATGGCTATGGAAATGCCATAATAGGTAGGTATGTTGGCTGTTTTGAGGAAGGTATATGGTGGGTGTACGATACCGGTGATAGTTGCGTGGCACAAGAGAGGCTAGCAATGGTGGAAGGGTGAGGGTGCATATAATCCATGGACTCAACATTAGTCATAAAGAACTCACATACTTATTGCAAAAATCTATTAGTCATCAAAATGAAGTACTACACACATGCTCCTAGGGGGATAGATTGGTAGGAAACGACAACCGCTCATCCCCGACCGCCACTCATAAGGAATACAATCAAAAAATATCTCATGCTCCAACTTCGTTACATAACAGTTCACCATATGTGCATGCTACGAGACTCACAAACCTTAACACAAGTATTTCTCAAATTCACAACTACTCACTAGCATGACTCTAATATCACCATCTTTATATCTCAAAACAATCATAAGGAATCAAACTTCTCATAGTATTCAATGCACTTTATATGAAAGTTTTTATTATATCCCTCTTGGATGCCCATCATATTAGGACTAAATTCATAACCTAAGTAAATTACCATGTTGTTTAATACTCTCAAAATAATATAAGTGAAGCATGAGAGTTCATCAATCTCTTTAAAATAAAACCACCGTTGTGCTCCAAAAAGATATAAGTGAAGCACTAGAGCAAATGACAAACTACTCCAAAAGATATAAGTGAAGATCAGAGTAGTCGAATAACTATGTGACTATGTGAAGACTCTCTAACATTTAAGAATTTCAGATCTTGGGATATTATTCAAACAGAAAGCAAAACAAAATAAAATGGCATTGCAACGATAGCACATATTATGTGAAGAAGCAAAAACTTAGGCTCAACCAAAACTGACCGATAGTTGTTGAAGAAGAAAGGTGGGATGCCAACTGGGGCATCTCCAAGCTTAGATGCTTGAGACTTATTGAAATATTAATTAGGGATGCCTTGGGCATCCCCAAGCTTGAGCTTTTTTGTCTCCTTAATTCCTCTCATATCACAGTTTCCCTCAATCTTAAGAACTTCATCCACACAAAACTCAACAAGAACTCGTGAGATAAGTTAGTATAAATCAACGTAATAACCTTATCATTCTCTACTGTAGCAAATCACTAAAATTATTATTTGATATTCCTTACTAAATGCCTCTGCATATTTAACACTCCTACCCTCAAATAGTATCATTAAACAAGACAACATATGCAAACAATGCAAACATAACAGCAATCTGTCTAAACAGGACAGTCTGTAAAGAATGCAAGAGGAATCATACTTCCCTAACTCCAAAAATTCTGAAAAATTACCACACTGTAGAAATTTTTTTGTTACTAATTGTGTAAAAATTTCAAGATTTTATCATGTCCTGACTATTCACTAATATTCAAAACATAACAGCAAACTTTCTATTTTTGAAACAACAACGTATAGACTTGTAAAATAAGCATGGTAAAGGCTATACTTGACCTTTTTATTGAACTAAATGATACAAAACATGTCTCTGAATAACAGTAAGCAAATATAAACAAAATAAAATGATGCTCCAAGAAAATCTCATATCATGTGGTGAATAAAAATATAGCTCCAAGTAAAGTTACCGATGAACGAAGACGAAAGAGGGGATGCCATCCGGGGCATCCCCAAGCTTAGCCTATTGGTTGTCCTTGAATGTTACCTTGGGGTGCACTGGGCTTCCCCAATCTTAGGCTCTTGCCACTCCTTATTCCATAGTCCATCGAATCTTTACCCAAAACTGGAAAACTTCACAACACAAAACCCAACAGAAAACTCGTAGCTCCGTTAGTATAAGAAAATAAATCACCACTTAGGTACTGTTGCGAACTCATTCTATATTCATATTGGTGTTATATCTACTGTATTCCAACTTCTCCATGGTTCCCACTCTCCGATTCTACTCATAGATTCATCAAAATAAGCAAACAACACATAGAAAACAGAATCAGTTTAAAACAAAACAGTCTGTAGTAATATGGAAACTTTCCATACTTCTGTAACTCCAACAATTCTGAAAAATTAGGACAATCTAGGAAATTTGTATATCAATCTTGTGTAAAAAAATTCAGATCAAAAGCACGTTCCAGTGAATTTTCAAATTTCCTGGACTGAGTGCAAAAGTTTATGTTTTTGCGCAGAATCAAGTCAACTATCATCCACACTATCCCAAAGGATTTACTTGGCACTTTATTGAAACAAAAGCTATAAAACATGATTACTAGAGTACCTTAATCATGTGAACACAAAAAAAGTAGGGGTAAATTTTGGGTTGTCTCCCAACAAGCGCTTTTCTTTAATGCCTTTTAGCTAGGCATGATGATTTCAATGATGCTCGTATAAAAGATAAGAATTGAAACACAAAGAGAGCATCATGAAGAATATGACTAGCACTTTTAAGTCTAACCCACTTTATATGCATAGGGGTATTGCGAGCAAACAACTTATGGGAACAAGAATCAACTAGCATAGGAAGGCGAAACAAGCATAACTTCAAGATTTTCAACACATAGAGAGGAAACTTGATATTATTGCAATTCCTACAAGCATATATTCCTCCATCATAGTAATTTTCAGTAGTATCATGAATGTATTCAACAATATAACTATCACATAAAGCATTATCTTCATGAGACACAAGCATAGAAATTGTATTACTCTCCACATAAGCAAATTTATTCTCATGAATAGTAGTGGGAGCAAATTCAACAAAATAACTATCATGTGAGGCATAATCCAATTGAAAATTAAAATCATGATGACAAGTTTCATGGTTATTATCATTCTTTATAGCATACATGTCATCACAATAATCATCATAGATAGCAACTTTTTCTCATAATCAATAGGAACCTCTTCCAAAACAGTGGATTCATCACTAAATAAAGTCATGACCTCTCCAAATCCACTTTTATCATTATTGTGAAAAGATTCAACACCCTCCAAAATAGTGTGATCATTACTTCCTAAAGTTGACACTCTTCCAAACCCACTTTCATCAATATAATCATCATAAATAGGAGGCATGCTTTCATCATAATAAATATTCTCATCAAAACTTGGGGGACTAAAAATATCATATTCATCAAACATAGCATCCCCAAGCTTGTGCCCTTGCATCTCATTAGCATCATGGATATTCAAAGAATTCATATTAACAACATTGCAATCATGCTCCTCATACAAAGGTTTTATGCCAAACATTTTATTGACTTCTTGTTCTAACACTTGAGCACAATTTTCCTTTCCATCATTTTCACGAAAGACATTAAAAAGATGAAGCATATGAGGCAACACCAATTCCATTTTTATAGTTTTCTTTTATAAACTAAACAAGTAATAAAACAAGAAACTAAAAGATTCGATTGCAAGATCTAAAGATATACCTTCAAGCACTCACCTCCTCGGCAATGGCGCCAGAAAAGAGCATGATGTCTACTATGCAACCTTCTTCTTGTAGATGTTGTTGGGCCTCCAAGTTCAGAGGTTTGTAGGAAAGTAGCAAATTTCCCTCAAGTGGATGACCTAAGGTTTATCAATCCATGGGAGGCATAGGATGAATATGGTCTCTCTCAAACAACCCTGTAACCAAATAACAAAGAGTCTCTTGTGTCCCCAACACACGCAATACAATGGTAAATTGTCTAGGTGCACTAGTTCGGCGAGGACATGCTGATACAAGCATAATATGGATGGTAGATATAGGTTTTTGTAATCTGAAAAATATAAAAACAGCAAGGTAGCAAGTGGTAAAATGACAAAAAACGGTATTGCAATGCTAGGAAACAAGGCCTAGGGTTCACACTTTCACCAGTGCAAGTTCTCTCAACAATGATAACGTAATTGGATCATATAACAATCCCTCAACGTGCAACAAAGAGTCACTCCAAAGTCACTAATAGCGGAGAACAAACGAAGAGATTATTGTAGGGTACGAAACCACCTCAAATTTATTCTTTCCGATCAATCCATTGGGCTATTCCTATAAGTGCCACAAACAGCCCTAGAGTTCATAGTAAAATAACACCTTAAGATACACATCAACCAAAACCCTAATGTCACCTAGATACTCCAATGTCACCTCAAGTATCTGTGGGTTTGATTATATGATATGCATCACACAATCTCAGATTCATCTATTCAAACCAACACAAAGAACTTCAAAAAGTGCCCCAAAGTTTCTACCGGAGAGTCAAGACGAAAACGTGTGCCAATCCCTATGCATAAGTTCACAAGGTCACAGAACCCACAAGTTGATCACCAAAACATACGTCAAGTGGATCACGTGAATATCTCATTGTCACCACAGATAAGCACATGCAAGACATCCATCAAGTGTTGTCAAATCCTTAAATATTCAATCTGATAAGATAACTTCAAAGGGAAAACTCAATTCATCACAAGGAGATAGAGGGGGAGAAACATCATAGGATCCAACTAAAATAGCAAAGCTTGCGGTACATCAAGATCGTGCCAAATCAAGAACACAAGAGAGAGAAAGAGAAAGAGAGAAAGAGAGAGAGAGATCAAACACATAGCTACTAGTACATACCCTCAGCCCCGAGGGTGAACTACTCCCCCCTCTTCATGGAGAGCGCCGGGATGATGAAGATGGCCACTGGTGATGGATCCCCCCTCTGGCAGGGTGCCGGAACAAGGTCCCGATTGGTTTTTGGTGGCTATAGAGGCTTGCGGCAGCGGAACTCCCGATTTAGGTTTCTTTTCGGGGGTTTCTATATTTTTAGGAATTTTTGGCGTTGGTTTCAGATCACGGGGGTCCACGAGTCAAGAACGAGGGTGGAGCACCCTCCCGGGGGGTAGGGTGCGCCCTCCACCCTTGTGGTTGGCTCAGGACTCTTCTATAGAACATATTCTCAAATTTAAATGAGTAGCCATCTTGCATTAAACGAGATCCATATACAATGTTCATGCTCAAACCTGGCACTAAATAGCAATTATTGAGGTTTAAAACTAACCCCGTAGGTAAATGTAGAGCTAGCGTGCCGACGGCGATCACATCGACCTTGGGACCATTTCCGACGCGCATCGTCACCTGTCCTTCGCCAGTCTCCGCTTATTCCGCAGCTCCTGTTTTGAGTTACAAATATGAGCAACCGCACCGGTATCAAATACCCAGGAGCTACTACGAGTACTGGTAAGGTACACATCAATAACATGTATATCACATATACCTTTGGTGTTGCCGACCTTCTTATCTGCTAAATACTTAGGGCAGTTCCGCTTCCAGTGACCATTTCCCTTACAATAAAAGCACTGAGTCTCGGGCTTGGGTCCATTGTTTGGCTTCTTCCTGGCAATTGATTTACCGGCCGCGGCAACTCCCTTGCCGTCCTTCTGGAAGTTCTTTTTACCCTTGCCTTTCTTGAAACTAGTGGTCTTATTCACCATCAACACTTGATGTTCCTTTTTGATTTCCACCTCCGCTGATTTCAGCATTGAATATAACTCAGGAATGGACTTCTCCATCCCCTGCATATTGTAGTTCATCACACAGCTCTTGTAGCTAGGTGGGAGCGACTGGAGGATCCTGTCAATGACTGAGTCATCTAGGAGATTAACTCCCAACTGAGACAAACGTTTGTGTAACCCAGAAATAGTGAGTATATGCTCACTGACAGAAATGTTTTCCTCCATCTTACAATTGTAGAACTTGTCAGAGACTTCATATCTCTCGACCCGGGCATGAGCTTGGGAAACCATTTTCATCTCTTGGAACATATCATATGCTCCGTGCTGCTCAAAATGCTTTTGGAGCCCCGGTTCTAAGCTGTAAAGCATGCCGCACTGAACCAGGGAGTAATCATCACTACGCGACTACCAGGCATTCATAACATCTTGAGTTGCTGGGAAAATGGGTGCCTCACCTAGTGGTGCTTCTAGGACATATGCTTTCTTGGCAGCTATGAGGATGATCCTCAAGTTCCGGACCCAGTCCGTATAGTTGCTACCACCGTCTTTAAACTTGGTTTTCTCTAGGAATGCGTTGAAGTTGAGGGCAACATTAGCGTGGGCCATTTGATCCACAAGACATATTGCAAAGATATTTTAGACTATGTTCATGATAATTAAGTTCATTTAATCAAATTACTTAATGAACTCCCACTCAGATAGACATCCCTCTAGTCATCTAAGTGATACATGATCCGAGTCAACTAGGCCGTGTTTGATCATCACGTGAGACGGACTAGTCATCATCGGTGAACATCTTCATGTTGATCGTATCTACTGTACGACTCATGTTCGACCTTTCGGTCTCTTGTGTTCCGAGGCCATGTCTGTACATGCTAGGCTCGTCAAGTCAACCTAAGTGTTTTGCATGTGTAAATCGGGCTTACACCCGTTGTATGTGAATGCTATAATCTATCACACCCGATCATCACGTGGTGCTTCAAAACAACGAACTTTCTCAATGGTGCACAGTTAGGGGGAACACTTTCTTGATTTTTTTATGAGGGATCATCTTATTTATGCTACCGTCATTCTAAGCAAATAAGATGTAAACATGACAAACATCACATGCAAATCATAAAGTGACATGATATGACCAATATCATTTTGCGCCTTTGATCTTCATCTTTGAGGCGCAACATGATCACCTTCGTCACCTGCATGACACCATGATCTCCGTCATCATGATCTCCATCATCGTGTCTTCATGAAGTTATCTCGCCAACCATTACTTATACTACTATGGCTAATGGTTAGCAATAAAGTAAAGTAATTACATGGCGTTTTTAATGACACGCAGGTCATACAATAAATTAAGACAACTCCTATGGCTCATGCCGGTTGTCATACTCATCCACATGCAAGTCGTGATTCCTATTACAAGAACATGATCAATCTCATACATCACATATATCATTCATCACATTCTTTTGGCCATATCACATCACATAGCATACCCTGCAAAAACAAGTTAGACATCCTCTAATTGTTGTTGCATGTTTTACGTGGCTGTTATGGGTTTCTAGAAAGAACATTTCTTACCTACGCAAAAGCCACAACGGTGATATGCCAATTGCTATTTACCCTTCATAAGGACCCTTTTCATCGAATCCGATCCGACTAAAGAGGGAGAGACAGACACCCGCTAGCCACCTTATGCAACAAGTGCATGTTAGTCGGTGGAACCTGTCTCAGGTAAGTGTATGTGTAAGGTCGGTCCAGGCCGCTTCATCCCACAATACCGCCGAAACAAGATAGGACTAGTAAGGGTAAGTAAATTGAACAAACCAACTGAGGGAGTCCTGGATTAGGGGGTCCTCGGACAGCCGGACTATATACTTTGGCCGGACTATTGCACTATGAAGATACAAGATTGAAGACTTCGTCCTGTGTCCGGGTGGGACTCTCCTTTGCGTGGAAGGCAAGCTTGGACATCCGGATGTGTAGATCTCCTTCTTTGTAACCGACTCTGTGTAACCCTATCCCCCTCCGGTGTCTATATAAACCGGAGGGTTTAGTCCGTAGGACAAGAACAACAATCATACCATAGGCTAGCTTCTAGGGTTTAGCCTCTACGATCTCGTGGTACATCAACTCTTGTAATACTCATATCATCAAGATCAATCAAGCAGGAAGTAGGGTATTACCTCCATCGAGAGGGCCCGAACCTGGGTAAACATTGTGTCCCCCGCCTCCTGTTACCATTAGCCTTAGACGCACAGTTCGGGACCCCCTACCTGAGATCCACCGGTTTTGACACCGACATTGGTGCTTTCATTGAGAGTTCCATTGTGTTGTCATGGTAAAGGCTTGATGGCTCCTTCAATCAGCTACAACGATGCAGTCCAGGGTGAGTATTTCCTCCCCGGACAGATCTTCGTATTCGGCGGCTTCGTACTGCGGGCCAACTCGCTTGGCCACCTGGAGCAGATCGACAGCTACGCCCCTGGCCATCAGGTCAGATTTGGAAGCTTGAACTACACCACCGACATCCGCGGAGACTTGATCTTTGACGGATTCGAGCCCATGTTAGGTGTGCCGAATAGTCACGACGAGCATGACTTAGATCTGCCATCAAGCGGTGTTCGGGAGATCACACCTGCGGCTGCCCCGGCCGTTAATCCGGAACAGATCGTGCCATCCGAGGACGGGTGGATGGACCCCGCCATGGAGGTTACACACTTAGCGACGTTAGAGCCGAACATAGACTTCACCTCCAATGAGATCTGTGTTATCGGACCCTCGGACTCGTCTCCAACCATAGGCTCCAAATCATGTGCAGCCGCACCTATCTAATCTGATTGAGCACCGATCATAGAGTTTACCTTCGCGGATATCTTTCAGCACTCGTCCTTAGGAGACGTGCTAAATTCCACTAGTGCAGAACCGGGCAATAGCACCAGTTCGTAAGGCCCTTTAGTGCCGGTTCCATAACCGGCACTAAAGTGTGGGCACTAAAGGCCCCCCCCTTTAGTACCGGTTCAGCATGAACCGGTGCTAAAGGGAAACCACGTGGCACGAGCCAGCTCCAGGGGCATGGAGCCCTTTAGTACCGGTTGGTAAGAGCAACCGGTACTATAAGGTTTGGGGGGTTTTAGTTTTATGATTTCTTTTTCATTTAATTTTGTGTTTCCATTTTAATTCTTTTTCGTTTGCTGGTATTTTACGATACTACACATTGTACATGTTATATATATATATAAATAGAATTTCTAGTAGAACCAATCATGCATATATATATCATCAATGTCTCACAAACGATCATATTAATTAATTCACACATACACACATGTATAGCTATATACAATTTCTCCTACATATGCATGTTGCCTTCGGAGCCAGTGGCATTATAGCCTAATTGGTGCCTTCGGAGCACGATGACAATTGGAAGTGGTTTTCATGGGGGTGGTAGCGGGTAATAGTATTCTCCCTTCGGATTTATGACCTGGTCGAGCAAAAATCCCGCTATTTCCTCTTGAAGTGCTTCTACGCGCTCCGTTTCTAGGAGCTTCGCCCGCACCTCTCTGAATTGTTAAGAAGGAGATCAATATGCATGTGTATTAGTTGTGTGACTAGATATCGATAATGGTGTAAAAGTTGTGAATAGTGTTTTGACAAGCGTACCCATTCCTGTCTTTGAGATCTGCTCCTTTCGGACGCCATCATGCGAATGTTCTCGCAAACGCAGAATGCACACAGATCAGTCCCCTGCGCCTGCTTCAGGGCCTTTACGAGAATGGAATTTGATCAGATAATAATTAATCAAGCATGATAATTAAAGAGATGGCAGCTAGCTATCTAGCTAGTACTACTTAATTACTTACCTTGGGTCTTCCCCATTTAAGCTTTTCTTTCCATTCGCCGTCCGTGACCCTGATGAACCTTGCCCAAGCCCTGCCCGCCGAAAAAGAAAATGAATAAAGGGGTTATTAAATAGTTCATATCATGAAATGATGAACTAAATAGGCCGAGATATATAGTTAACAATGATTGAAATTACCTGTTGACTATCCCAAACAAGATGTTATAGTCAGTTTTTTCTTTGAGTAGTGAGTCGAGTATTTCAACTGTTGCAGTGTCAACTTTAATGATACACAAGACCCAGTGATATCTGCATGCACACACATTTGCATGTCTTAATTTAGCGGGCATATGTAAGCAAAAACATGTAGCTAGCTAGTAGGCAAAACCATAGAATTTGTAGTACAAGACAGTGTGACTCACTGGAAGTTGTAAGGAAGTAGTATATCTTCTTTGTATTTGAGGCGCTTCAAGAACTCTAGCATGCTGTCCTCTACGGCCTTTTGATGATGTTCATCTATTTTCCATGTGTATTCATTAACGGTGTTTGGGTCAATGAACCCAATGCCATAGCGTCCACCTTTTCTCATTTCATACATCTTCATCCTGCATATAATACCATAGGAAAGAATATAGTGAGGATAATTATAGGTAATGATTGATCAAAAGGATCACTACAGCTAGCTTGAGACTTAAATTACAGAAAGAAATCACTTACAGACAATAGCAACTGACGATAGATTTGTCGAGTGCGTCTTGATTTTATAACTAAAACAGTTCAGAATACTCAACGGACACAGCTTTCTCATGGTAGTAATGATCCTCGTTGACATTCACCATGAGGGACAATCAATCGGAAATCTTGGTAATGTTCATGTACCATTGATGCAATTCATACATTCTTGTCGGGAGGTTCTTGACCTTGTCTGGCTCGACCAAAGGTTGGCCTCGGACATATTTCCGTTTTATTTCATCCTCTCTAAGCACAGGCATGGGCTCGATCTCGAGGAGTTGTCCAACAGTGATTTTGAGAACTTCAGCCTGCATTATATGCTCCTCCGTTATTACCACATTGCCCACCTCAGGAACGTAAACTGTTTGCCCACAATAATATTGGGCGCACGTACTGTCACGTGTTGTTGGCACAACAAGCGAGGGGATCGATTGCGCCGCCTGTTCTCCCAACTGGGGAATGGTTTTCCCGCATTTTTTGACAGCTGCTTCTTGTTTGCTCGATCCCGAGCTCGCCTCCTTACGTACACGTGCTCGATTTAACTTCCTGATGTGGCGCTCATAGTCTGTGTCAACAGGCTTGGGAGCTGGTGGTTGAGCCATACGAATGAAGTGGTCAATCGTTTCCTCAGGCACTTTCTCCCTTGGCGGCGTTGGCGGTTTCGGTGCAAAATGGGCTTCCACCTTGGACTTCGATATGGCTGCGATTTCCTCCTCGGACCTGTCATAAGCCCTCTGCGGAAGAGGCGTGAGGCTTGGACCATATTTATATCGCTTGCCTCCGCCTGTACTTCCTATACTACCTCGACTCGTACCGCTACGCACCATAGCTGTGGGGTGTCTCTTCTGTGATTGCTGAGGCGGCGGAGACGGCTGACGGGGCTGAGTTGGACGAGGAGGAGTGGCCGCCTGAAGCTGTGCCAGACTTGGAGGAGGAGTGGCCTGAGGTTGTGCCGGACTTGGAGGAGGAGTGGATGTCTGACACTGTGGCGGACTTGGAGGAGGAGGAGTGGCCTGACACTTTGCCGGACTTGGAGGAGGAGTGTCCTGACACTTTGCCGGACTTGGTGGACTTGCAGGAGCGGGAGACTGCTGACTCGGTGGCGGACTTTGACGAGGAGTCGGCTGACGCGGTGTCGGTGGCCTTCGAATGATGATGCAATCCTTTTTCCATAGGATGATACGATGTTTGGCGTCTCTGAGAAAGCGCTCGTCGTCACCTCCAGGATAGTCAAGCTCTAGCTCCGAATATGGGTCCACCACCTCATCAACCAAGACACGAGCATAGCCCGCTGGAATTGGGTTGCAATGGAAGGTTGCCTCGGGGGGATTTGTAAAAGCAATGGCGTCCGCCACCTTCATGGATATGTTATTCATTTTGACGTGTAGCTCGCAGCTAGTGTTCTCCGTGATGTCATCCACGGGGTATCTACCCAGCATTGCATCGTCCGGGGCGGAACCCACGCTGCTTCTCGGCATGGATGGGGCGGTGCTATCCAATGCTGGATCATTCGCTAGCTGCTGCAGCTGCTGAGACCCCCTTTGCTGGGTAAGTGAGTTGATCGGCTCCTGCTGCCGCTGGAATTTGACTACCAATTCTGCTTGACTTGCTTCTAGGCCTTGAAGGCGTTCATAGTCCCGCTTCCTCTGCTCCTCCTCCATCTTCCTCTTCTTCTCCTCCGCAATCTACTTTCTCGCACGGGTTCTGTAGTCGGTGTTCCAGTCTGAGAACCCCTCATACCACGGAATAGCGCCCTTGCCTCGTGTTCTTCCCAGGTGTTCAGGATTTCCCAGGGCACGCGTAAGCTCGTCATTCTCTCTGTTGGGCTGGAACACCCCCGATCGTGCCTCTTCTATTGCAACAAGTATCGCATCGTCGGCTCCCTTCAAACTTGCCCTCGTCGAAACATTGCCTGTCTTCGGGTCCAACTCCCCCCCATGCGCATAGAACCAAGTCCCGACCCTGGGGGGCCAGCTCTTAGTAACCGGAGTGGCACCTGCATCCTCCATCTCTTTCTCAGACTTATCCCACTTAGGCATTGCCATCGCATAGCCACCTGGCCCCAGCTTATGGAACTTATCCTTTTTTTCGGCATTCTTCTTGTTTATTCTCGACCGTTCCTTAAATAATTCCGAATCCTTGAATTTCATGAAATCGTCCCAATGAGCATGTTGGTTCTCTAGTGTTCCCTCGAATACTGGAGTCTTCCTTCCTCCCTTGACGTACTTGTCCCATTCACGATTCTTGTGGTTCTTGAATGCAACCGCCATCTTCCTAAGAGCAGCGTCCTTGACTTTCTGCACATCTGCTTCTGTGAAATGATCTGGTAGGGTGAAATGTTCCATGAGAGTATCCCAAAGCAGATCTTTTTGATTCTTGTCGACAAAAGTAACATCTGGACATGGAGCAGCGTCCTCTTTGCCTTTTTGTCTTTTGTCTTTTGCTGGCTCTCTCCATTCTTGAAGGGAGATCGGAAGTTGGTCCTTCACAAGAACTACGCACTGACGAATGAACTTGTCGGCAATCTTCTTAGGCGCTAATGGTTCGTCATTAGGTCTGACTGCCTCGATATTGTACTTTACGCCCTCCTTCAACTTTTTGTTCGGGCCTCGTTTCGTCCTTTTGCCTGAAGATTTGCTCGATCCGGATGGCTGAAAGAACAAAGATCGATTCGTTAATATATCTTCAAGTCATTTAAAACAGGTGATGATCACCAGATACCTGCTTATATAAATATATATACCTCGCCAGTCTTTGTTGTTTCAGGATCAACATGTTCTTCGTCATCGTCATAATCGTAGTTCATGACTTCATCAACTCGGTCGTCGCGATCGAATATCATATCACCCTCTCCAGTGTTGTTTAGAAATTCAGAGCCATCATAATCTTCTTCATTCTGATCATCATTTGGCCCGCGTATCATATCGGACATGGTCTGTTCTCCCTCTCTGTCGGTATTGTCTGCCATAGCTTTTATTTAACTAATTCAAAAGAAATATAAAACAATTTAGTATTCAAATTACATCGTCTCGAATAATAGATATAATCTCGAATAATTCGTCTAGAATAATAGATATAATCTCGAATACATCGTCTCGAATAATATATAATATTGAATAGTACATCACTGGCTAGCTAATTAAAGATCGAATACTATAGAAGAATCTAGGACACTCGCGGTTCCTGCGGCGCGGGCGGTGAACACCCAAAGAGAAGGAACCCTCACAGGATCATAGCTGAAGTGAGATCCCCGAAGATATTGCCAGGTATTGGAGAACCTGCCGCCCTCTAACGCAACCATGTAGCGATGGACGTGCTCGTCCTCCTCCCTGACACGGCGACGTACCACCTCCGGCGGGGCCGGGTCCCTCCGCACCGAAACTGGCCCACGCGAATGCCACCAAACGAGATCAGGGTCGACGACGGGACCCAGGGCCGGGTTCCTCATCAAGCGGCGCGCCCCTCCAGGCAGCACCTCCCAGTGCCAGCCCGGCGGAGCCCAGTCCCGGACATGGGTCGGCTGGACGTCGTCGCGGACGGGTCGACGGCGAGGATGCGGGCCGGGCATCGTCGAGAACAAATACTAGCTATATGCCCGCAAAAAGTAATATTTTTTTAATGATTGGATTTTGATAACTAAAATTTCTAACATTTCTACTATTTCAAAAATCTATATACTATTTCATACTAATTAAGCATCTAACACTAAAAACAGAAAACACAACTTCTATACATCCATTAAAAAACTGAAAAACAACATTATATAAAAAAATTCCATACTAATTAAACACTAATTATATCCATCTAACATGCATTCATACATATATAATAGTGAAAAAATAATAATCTAAATAATCTAAACTAATTAAACATACAAAATACGTATATACTAATTAAACACTAAAGAATCTAAACTAATTAAACATACAAAATACATATGTACGTGTGTGTGTGTGTTCATGCATGCTTGTGTGTGTGTGTATGGGCTCGGGGAGGGGCGGTGCCCATGGTGGCCGCCGGGGGCGAGGGAGAGGGGTTAGAGGGGGAGAGCTCACAGCGGGCGACGGTGACGGCGAGGCGACGGCCGGGGCGGCGACGGCGGGGACGGCGCGACGGGGACGGGGACGGCGCGACGGGGACGGGCCCGGGGTGGCGACGGAGACGAGGGTGGCGACGGGGACGGGGGCGGCGACGGGGACGGGGGCGGCGACGGAGATGAGCGGCGACGGAGACGATCGAGGGCGGCGGCGACGGCGACGGAGACGGAAACAGAGGAACAAACAGAGAGGGAAACTGAAATTTTCGTAGCTGTTGTATATATAGAAGGCACCTTTAGTACCGGTTGGAGCCACCAACCGGTACTAAAGGCCTGTTTTGGCCAGGCCAAGCAGCGGGAAGCGACCCCCTTTAGTACCGGGTGGTGGCACAAACCGGTACTAAAGGCCCCCCCTTTAGTACCGGTTTGTGCCACGACCCGGTACTAAAGGGGGTGCGCTGGCGCAGGTGCGGTGCGGCAAGTTTAGTCCCACCTCGCTAGCCGAGGGGCGACCGCACTGGTTTATAAACCCCCGTGCGGTCGCTCTCTCGAGCTCCTCTCCAAAGCAGGCTTACTGGGCCTACGTGTTCTTTGCAGCCCTGTGGGCCCACTTGGCCCTTGCGGGCCTGCATCCTGGCCCAACGACAGGTTGGGTTTCTAGTTGTATGCAGGCCGCTGTGGCCTAGTAGGCGGGCTTTTTTATTTTAATTTTTTGCTTTATTTATTTTTGTGTTGTTTTTTTTGTGTATGTAGAGTTTCTTTGTGAACATTTTTGTTTTAGGTACAAAAAATTACAAACTTTCTGTTAGGGCTTTTTTTTATTATTTTTTCGCTTTATTTATTTTTGTGTTTTTTTTGTGTATTTAGAGTTTCTTTGTGAACATTTTTGTTTTAGGTAAAAAAAATTACAAACTTTCTGTTAGTGCCCGTAGTTTTCAAATTTGAATAGTTTAAATTTTGAATTATTTGAAATTAGTGTGAATCACTAGTTTGTGAATAACTTAACTTTAAAAATTAGTAAAGGCACGAAAGAATTTGTTTGCACATAAAATTTCTTCGCGTTTCAAATGCCAAAACACATAACTACCCTAACTATTACAAAGATTCCCCTCTCGGTGCGAAACACATAAGAAAGTGATGATAGCTAGTGAAGCCGATCACATCCCAGATCTTTGGGTTTGAAACTTTTTCTTCGCGTGTGTCCCTTTGCGCCGTAACCATGGAAAATCTTCATCATTTAACGGGATGCTCGGGTCAATATTCACTATGAATGAAGCAATTTCATCAAACTTTTCATAATCTTCTGACTTGTCTGTCTTGTCATCCACTCCCACGATGTTTCTCTTCCCAGAAAGAACTATGTGCTGCTTTGGCTCATCGTACGATGCATTCGCTTCCTTATCTTTTCTTTTTCTTGGCTTGGTAGACATGTCCTTCACATAGAAAACCTGTGCCACATCATTGGCTAGGACGAATGGTTCGTCTGCATACGCAAGATTGTTGAGATCCACTGTTGTCAATCCGTACTGCGGGTCTTCCGTTACCCCGCCTCGTGTCATATTGACCCATTTGCACCGAAACAAAGGGACCTTTAAACCACGTCGATAGTCAAGTTCCCATATGTCCTGTATATAACCATAATATGTTTCCTTTCCCGTCTTGGTTTCTGCATCAAAGCGGACACCACTGTTTTGGTTGGTGCTCTTCTTATCTTGGGCGATCGTGTAAAATGTATCACCATTTATCTCGTACCCTTTGAAAGTCATTATATTCGAAGATGGTAACTGGGACAGCAAGTACAGGTCATCTTCAATAGAGGTGTCATGCATGGTACGTGTCTGCAACCAGCTGGCGAAACTCCTGGTTTGTTCACGTGTAATCCAGTCATCAGACCGCTCCGGGTGTTTGGAGCGTAGCAAATTCTTGTGTTCATCCATATACGGAGCCACCAAGGCGGAATTCTGTAGAACTGTGTAGTGTGCTTCAGTGAGAGAATGTCCGTCCATACATATTATTTGTTCCCCTCCTAGCGTGCCTTTTCCATCCAATCTGCCCTTATGCCGCGATTCAGGAACACCAATCGGCTTAAGGTCAGGAATAAAGTCAATACAAAACTCAATGACCTCCTCATTTTGATGGCCCTTGGAGATGCTTCCTTCTGGCCTAGCACGGTTATGAACATATTTCTTTAAGACTCCCATGAACCTCTCAAAGGGGAACATATTGTGTAGAAATACAGGACCCAAAACATTAATCTCTTCGCACAGGTGAACTAGGACGTGTGTCATGATGTTGAAGAAGGATGGTGGGAACACCAACTCGAAACTGACAAGACATTGCACTAAATCATTCTGTAACCTTGGTATGATTTCTGGATCGATTACCTTCTGAGAGATTGCATTGAGAAATGCACATAGCTTCACAATGGCTAATCGAACGTTTTCCGGTAGAAGCCCCCTCAATGCAACCGGAAGCAGTTGCATCATAATCACGTGGCAGTCATGAGACTTTAGGTTCTGGAAATTTTTCTCTGCCATGTTTATTATCCCTTTATATTCGACGAGAAGCTAGACGGTACCTTAATACTGAGCAGGCATTCAAAGAAGATTTCCTTCTCTTCTTTGGTAAGAGCGTAGCTTGCATGACCCTGATGTATGCCGTCTTCTCCGTGCATATGTTGCTAGTCCTCCCGTGCCTCAGGTGTATCTTTTGTCTTCCCATACACGCCCAAGAAGCCAAGCAGGGTCACGCAAAGATTCTTTGTCACGTGCATCACGTCGATTGCGGAGCGGACCTCTAGGTCTTTCCAATATGGCAGGTCCCAAAATATAGATTTCTTCTTCCACATGGGTGCGTGTCCGTCAGCGTCCTTTGGAACAGGTTGTCCACCAGGACCCTTTCCAAATATCACCTTCAAATCCTTGACCATATCATATACATCAGCACCAGTACGGTGGCGAGGCTTCGTCCGGTGATCCGCCTCACCTTTGAAATGCTTGCCTTTCTTTCTTACGGGATGCCTGCTCGGAAGAAATCGACGATGTCCCAGGTACACATTCTTCTTACAACTATTCAAATATATACTGTCGGTATCATCCAAACAGTGCGTGCATCCGTGGTATCCCTTGTTTGTCTGTCCTGAAAGGTTACTGAGAGCAGGCCAATCATTGATGGTCACGAACAGCAATGCCTTTAGGTCAAATTCTTCCTGTTTGTGCTCATCCCATGCACGTACACCTGTTCCATTCCACAGTTGTAAGAGTTCTTCAACTAATGGCCTTAGGTACACATCAATGTCGTTGCCGGGTTGTTTAGGGCCTTGGATGAGCACTGGCATCATAATGAACTTCCGCTTCATGCACAACCAAGGAGGAAGGTTATACAAACATAGAGTCACAGGCCAGGTGCTATGGTTGCTGCTCTGCTCCCCAAAAGGATTAATGACATCTGCGCTTAGACCAAACCATACGCTCCTTGCGTCATCTGCAAACTCCTTCCCGTACTTTCTTTCGATTTTTCTCCACTACGACCCGTCAGCGGGTACTCTCAACTTCCCGTCTTTCTTACGGTCTTCTCTGTGCCATCGCATCGCCTTGGCATGCTCTTGGCAGGAATCTTCTTCCTGGGGTGCTCGCCCTTGACATCACCATGCTCATCGCGGGTGATCTTATAGCGCAATGCACCACATACCGGGCAAGCGTTCAAATCCTCGTACTCACCGCGGTAGAGGATGCGATCATTAGGGCATGCATGTATCTTCTGCACCTCTAACCCTAGAGGGCAGACAGCCTTCTTTGCTTCGTACGTACTCTCAGGAAATTTGTTGTCCTTTGGAAGCATATCCTTTATCATTACCAGCAACTTCCCAAATCCCTTGTCAGATACACCATTCTCTGCCTTCCACTGCAGCAATTCTAGTGTGGTGCCCAGCTTTTTATTGTCACCTACGCAATTCGGGTACAACAATTTTTTGTGATCCTCTAACATGCGCTGCAACTTCTTCTTCTCCAAATCACTTGCGCAGTTTCTCTTTGCATCGGCAATGGCCCGACCTAGATCATCAACGGGCTCATCTGATACCTCTTCTTCAGCTTCTTCCCGCATTGCCGGCTCAGCTTCTTCCCGCATTACCGGCTCAGCTTCTTCCCCCATTGTTGTATCATCGTATTCAGGGAACCCATGGCCAGGATAGCTGTCGTCGTCCTCTTCTTCTTCATTGTCTTCCATCATAACCCCTCTTTCTCCATGCTTGGTCCAAACATTATAGTGGGGCATGAAACTAGACTCAAACAGGTGGACGTGAATGGTTCTTGACGTAGAGTAATTGCGACCATTCTTACAGCCAGCACATGGACAAGGCATAAACCATCCGCCCACTTGTTTGCCTCAGCCGCAAGCAGAAAAGTATGCACGCCCTCAACGAACTGGGGAGAGCATCTGTCATCGTACATCCATTGCCGGCTCATCTTCATTACACAACACCGAATAGACCAAATTAATACAAGTTCATACATAAAGTTCATACAACACTTAAATGCAACAAACAAATAACTCTCTAGCTAAAGCATTTAAATGCAACAACAAATGCGATCAAGATCGCAACTAAGGTAACAATTGATCCAACAGCATAATGATACCAAGCCTCACTATCGATGGCATATTTTCTAATCTTTCTAATCTTCAAGTGCATTTTCTCCTTCTTGATCTTGTGATCATCGACGACATCGGCAACATGCAACTCCAATTCCATCTTCTCCCCCTCAATTCTTTTCAATTTTTCTTTCAAGTACTCGTTTTCTCTTTCAACTAAATTTAACCTCTCAACAATAGGGTCGGTTGGAATTTCCAGTTCACATACCTCCTAGATAAAAATATCTATGTCAACTTGATGGGCATAATTTTTCATAAACACGAAATGCAACAAATAGTTTTAAAAGAGAATATACCACATCCGAATCATAACAAGGACGAGGGCCGACGGGGATGGATATCAAAACCATGGCACTATGTATAACAAAGAACGTACGGGTAAGATAATTATTATACGAGTAACTATATATCCAAATCACACAAACATCAAATTTTTATATAAAATTTCATGAACAAGAGGCTCACCACAAGGTGGTGCCGGCGACGGGACGGTGCGGGCGATCGACGGTGGTTACGACGGAGATTTAGAAGGCACTAAGTAAACCACACCTACATATGCAAACTAAGTGTTATTTTAACCTCAAATTGCATATAAATCAAATACTAGCACATATATATATATTTCCTCCCAAATTACTAAACTCACAAATTAATAACTATATAAAGCATTGCAAGAGCTAATCTAGCAATGAGAGATGAAAGGACAAAGTTGCTAACCTTTGTGATCATTTGAATGGATGGGGGCCTTCAAATCTTGACAAATATTGGGCAAAATGTGTGATGAGCTCGAGAGGAAGAGGGGAAGAACAGAGAGGAGAGGGGAAAGGGGAAGAACAGAGCGAGCTCGGGTGGACGAAGGGTTTATGTAGGACGACCTTTAGTACCGGTTCGTGCCAAGAACCGGTACTAAAGGTGCTGGAGGGGGCCCAGACTGACAACATCCTACCACCACTCTCATTAGTACCGGTTCGTGGCACGAACCGGTGCTAAAGGTTAGCCACAAACCGGTACTAATGAGAGCGGCCCGACTAGCCGTTGGAACCGGCACTAATGTATACATTTGTGCCGGCTCAAATACAAACCGGCACTAATGTGCTTCACGTTTGACCCTTTTTCTACTAGTGTTCATTAAAGTCTCTCTCTCTGTCAGGAGACTCTTGGCCGAACTATGTCCGGCTTGAGTGGGAAGCGGATGACGAAGAAATTCGTTCCCTACCCACCACCCACTTAATAGCCATTGTCGATGACTTAACCGACATGCTTGACTTCGACTCCGAAGACATCGACGGTATGGACGACGATGCAGGAGAAGAATAGGAACCACCGCCCATAGGGTGCTGGACAGCCACCTCATCATATGATATATACATGGTGGACACACCCAAAGAAAGCAATGGTGATGAGGTAATGGAGGATAATCCCCTTGAGAAGCAATCTAAGCACCAGCGTCATCGACGCCGCTCTAAGCCCCGCTATAGCAAAAATAGCGATACCGGCACAAGAGACAACAGCACTCTGGATGATGCCGAAGACGAAAACAATCCCGCCCAACCAGACTTCGAGCAGGCCGAATGGGAGGATGGGCAAGTTAGCCCTCATGAACAGGCAATGGATGGAGACTTAGAGGATGATAATTACATGCCCCTCTCCGAAGACGAGGTGAGCCTCGGAGACGAAGAATTCATCATGCCTGAGGATCCCATAGAGCAGGAGCGCTTCAAGCGCCAGCTTATAGCCACTGCAAAAAGCTTGAAGAAAAAGCAGCAGTAGCTTCAAGCTGATCAAGATCTGCTAACTGATAGATGGACCGAGGTTCTGGCAGCCGAGGAATACGGACTCGAGCGCCCAACCAAAAGTTACCCAAAGAGCAGGTTGCTACCTCAACTCAAGGAGGAGGCATTACAACCTACACTACCAGCATAGGATATGGCTGACCGGCCACCTCGGGGCCGAGACAAAGCGTCATATCAGGCCGAACACCAGCCCGCACCCCGTCGCCAATCAAACAAAAACACCAAGGCCCGGGGCTACACGCAGAACCTGCGAGACATATTGGAAAAGAAAGCAGGACAGTCAAGATCGATCTGCGAATGACGGGGGTGCACCCCAACGCGAGACAACGACCGTCACATTGGATATACTAAAAACAAATCCGGCCAGGCCGAATACAATAGATCAGACTCATTTGATCTGCGTCGTGATGTAGCCTGGCACAGAGGCGCCGCACACCCCCTATGCTTCATTGACAAAGTAATGGATCATGAATTCCCAGAAGGGTTTAAACCCGTGAATATTGAATCATACAATGGTACAACAGACCCCCGCGGTATGGATTGAAGATTTCCTTCTCCACATTCACATGGCCCGCGGCGATGATCTACACGCCATTAAGTACCTCCCACTAAAACTCAAGGGACCGGCTCGGCATTGGCTGAATAGCCTGTCGGCAAACTCCATTGGGAGTTGGGAGAACCTGGAAGACGCATTCCTTGACAACTTCCAGGGCACTTACGTGCGACCGCCGGATGCTGATGACTTAGATCACATAACCCAACAGCCCAGAGAGTCAGCCAGGAAATTCTGGACTCGGTTCCTAACTAAAAAGAACCATATTGTCGACTGTCCGGACGCAGAAGTCCTAGCGGCCTTTAAGAATAACATCCGCGATGAGTGGCTTGCCCGACACCTCAGCCAAGAGAAGCCGAAGTCCATGGCAGCCCTCACGACACTCATGACCCGCTTTTGTGTGGGCAAGGACAGCTGGCTGGCTCGCAGCAATAACACATCAAGAAATCCTGGCACTTCAGATGCCATAGAAAACAACAGCAAGCCCCGACGCAACAGTCGCAACAATGGCGACAACACCGAAGACACAACCGTCAATGCCGGATTCAGCGGCTCTAAGTCTGGTCAGCGGAAAAAGCCATTCAAAAGAAACAATCCGAGCCCGTCCAGTCTGGACCGCATACTCGATTGCTCGTGTCAAATTCACGGCACCCCCGATAAACCAGCCAACCACACCAACAGAGAATGCTGGGTGTTCAAACAGGCCGGCAAGTTGAATGCCGAGAACAAGGAAAAGGGGCTGCATAGCAACGACGACGAAGAGCCTCGGCCGCCGAACATAGGAGAACAGAAGAAATTCCCTCCTCAAGTGAAAACGGTAAACATGATATACGCCACCCATATTCCCAAGCGGGAGCGGAAGCGCGCACTAAGGGACATCTACACGATGGAGCCAGTCACCCCAAAGTTCAATCCATGGTCTTCTTGTCCGATCACTTTTGATCGCAGGGACCATCCTACCAGTATCCGTCATGGCGGTTCAGCCGCATAGGTCCTCGACCCCATCATTGACGGATTCCACCTAACATGAGTCCTTATGGACGGTGGCAGCTGCCTGAACCTGCTCTATCAGGATACAGTGCGCAAAATGGGCATCGATCCCTCAAGGATCAAACCCACCAAAACCACCTTTAAAGGTGTCATACCAGGTGTAGAGGCCTGTTGCACGGGCTCAATCACACTGGAGGTAGTCTTCAGATCTCGAGACAACTTCCGAAGCGAGGAGTTAATCTTCAATATCGTCCCCTTCCGCAGTGGCTATCATGCACTGCTCGGACGAACCCTCAAGGATCAAACCCACCAAAACCACCTTTAAAGGTGTCATACCAGGTGTAGAGGCCTGTTGCACGGGCTCAATCACACTGGAGGTAGTCTTCGGATCTCGAGACAACTTCCGAAGCGAGGAGTTAATCTTCGATATCGTCCCCTTCCGCAGTGGCTATCATGCACTGCTCGGACGAACCGCATTTGCTAGATTCAATGCGGTACCGTATTATGCCTACATCAAGCTCAAGATGCCAGGACCTCGCGGGGTTATAACAGTCAATGGAAACACAGAGCGCTCCCTCCATACAGAGGAGCACACTGCGGCCCTCGCAGCAGAAGTACAGAGCAGCCTTCTTAGGCAGACCTCAAATTTGGCAATAAAGCCCCCGGACACCGCCAAACGAGTCCGGAGTACTCTGCAACATGATCGGTCGGCACGCCCTAAGCTCGCCTAGCAATTCGGCCTCCGTCCTAGTCCTAGTCAAGTGGTGATATTCATGCCGCGCGTACATAATTATGCACTAAAAATACCATGGGCATAGGCGGAGGCACAAATACAATATGGCCCACAACACGGCTCAACCGCCCCAGGATTCGTATACCTTCACACTTTTCTTTCTTTCAGGTCCCTATTTTCTGGAGGATCTTCTGATAGTCCTATTACCGAACCCAACATGGGACGGAGACACCAAGGAGGCAAGGAGCTTTGTCGTACAAGGAATCCCCAGGTGGTCTCTGATAACAATCGCTATACCTGTTTTACATACCCATACGCAGCTCACTCTTGGTTAGGACATGTAAAATAGTCCTATTTTTCTTATCGCACTACTTGTATACATACACCTTGACGTATCATTCAAATAACAATGGAAAATAATGTACAACGTCAGCTTATTTCTACATTTCTTTCTCCTATTTACTTAAATATTTATCGCAGACTAAGGCATAGCCTAGTGGTGGGAAGGGGCTGATGCCTTTGCACCCACCCAGGTTCAAGGCATGGTACTTGCAATCTGGGTTTATTGCACAATTTATACTATAGGGGCCTCCCTTACAGTCTTTCTATCAAAAAAAATTATATTTATTTATTACAAATCACATCCATACATTCTGGTACGTTCAGTTTTCCAGGGGCTTTAGTGTACCCCATAACACGGCAAGAAAAAGTTGGAACACTTTCGGCAGTGCGGCACCCCAAACTTATAGCACTATATGCATCAGCTCTGAATCATGTCTTGGGACAATAGTTGGGCTTGCCCGGCTCCCTTGTTTTGGTACCTTATGTTCCGCTATATCGGCTAAGGTAGCACAGGGAGAACTACTGCGATTGTGTCCCGGTTCTTCCGGATGAGCACCTCAGTAGAGAAATCCGAAAATTGACTGTCATGATGCGGCGAGAGCTGGTCGCTGTTCAAGAGGTCTCAAATCCTTAAGGATTTTTCCACTTTGGGCGAGGAATCGGCCTTGTCCGATTTAGGCGTGTATAGCGCCCCAAGTATGGCTTTCTGAATACCAGGCCCTATGCCAAAATTTACAATTATAGACTTCTATGGCTAAGTGAGAGTGATAAAGCTGTATAGTCCGATTGCCTTGTTCGCTGCGCTAAACACCTCCTTTAAGGACCAAAAATTTGGATAAAGAGTGTTTAGGTTTATCCCGAACACCCCAATACTAGTTACATGGGGGCAGAAGCCGACGACTGGCCAACTCTCAGATTTTATAAACAGCCGCACAGAAGGTAATATTTTAAATCAACAAGCGTTATAAAGCGCACATGAACTCGTTTTCATATACAGGATCAAATGAGTACATTCATTCAAATATTACATCCTTCACACACTCCTCCGCCACAAGGAGGGCGCCCTTCAGGACACCATCATAATACTTCTCGGGGTGGCGGTGCTCCTTGCCCTTTGGTGGCCCCTCCGTCACCAGCTTCTCGGCATCCATCTTCGCCCAGTGCACTTTCACAGGGGCAAAGGCCCTGCGCGCACCTTCAATATAGACTGGCCGCTTTATGACTTCAAGCCTCGGGCAGGCATTCACAAGCCACTTCACCAGGCCAAAGTAGCTGCTGGGCAGGGGCTCGACAGGCCACATCCGGACTATGAGGTCCTTCATGGCCAGTTCGGCCGCCTTGTGCTTCAGCTGGTCGCTCAAGGGCATTGGCTGTTCGGCCCCAATATACTGGGACTAGAACAACTTCTCCGTTGAGCTCCCTTCTTCAGCTCGGTAGAACTCTGCGACATTAGATATGCTGCGCGGCAGATCTACGAATGCTCCTGGAGAGCTCCAAATTCGGGTAAGTAATAGGAAAGCCTCCTTCACATGCTTGCTTTGCATATTGTAAGCCTTACCCGCCGCAATCTTCTTGGCCGCCTGAACCTCCTAGAGGACCTTTTGGGTTTCAGCCTTGGCATCTTGTGCACTCTGGAGGGCCTTTGCAAGCCCGGACTCTTGCATCTTAGAGTCACGCTCCAGGGACTCGTATTTCTTGACGAAATCCCGGATCTCTTGCTGAACCTCGTCGACCCGGGCCTCTTGCTTCTCGCGCTCGGTGCTCCTTGGCCACTTTGTCTTCGGCCTCGGTCAGCACCTTCTTAAGGGCCGCCACTTCGGTCGTGGCCCCTAATAAAGTTCATGGTGTTTTCATGAGCTCAAACCATTTTTTCTTTATCAATATACAGACAGGGTACTATGTACCTTTGTTCTCCTCAAGCTGCCTCTTCATGAGGCCGATCTCTCCCTCGGTCCGCTTCAGGTCCTGCTTCAGTCCGGAGACCTCCGCAGTGCGAGCGGCAGCGTCCAGCAACGACGCCTGCTTATTCACATAGACATATTCTTATTAGACTCATGTGGATGTTTTTTGATCCTCTGTTCGGCCTTTCTTTCCGAACACCAAACAGAGCATCAGGGGCTATTGTCTATGCTATGATATTTTCTACTAATTTGATTACTTACCTCAAAGCCTGTTAGGAGGCTGGCGCAGGCTTCGGTCAATCCGCTTTTGGCGGACCAAACCTTCTCAATCACCGCACTCATGATGGTGCGGTGCTCTTCGTCAATGGAAGCGCCATGAAGCGCTTCCAGCAAGTTGTCCGATGCCTTTGGTTGGACAGAGGTCATCGGCACGGGTGTCTTGCCCCCCTTAGAGAGAGGCTGCCTGCCCGAATCCAGAAGCACTACGGGTTCCGGCACAGTATCAGACTGGGGGCCAGACTTGTTGCGGCCCCCATTCTCAGCATCCATGAGGGTCTTCCCTCCCATGTGCCCGACGTCTGGGATTTTGCCTTGGGGTGTCTCCAGAATGGTCTCCCCATGGTCCGTTATCCTTTGAGACAACACCTCGGTGTCGTCCGTGGGCCGGGGGGAGGTGGTCGTCGGGATTGAATCGCTGTTCATCACCGACTGGCCCAAAGACCCATCCAAGGAGGATACGTCGATGTGGGCTTTGGCCGGACTGCACGAGTATGATTGGCATGATAAGAAGCAACAAAGCAAAATGTACTGGAAGTATTATAGTGTCCGGATACTTACGACTTCGCCAGGGGCTTGTCCCTGGGCAACCACTCCTCATCGTTGTAGGCGGATGTGGTGGAGTGGTCCGGAGGGAGGGTCTTTCCCTTCTTGGACCCTTCGGCCTCCCCAGATGGGGCGACCTTCCTTTTCTTCCCCCCCCCCCCTGGTTGGGGGAGGGATTTCCTCTTCCTCCTCCTTGTCTTTGTTGGAGGAGCCCGCCTCGGTGTCTTTGGACGATGAGTCCGATACAACCTTGCGACGGAGACCTTTCCTCGTCCCCGTGGCCTTCTTATTGGCCTTCTTCTCCGGCACCTCATAGGGCACCGGGAATAGCATCTCAGTTAAGAGAGGCGATGCTTGATCTTCGGGTAGTGGAGCCGGACAGTCAATCCGCTCCGCTATCACTACCCAGTCCTATTAAATTGGCATGGAGGCTTAGATTCCTCCCACGAATATACTGGGGAAAAGCACATCTTGCAAAATGTAAAAACTTACCGGATTGGCGGGACGCTTGTCGCTGAGTCCGCGATCTTCGGCTATGGGCGGTGGTACCTCGGTGGCCTTGAACAACACCTTCCAGACATCTTCGTGCGTCGTGTCGAAGAGCTCTCGCAGCATCTAGTGTTAGGCCAGGTCGAACTCCCACATATTAAAAGCCCGTCTTTGACACGGGAGGATCCGGCGGAAGAGCATGACCTGGACCATGTTGATAAGCTTGATTTTCTTTCTTATCATATTTTTGACACAGGCCAGGAGTCCGGTCAGCTCCATTGGTGAACCCCAGGCTAAGCCCTTCTTTTTCCAGGAGGTGAGCCACAAGGGGACGCCGGATCCAAATTCGGGGGCCGCCGCCCAGTTGGTGTCGTGCGGCTCGGTGATGTAGAACCACCCCGATTGCCACCCCTTCACGGTCTCCACATATGAGCTTTTGGGCCGGGTGACATTGGGCATCTTGCCCACCATGGCGCCTCCACACTCCGCTTGCTGGCCGACCACCACCTTAGGCTTCACGTTGAAGGTCTTCAACCATAGGCCGAAGTGGGGCGTAATGCAGAGGAAGGCCTCGCACACGACGATAAACGCCAAGATGTTGAGGATGAAAGTGGGGGCCAGATCATGGAAGTCCAGTCCGTAGTAAAACATGAGCCCGCGGACAAATGGGTGGAGGGGGAATCCCAGTCCACGGATGAAGTGAGCAAGGAATACAACCCTCTAGTGGGGTTCCGGAGTAGGGACGATTTGCCCTGCGTCCGGGAGCCGGTGCGCAATGTTTGTGGCCTGGTATCCGGCTTCCCGGAGCTTCATAATCCTCCTCCGTAATGAAGGAGACCATCCACTTGCCTCCCGCTCTGGACATGTTTGGAATGGCTTACGGAGAAGGTGAGAACTTGGGCGTTGGAGCTCAAGCATGCGAGAATGGATGAGCAGGGGAAGAAGAAGGCGTGGGTGAAAAAGAGGAATCCTTATCTCTTTATAAAGGCGGTAGAAACTGTGCGCCTCTCCACTTGCCCGGTAAACTTGCTTATTCCCCAAGCGTCACGTAGATGGCGCGGTTGGGTTACCTACAGTCCCACACCCGTATTGATGAGAATCCTGTGATAAGGAGACACGATCTCTGCTTCGACAAGACGTGCCAATAAAACCACCTCGTGATATGTGCAGTACCAGGTTGGAAAATGGTTCGAATAATGACCAGGCCGAGGCGTGATGTCACGCTTTGAAAAGTTGTCAGCAGATTAGATTTATGGAATATTGTACTCTCTACGGTGGTATCTGGAATTTGTTTTGCAGAGCCGGACACGATCCTTGTGTTCAAAATCTTCTATGGAGTATTCGGAGAAGGAACCCGCCTTGCAATGTCGAAGACAATCTGCGCGCCGGACTCATCGTCATTGAAGCCTAGTTTAGGGGCTACTGAGGGAGTCCTGGATTAGGGGGTCCTCGGACAGCCGGACTATATACTTTGGCCGGACTGTTGGACTATGAAGATACAAGATTTAAGACTTTGTCCCGTGTCCGGGTGGGACTCTCCTTTGCGTGGAAGGCAAGCTTGGCAATCCGGATGTGTAGATCTCCTTCTCTGTAACCGACTCTGTGTAGCCCTAGCCCCCTCCGGTGTCTATATAAACTGGATGGTTTAGTCCGTAGGACAAGAACAACAATCATACCATAGGCTAGCTTCTAGGGTTTAGCCTCTACGATCGCGTGGTAGATCAACTCTTGTAATACTCATATCATCAAGATCAATCAAGCAGGAAGTAGGGTATTACCTCCGTCGAGAGGCCCCGAACCTTGGTAAACATTGTGTCCCCCACCTCCTGTTACCATTAGCCTTAGACGCACAGTTTGGGACCCCCTACCCGAGACCCGCTGGTTTTGACACCGACACCAACGCCCACAACTACTTGTGTTCTACTCGTGCATAGAGTCTACACATATACCTAACTCATGACGCCACTATTGGGGAACGTAGCAATAATTCAAAATTTTCCTACGCATCACCAAGATCAATCTAGGAGATTCTAGCAACAAGAGAGAGAGAGAGACGATGTGCATCTCCATACCTTTGAAGACCGCTAAGCGGAAGTGTTACTAGAACCTGGATGATGGAGTCGTACTAGCGGCGATTCAAATCGCGGAAGATCCGACCTAACGCCAAACGGACGACGCCTCCGCGTTCAACACACGTGCAGCCCGGGGACGTGTCCTCCTTCTTGATCCAGCAAGGGGAGAGGAGAAGTTGAGGGAGAGCTCCGGCAGCATGACGACATGGTGGTGGAGCTTGCAATTCTCCGGCAAGGCTTCGCCAAGCACTACTACTACTACGGAGGTGTTGGGGAGGGAGAGGGCTGCGCCAGGGGAAGGGTGTGGCAGCCCTCCCACCTCCCCTCTATTTATAGGGGCAAGGGAGAGGGAACCGGCCCCCTCCAGATGGATCTAGAGGGGGGGGTGGCCAAGGGGGGAGGCTTGCCCCCCAAGTCAAGGGGGCGCCCCCTTTAGGGTTCCCCCCAACCCTAGGCGCATCGGCCCTAGGGGGGTTTGGCGCTCAGCCCACCTAGGGGCTGGTTCCCCTCCATATTCAGCCCATAGGGCCCTTCGGGGCAGGTGGACCCTCTCAATAGACCCCCGGAACCCTTTTGGTGGTCCCGGTACAATACCGATAAACCCCCGAACACTTCCGGTGACCGAATAAGGACTCCCCATATATAAATCTTTATCTCCGGACCATTCCGGAACTCCTCGTGATGTCCGGGATGTCATCCGGGACTCCGAACAACATTCAGTAACCACATACTATTTCCCATAATAACTCTAGCATCACTGAACCTTAAGTGTGTAGACCCTACGGGTTCGGGAATCATGCAGACATGACCGAGACATCTCACCGGCCAATAACCAAC
Source organism: Triticum dicoccoides (assembly GCF_002162155.2). Taxonomy (NCBI): domain Eukaryota; kingdom Viridiplantae; phylum Streptophyta; class Magnoliopsida; order Poales; family Poaceae; genus Triticum; species Triticum dicoccoides. The sequence continues at coordinate 541,112,466 of NC_041385.1, read as the reverse complement.
ATCAGGATCTGGATAACCATGTTGTCTCCCACATGTTCCACGATGATCTCATTGGATGAACCCCGATGTCGGGGATTCAATCAATCCCGTATACAATTCCTTTTGTCAATCGGTATGTTACTTGCCTGAGATTCGATGTCGGTATCCCAATACCTCGTTCAATCTCGTTACCGGCAAGTCTCTTTACTCATTCCGCAATGCATGATGCCGTGACTAACTCCTTAGTCACATTGAGCTCATTATGATGATGCATTACCGAGTGGGAACAGAGATACCTCTCCGTCATACGGAGTGACAAATCCCAGTCTCGATTCGTACCAACCCAACAGACACTTTCAGAGATACCTGTAGTGTGCCTTCATAGCCACCCAGTTACGTTGTGACGTTTGGTACACCCAAAGAATTCCTACGGTATCTGGGAGTTGCACAATCTCATGGTCTAAGGAAATGATACTTGACATTAGAAAAGCTCTTAGCAAACGAACTACACGATCTTGTGCTATGCTTAGGATTGGGTCTTGTCCATCACATCATTCTCCTAATGATGTGATCCCATTATCAACGACATCCAATGTCCATGGTCAGGAAACCATAACCATCTATTGATCAATGAGCTAGTCAACTATAAGCTCACTAGGGACATGTTGTGGTCTATGTATTCACACATGTACGGTTTCCGGTTGAATTATAGCATGAACAATAGACAATTATCATGAACAAGGAAATACAATAATAACCATTTTATTATTGCCTATAGGGCATATTTCCAACAAAAACATACAAGATGGATAATATAATAGCTTGGAACAATCAAAAATTATAGATATGTTGGAGACGTATCACTGCGTCAGCCGACTCCTCCTCCAAGTCAGGCACCACGTCAACCGTCTCTGCCGCCTCAGCAACAACGAAAGAGAGGCGTCGTAGCTACGGCGGCTAGCGGTACAAAAGGAGGCAAGAAATGCAAATGTGGTCCAAGCCTCAAGCCTCTTCCGAAGTTGCCTTACCACCTGACTGAGGAGGAAAACAACGCCGAAGTGGCTGCCCAAGTGAAGGCCTATTATGGACCGAAACCGGCCCCGCTGCCAAAGGAGAAAGTACCTGAGCATATCATACAACACATTATTGATAATGCTCAACCAGATGTCAAGCATAGGGAGTCAGACTATGAGCGCTCTATCAAGAAGTCATATCATGCACAAAAAAAGGAGTCGAGCTTGAGCTCGAGCCAAGCAGTTTGTAAAAAAGAGGGAAAATTGTTCCCCAACTGGGAGAATAGGCA
>NC_041385.1:541049925-541110864 GCF_002162155.2 Triticum dicoccoides | reverse complement strand
GTACCGCCAATCAGCTAGTAATAACCGATGATCATAGAAGGCAGGCTGAAGAGTCTGGTATCACTGTTGAACAACTCCTAGGCATCGAGGAACTCCCCGGGTTTACAGATGAGGAACTACAATGGAAATATGTCCGCGGCCAACTTCTGGTCAAGCCTGAGGAGATCCCGCTTCTATCAACGAGAATGTATGAATTGCATGAATGGTACCTGAGAGAAGTAAAGACCAATTAAGAGTCCCTCATGGTGAAAGTCATGGCAGAGCATTACTTCCATGAAAAATATTTGTGGGTTGAGTTTCAAGAAATGTTTCTGTTATTCAATCAAGACGCACTCGATAAATCTATTGTCAGTTGCTATTGTCTGTAAGTATTTCTTTCTGTAATTTAAGTCTCTAGCTAGCTATAGTGCTCGTTCATTACCTGTATTTATCCTCACTATATTATTTTCTGTGGTATTATGCATAATGAAGATGTATGAAGTGAAAAGAGCTGGACGCTATGGCATTGGGTTCATTGACCCAAATACCATTAATCAAGAGATATGGTCACGTGAATGGGGTCGAAAAGACACAGAGAGAAGCTTGCTAGAGTTCTTGAAGCGACTAAATACCCAACCAGAAATACTACTTCCTTACAACTTCGGGTGAGTGACACTATCTTGTACTACAAATTCTGTTTTTGCTTACTAGATGTTAATAAGTGTGAGCATGCAGTTTCCACTGGATCTTATTAATCATTATAGTTGACGAGGGAAAAGTTCAAGTACTGGACTCACTATATAAATATACTAATGAATGCTCAATCGTGAAGGGGATGGTCAACAGGTAATTTCAATCATTATCGCACTATGTCGGCGTCTTTAGTTTATTTCCTGATATCAACTAATTAATAACTTTTTTATTCATTTTCTTTGCTGGCGGGCAGGGCTTGGGAAAATTTCATCAAACAGGTTGAAGGCCCATGGAAACAAAAGCTTAAATGGGTGCGACCCAAGGTAATTAATTAAGTAGTACTAGCTAGATACCATCTCTTTAATTCTAGTTTCAATACCATTATAATGTTTGATTAATTATTATTTGATTGAATTCTATTCTCGTAAAAACCTTGAGGCAGACGCTGAAGAATAATTTATGTGTATACTACGTTTGCAATAACATTCACATTATTACGTCCGAAAGGACCAAAGATGATAGACAATCTTGGGTACGTTTGCCAGAATACTATTCACAACTTTTACATCATTATTTAATATATATACACACAACTAGTACATTTGTATTGATCTCGTTCTTTATAGATGGTTGAGATGCGGGATAAGCTCCTACCAACGGATCGCGTACGAGCAATTCAAGAGGAAATCGCGGGATTTTTGCTCGACAAGGTTATAGATCCCAAAGGAGAATACCATTACAAGCTGTAATGATCCACAAATTGTAGGAGAAATTGTATATACCAAATTGATATATATATATATATATATATATATATATATATATATATATATATATATATATATCTGTGTGTGTGTGTGTGTGAATGGTCGTGCGAGAAATTCAATGATATATAACTCATATAACACTATATCGTGAACGAACGTTAAGCGTGCGGACCCTACGGGTTCGAGAACTATGTAGACATGACCGAGACACCTCTCTGGTAAATAACCAATAGCGGAACCTGGATGCCCATATTGGCTCCTACATATTCTACGAAGATCTTTATCGGTCGAATCATTATGACAACATACATAATTCCCTTTGTCCATCGATGTGTTACTTGCCCGAGATTCGATCGTCGGTATCTTCATACCTAGTTCAATCTCGTTACTGGCAAGTCTCTTTACTCGTTTCATAATACATCACCTCGTAACTAACTCCTTAGTCATTTGCTTGCAAGCTTATGATGTGTATTACCGAGAGGGCCCAGAGATACCTCTCTGATACTCGGAGTGACAAATCCTAATCTTGACCTATGCCAACTCAACAAACACCTTCGAAGATACCTGTAGAGCATCTTTATGATTACCCAGTTACATTGTGATGTTTAATAATACACAAGGTATTCCTCCAGTATCTGGGAGTCGCATAATCTCATAGTCGAAGGAATATGTATTTGACATGAAGAAAGCAATAGAATTAAACTGAACGATCATTATGCTAAGCTAACGGATGGGTCTTATCCATCACATCATTCTCCGAATGATATGACCCTATTATCAAATGACAACACATGTCTATGGTTTGGAAACCTTAACCATCTTTGATTAACGAGCTAGTCTAGTAGAGGCTTACTAGGGACACGATATTTGTTCATGTATTCACACATGTATTTAAGTTTCCGATCAATACCATTCTAGCATGAATAATAAACCTTTATCATGAATAAGGAAATATAAAATAACAAATTTGTTATTGCCTCTACGGCATATTTCCTTCATGTTTCCAGAAGATTTTGACCACTCATATCTCCCTTTTTCTTGCAACCTGTACTTAGTAGGTCATTTTTGCTATTATATATATATTGTATTGTTTTGTCTGCTGAATATGATAGTCGTAGCCTCTAACCTGTCAAACAAGTATGATAGACGATTGATTCTTCATAAAAGGTATAGTGGCAGTTGCAAAGTTTACCTGGTCTTCCATTTATATTTTTGAGAAGACAGCCCTAGAGATGTTGCTTTATTTGGATTCTACTTATTGCATTTATTGGAGTACCTACAATGGGCACATTGATTGTTTAAATGTTCCTATTGCTGCTGACCACACTACCAATATATAATTGACTATATCTCTCATTGAGACCTGACTCATCTTCCATGGTTATTAGAAGGTAGCATAGTACTGGTTGAACCTGATAGTTAACTGAAACCATTGCTTAACATTGAGCCCTCTACTTTCTAAAAACTTTCCATTTTAGTTTACTGAATATGTTTTTCTTGCTTGAACTATATCAGCCGGGCAAGTGCGAAAACCCAGAAGCTTATGATTTTGTTGCTCTTGAGATACGCATCAATATTGCAATCAACTTTGACTGTGCAACTATGTAGACAAGGGACTGCATTCTATATCTAAGGTTCGAAAGTGAAGTTGCTTGCACTGATCCGCAATAGATCTTGACTTCGGCGAAAAATGAGGTATATTGAGCTTAATGACGTACGCATGGTTACATCAGATACAAGGACCGGATATACTGGTTCTACTTCTGGTTCATGTGTAATGAATCTTTAGTATATGTAGTTCATTCTCTACACTCGTAGAGTCAAATGCATATGCTGGTAGGCTCTGTAATCCAAACACTCAAAAGATAGTAGATGCTATTTTGTACTCTTAGCAGGTAAGTTGTTTGAAACATTTTATAAAGCAGCTTGTGACATTTCTAAAAAGTAAGGTCATGTAGGAACATGGAGCGCTCCTTTTTGGTCATTTTTTACTCAATCGTAGAGTTTTATTGCAGTATCATAATTTTTCATATCTCGGCAAAGTGCATGTTTTTTTAGATTAATAAGTAAAGTGCATGTCAGTACTTCCAAAGGGAAAATTTTCAAAAAAAAGTTCTTTCCTGATGGTAATCATGTTCATACAAACTACTATGGTTTGCTTGTCCTTTTGGTTTTGCATCGTGGCCATTCGAGAACCACTATAGAATAAGGAACGTTCTTGAATTCCTACTATTTTGTTATGATTATGAATCTTTAATTATTGAATTCCTTTATGTTATAGTAAGCTCAAGATGAAACATTTGGGGGAGATACAATTTTGATATACAACTTTACTTGATTTTTAATCCATGTGGTAATGTCATTAGCATACATGAAATCTTACGCATACCATACACTGTTGTCTCACAACAATTGATTAGTTTCTAATTTCTACTATTTTGGTTGAGATTACAGAATTACATGATGATGGAGGGTGGAGCTGCCCTTCGATGAATTGTCTAAACTAAAAAGTAGCAACACTATGTCTTGTTTACGTGTATTCGAGAGAAAAAATGTCTTGTTTAAGTGCCAAATCAGCACTGCAAGGCGCTGACTTGTGTATGACATCCACCCATGTTGATTATTGGAACCTTTGATAATTAGTATATGTTTGGTACAATATTTATCCATGTGTTGTAGTTAATCTGTACAACGCAAGTCACCATGAGTCAATGTACGTAGCATAATAAAACGGAAGAAGTTTAACTAAGGGGACTATATCGACGTTAAAAAAATCCATCAGCAAGGGTCTCAAGGTCATGTAGTTGAAAAGGATGTTTTAAGTATATATATGCAATTGATGGTTTACAACTCATTAGTAATTTGGAGAGGATTTGTGTTCCATGGCTACCTCCCACTCCGGAATTCCTCAAGATTACTGTTGATGCAAGTTTTGTGGAGGCCATTAGCGCAGCGAGCGTCGCGGTGCTTGTTAGAAATCATTCTGGAGAAGTTCTTATTTCTTCTTGGGATTATATTAGTACATGTCTTTGTGCTGAGGAAGCGGAACTTCGAGCAGCCATCTCAGGCCTTTACATTGGTATCACTCTTCACAAGCCCATTATTTTGGAAACTGACTGCTCTTTTGTGGCCTCGGTTTTTACAAATGATAACCTGGACATGTCAAACCTTGTTGATTTGAAGAAGGAAGCGTTGAGTGTCTCCAAGATGATGAGTTCCCTAAAAATCACCAAGATTAACAGGAAGGCGAATATGGTGGTACATGACATTGCAAAATTTAGTTTTATAAATAGATCCGATGGTATTCTTATTAATAGTGTTCCGCCCTACGTGGCAAGAGCTGTAATGGATGATTGTACGAACAATTGTGTCAATTAATTAATATATGGGTGGTTTATATATATATATATATATATATATATATATATATATATATATATATATATATATGCAATAAAAAAAGGTGTGCAATAATGTTTGTCCTGCTCCAGGTTGCAAGAAAAGCATACACCAGGGTCTCTTGCAGCCCGAAACACGTTGGGCCGAAAAAGCTCACTATCTTACACTGTCTTTTACAGCTGATGATTTTTCCGGAAAATAGGGGAAAATTTTTATAAACAATGGTTGACGGCGAATGCACCCGACCACAAACGCACAAAATCACATGTACACAGTTGGATGTAGTATTCTTTATAACTGCCTATGACGGCGACCGGATCAACAGTAAACAAAGCACAGGCAAGTACGAGGGTATATGTCTTCAGTTGTGCAGGGAGGTTCATCAGTTTGTGAGCACGAAACAATTGTCATTTTCGTATACTGCAAATTCATGAAAATGATAACTGGCGAACGTCAACTGGGAGAGGATGTCAAGCGAACGTTTGCTTACATTTATTTGGTAGGAGAGGGCAAATCCTGCCCATTTTTGACGCAGTTTTTCTTCTTCTCAGTGTCATGCATCTCTAAAGAAAATTTTCAACCTCATACAACTAAAATTGACATCTAAAACATTCGCAGATATCAAATCCTCCCAACAAACGTTCGTCGGGTATTGTGGTCCTAAATTTATGAGTCAAACTGTTACACATGGAATCAAACACACAAAGTTGTCCGCCAATAACAAGCCAGCTTCGGAAAGACTAGCGAGATTGCCGCCCAGATGTGTTGGTTGGAACCACGTGACACATGTGTTTGGAGATATCGCTCCAATTTGTTTGCCCTTCCAAGCTTCTATACTCCCTCCAAACTAAATATAAAACGTCTTTGCAGTTCAAATTGATGTGCAAAACGTTTTATATTTAATAATCTTTATATATACCTTCTAATAAAAGAAATAGGTATTTTTAGTCCGTCATGCTATTTTATAAAAAAAAACTGATTTTTTTGACATTAAACCCGTAGTAGATATCAAAGTTTTTTAAAATACTCATATATTCTAAACTGGAACTCGAATTTAACATGTTATATATGAATTTTGATTAGAAAAATATGTAGAATCTGAATATGATGTTATGTTACCTGTTAATTTTTTTAAAAAATACTATCTATGATGCAATCTTAATCAATAATGCATTATTCGTCTTTCTTTCATACCGGTAGTGATTCGGATTGGGGATGAACACCTAAGCAAAATCAGGATTTGACACAGAATTGAAGATAAATTTGCTAGAGACACACAATAAATAAGGACATGCATGACAACAAATAAAAGAAGAACCCAATAAAGATGAGATGTCCACTATAAAAAAATTAAAGAGAAAATGCAGAGGAGATCCGATAAGGATGAGATGTTGCGCTATTCTCCTATATATAAGAAAAAAGAAAGAGAGGACATGCATGGCAAAAAGTAAAAAGGTGGCATGCACGATAAAAAATAAAATAAAAGACATGTTTGACAAGATATAAATAATGATGAAACAGGGACCAATACCTATGACATGTATGACAAGGAATAGTGATGAAATATGGACGCAAGTACTTGCGTCCACAGGAGACCACACAAAAATGTTCTTTTCCAGACAAAAAAAATCTCTCTTTATGCTTAAAAAATCCTATATCTTTTTAACAATTCTTCATGTATTTAAGAAATATGCATGTGAAAAAAAGTGTTCAAGAGTTACCTTAAGTTGGTGATGCTTGAACTGAAAACTGCCCATGATGCACGGGTCTCCATAGTGTGCTAATGTGTCATCGTCTGTTTTTGTCGTTTTCCTTTACCGGCTCTTAACAATACCCATTTCACACACAACATGAATATGCATGATCACTTGCTGGTTCCTTTGTACGGATTAAGTCTATATGCAAGCCGTGTTGAAATAGTATACCTGTGGAATCTTGAACTGCACTTTTGTAGGTTAAGATCATCTTTGTTTGGGCAGTAGCTACAAATTATGAGATTATAGACCATTTTCTGTAAATTAAGAGCGTGTGGTATTTTTTCCGCCCATTGCAATGCACGGGCCTGCTAGTTAGTACAAATGTTGCATTTACATAAGAAGAAAATTGCCTAAAAAAACATAAGAAGAAAATATTCGAAGTAGTGGCAGCTAGCAGGGCAGCACATTTGAGACAATATCGATCGGCTGAAATTGACATTCGTCGGATCAACTCATGTACTATTCTTTTGGTCAATCAATAGATAGATAGGATACAGCGAGCTTCGCCATTGCCAGACGGACGACACGCACAAATTAGTCAATACTACTACTATCGAGTTCGGCTCGAACGCCTCATCCTTAATTAGTTTCCACGGACGCCCTACCCAAACTCGTACGTACTACACACCAGCATATCAGGCAAGCAAATCAGAAAACAAGGTATCGATCCCCAAATTAATGGCAATGCAGCAGGGATGGATGGATCAGTTCTTGACGCCGAGCGGCATGGGCATGCCGTCCTGGACGGCCACCGGCAGCGACTCGAGCTTGCAGTCGAGCGGCAGCAGCTGGCTCTCCTCGACGAGCACCCGGCTGATGAGCCGCAGCAGCGTCTCCTCCATGTCCTTGCCGTCGCTCCAGGGGTGCACCTCGGCCTGGAGCAGGCCGGGGTTCTCGCAGATGAGGTCCCACACGGGGTACCCCTTGCGCGGCATCATGAAGTCCTCCCTGGCGAGCCGGAGCGACGGGCAGTAGTCGCCGCGGCCGTCGCCGAGGTAGATGAAGCGCTTCCTAGCGCCGTCCGCCGCGGTAACGGAGGCGCGGATGCGGTGGAGCACCTGGCCCTTGCACATGTTGGGCGGGCAGGTGCCGAGGCCGCAGCCGTGCGGGGTGGCGTGGAAGTCGTGGTGCGGCGCGATGCGGAGGCGGCCGTCGGCGTCGACGTGGCTGGGGTTGGTGTTGATCTCGGAGAAGCAGCCCCGGAGGCCGTGGTGGTCGAGGACGGTCTCGATGAAGAAGCGGTTGGCGTCGCTGAGGACCCTGATGTCGCAGCCGAGGCTGTAGGCGGCCCTGATGGCGGCGACGACGTGCGGGTCGATGGGCGCGGCGCGGAGCACGTCGGCGACGTCGCGGAGGGTCCTGCCCTGCGCGTGCAGCTCCCCCATGACGGTGTCGATGAGGGTGTTCCACGGCATGGTGGGCATCAGGCGGTCGAAGAGCTCGGTGGCGCCGAGGCCGTCGACGACCCAGTTGTCGCTGTCGACGTCGATGATGGTCTTGTCGAAGTCGAACACCACCACGACGCCGGCCATCTCGACGTACGGTCCTTCTTCCTGGACTTGGATTTCGGACTTGGAGTGGTGTGCGTGCGTGCGTGTGCGTGCGCGTGCGTTGAGTCTTTGACGAGGAAGGGTGTGGAGGCGGGTGCGGGGCTATATACTGGCCCGGGACGGGGAGGCGGGAAGATGCGAGGGAATATTACGAGATGCCTACGAATAGGGGCAGGCATCGGATCGGACTTGCTCCGGCGGGTTGCTGATCGATCCATGTCAGTAATTAGCTGCCCTTTCCGGAAGGCGCGCGGCGAATCAGGTTTGGTTTTTTTTTTGAGGGAGAATCAGGTTTGGTTTTGGTTCTGGGGATTCGGTTTGGTTGTAGATTATGCCGTGGCATATGCGCGTTCGCGTCTTTGCCTCCCGCGGCGAGAAGACGCGAGGTGGCTTCTCGTGGTGAAGGATCCGGAGGGGCTCCCGTCTTCTGGCTCGCGGCTGCTGGGGTTCGCGCGTACAGGGAAGTCACGAAATACTTTCAAGCGCAGTATTATTTTTACTAAATGACCCCTGAGGTCCTTATTTCGTCCGATGACCCCAAAAAACTTATTTCGTCGTCTGTCCCCATTCGCGCCTGATTAGTAGACGCTTTCACTTGCATGTCGCCACGCTGTCCGCAAAGACGATTTTGACCGGTCATGGTTCATAGTCGTCGGTAACGCAACCAGCGTGGCGCCGACATGACGCGTCAGATTCAAAGGCGCGACTACTGGTAGAATATCTGGCGTTCTTTCAATGTCGAGCATCTTCGCATCAGTACATCCACTGACCTAGTTAGATGTTTTGATGTACTCATAAAACGCCTAAGTGACAGGCGTCAAAACATGAATACAAACACATCCGTTAATTTGGCGTGTTTCAAAGATGATTCGCCTTATGGTACGGCGTTTCAGAAATATAAGTACGCCCTTGTGTTTGGTGTGTTTGTACACCGGCCGTGCCGCCTGCAAATTTGGCCTTGTAGATCCTTGAGCCGCCTGCCAACTTGGCGTGTCAGGCCGTCTATTGTGCCGCCTTACAATTAGGCGTGCCATGCCAATTAGGTTGGTCATGTCGTTGGTCATGCCTTCGTGTAACGTGTTCTTTGTTGTTTGTCTGCACGTATATAATAGATGTGTCTGTCTATAAAAAATGGTTCTTGTTTTTAGGGCGCCGTGGAATTTGTCCATTTGAGCTCCACCCACCCTCACCCCACCCACCTTCCCCTCGAAAGAAATCATCCCCTCCACAGAGCCACACTCGCAGTGCACCCAACCTCGCCGGCTCGTCCACGGACCTGGTGGCCCATTTGAGGAAGCCTTGGTACCGGCGACCGGCCCCTCTTCCATTCGGGCCCTCACCTCATACCCTCCTGCTACCAACCTCTACCCCAACCCCAAACCCCCGGTGGTCATAGAGTCCAAGGGTGGAGACGACGCAGAAGCAACCAGATCTACCGAAACCAGCAGGTAATCTTCGTATGAATCAACTTCAGAGGATGTATATCAGTTGTGTATGACATATCATTAGGTAATGGGAGGGTACCAACCAGTGCAAATCGTTTCTGGTACGCACCTATCACGTGTGAATTGGGTTAATGTTTTGTCTTTTTATGTAGGATGGTGTATCGTAACGTAGTCCATTTACATCATGGCAGTGCTCTTAACATGCAATCAAGCAGCACCGATGTGGAGTTTGTGAACACCCAAAGCCGTGCGTTGTGTTTCCCTAAGGATCCAACTCTTGTTGAACTTGTTGATAAGGTGAGGCAAGAGATGGATGTGGAAGAAAGTTCTCTAGTAAGGTTGGAAGGAAGATATGACGCCGGCATAGGCCCTAGGTCGTTCTGCACCATGATCCCCTTGACTAAGGATTATGCTTGGGATGACTACAAGACAATGGTTGGTGAATCTTGCATGATGATCCTTGTTATATATGTAGTGGTCGAGCCAGGTCACAACCTCTCTAACATAGACCTCAATCGCTAAATGAGTTCAATCCATTGGTACAGAAATTTAGAGAGGCAAGTAAAATCATAGAAGATAGTGGTGATGAGCCTGTGGAAGAAATTTCCAAATGGATCATTGGTCCTTCTGACGGCAATGGCCCACAGTTCAGTTTGCCCATGTCTGTGGGGCTTGCTGCTTTGATTGTGGGTGACCTTACTGTAGAAACCTCTGCTCATGATATAATTATTCCCAGTCGTTCGGAATGCCTGCAACAAATCTCCTCTCTTAAACCTGCCTTTATGCCTTTGCAGTATCCATTCTTTTTTTTCGCGTGGGGAAATGGGGTTTCTGATAAATGTTCCTTATTTGTCTGTCCAGATAGCTGACGATAGCAATGTGCCTGGTAGTATTGGGAATGTTGGTACCTCTGCCGGCTCATTGGTTGCTGCTATTCCCAGTAGTGCACCTGCTAAAAATACGCGTAGAAAGATGACCATGCAGGATTACTATCATTATGTATGCCATTACAGAGGTGACCAGCCAAACCCATTCTTGTGTTATGGTCTATTGTCGTCCCGGGCAGTTGTTGATGCTTGATCTTGCATTGACGAAAATAGACTGTGGTACATACTGAGAAACTAGGATAAACTTAGATCTGACCATATGCAGGGCATCACCGATGTTGTTGGTGGTGGTTGTGTTGATGGTGCGACTCTAGGAAAAAGGATTATTCTGCCTTCGAGCCACACTGGTGGGCGTCGTTACTTTCAGGAGAACTTTGAGGATGGCCTTGCCATATGCTGATTGCTTGTATCTGTGTTGGTATTTCCCAGAAGAGGATAGGATGATGCAACATAGCAATGGTAAAGTATTTCCCTCAGTTATGAAACCAAGGTTACCAATACAGTAGGAGAACCAAGCAACACTATGTAAACAGTACCTTCACACAAATAACAAATACTTTGAACCCAACGCGTAAGAGGGGTTGTGGATCCCTCCTCGGTATTGAGATAGATTAAATTGTATGAGATTAGATAAATTGATCTGACAAAAACACAAAATAAAATAAATAAAGGAAAAGTGCAGTAAGGTATTTTTGGGGTTTTGGAATAATAGATCTGAAAACAATATGATAGGAAATAGACCCGGGGGCCGTAGATTTCACTAGTGGCTTCTCTCGAGAAAATAACATATGGTGGGTAAACAGATTAATGTTGGGCAATTGATAGAAAAGCAAATAATTATGACGATATCCAAGGCAATGGTCATGTATATAGGCATCACGTCCAAGATTAGTAGACCGACTCCTGCCTGCATCTACTATTATTACTCCACACATCGACCACTATCCAGCATGCATCTAGTGTATTAAGTTCATGGAGAAACGAAGTAATGCAATAAGAACAATGACATGATATAGACAAGATCTATTCATGTAGGAATAGACCCCATCTTTTTATCCTTAATAGCAACGATACATGCGTGCCTTGCTACCCCTTTTATCATTGGGTGAGGACACCGCAAGATCGAACCCATCACAAAGCACCTCTTCCCATCGCAAGAAAAATCAATCTAGTTGGCCAAACCAAACCAAAGTTTCTGAGAATAAATACGAGGCTATAATAATCATGCATATAAGAGATCAAAGAGGACTCAAATAATATTCATAAATAGATCTGATCATAAACTCATAATTCATTGGATCCCAACAAATACACCGCAAAAAGTCATTACATCAAATAGATCTCCAAGAACATCGAGAAGAACATTGTATTGAGAATCCAAAAGAAATAAGAAGCCATCTAGCTACTGCCTACGGACCCGTAGGTCTGTGGTAAACTACTCACGCATCATCGGAGAAGCACCAATGAGGATGATGAATCCCTCCATGATCGTGTCCCTCTTCGGAAAGGTGCCGGAATAGGGTTCTAGATTGAATCTCATGGTTCTGGAACTTGCGGCGGCTAGAATTGTGTTTCGTCGACTCCCCTCCGATTTCTAGAATATTTGGGTATTTACAGAGCTAAGAGGCGGTGGAGAGGACTCCTGTGGGCCCCTTACCCACTTGGGTGTGCCAGGGGCCTTTGGCGCGCCCTGGTGTCTTGTGGGCCCCACGGGCCTCCCTCTTGTGCTTCCTTGGTTCCCAAGTTGTCTTTTGGGCAGAAAAAAATCTCCAGAAAGTTTTGTGGCATTTGGACTTCATTTGGTACTGATATTCTGTGAAGTAAAAAACAAGCAAAAAACCAGCAACTAGCATCGGACACTATGTCAATAGGTTAGTCCCAAAAAATGATATAAAGTTGCTATAAAATTAATATAAAACATCCAAGAATGATAATATAATAGCATGGAACAGTAAAAAAATTATAGATACATTGGAGACGCATCATATGACGGGTGCATGGTGCACTCGACATATTCACCACTTACACTTGCAACCCCAAGTGGCCAGAAGTTACATAGATGCTAGAACCGAGACAAAACCGCATAACTTGTCAGGGTTTACCACATGAAGTTGATTGAGTATCTCCATGATATTACATCCGGAAAAGCCTTTGGAAAAGTAAAGGCCGGTACTGCATTTTGTTGTTCTTATCACCTTTGTTGTGCCTACTATCTGTTTGTATGATATCTCCTATGTGCTGACGGTGACTTATTTAATCCCTTTTGTGTATTTTGCAGTGCTTTTTAATGTTGAGCACTAGAAGCGGGGACTACCTCGCGCTCACATACTCATCTGGCAGAAGAGAGAACAAGGTACGGTAGGACCTGATAGTGTAGATGCATTTATTTCTGCTGAGATACCTGACCCATTGGGGGACCATCTAGGCTATGCCTTAGTCTTTGAGTTCATGATGCATGGTCCGTGTGGTAAAATGAATGATAAATGTGTTTGCATGAAGAAAGGGTGTTGCTCTAAATTTTTTCCAACGGAATTTAGGGGCGAAATAGTCATATATGAAGATGGGTTTGCGTTATATCGGCATCGTGATGATGGTTGTACGATTTACAAAAATGGACATTATCTTGATAACAGCTGGGTGGTTCCTTATAATATTGTTGTGCTTAAGCGTTTCCAGGGTCATATTAATGTTGAGTGGTGTAATAAAACACATGTCATGAAGTATTTGTTTAAGTACGTGACTCAAGGCACTGATTTCTCGAAAGTCCTATTAGAGAGGTTGAAGGGTAAGGGTAAAATTGATGGGATAGAAGATGGAGGTGGATGGATCAGCTTAGAGAGTATTTACGATGTCGATTCATATGTGAATATGATGGATTGTGGCGTATATATGGGTACGACATACACTGTAGGTCTCCTTTCATAGAGAGGCTCCTTGTTCACCTTCCTGGAATGAATGTTATTCGTTTCCATCCTGAAACTGACCTTAAAAAAATTGTTCATTTAGACTTCTTGAAAAAAACCATGCTCACTGAATGGTTTGTTGCAAATACTTTGTATAAACATGCTAGATCATTAACATATTGTGGTTTCCCACTGAATGTACATGGGATTCTGAAATGAGATCATGTCACGAGAGAGAATGTTGTCAATAGATTGTTCGTGTATACTATGTCTATCCTTATATATATTGGTGAACTGTATTACCTGCAAATGGTTTTAATGATTGTTACGGGTTGTAGATCTTATGTGGACCTTAGGACCTGTGAAGGGAGTGTTTATCCTACCTTTAGAGAGGTGTGTGCTGGTTGGGGTTTATTAGGTGATGATAATGAATGGTACATTGCATTTGATGAAGCGGTGGTTTGGGGGTTTGGGCACCAGCTTAGGCATTAGTTTGTGATCGTGCTTATTCACTGAACTATTAAGGATCAAATGAACTTCTTTGAACGATATTGGGAGAGTGTGGCTGATGACATCAAACATGGGATAAGATCTGCTTTATATAATAAAACTTATGATCCTCTGATGCGGAGCATCCCACGTTCATCCCCATGTACACTCCGACTACTCCCCAAGCCCCAAGAGGACATATGACGAGACCTCGAATATACACCATTGGACACAAGGTGAACTCGCTCCTCTCCGAACCTTCACTTTCTACATGTGAGACATGGCTACTACCTCATGCATGGATCTTGCATATACTCAGGTACGACCGAGACGACCATGGAGAATCCAAGGACCAAGGCCAAGCATGGAAGAGAAGGAGGAAGAGAACCTGGCCGCTCCAGAACGAGCGGTACAACCGGTCAACAACCGCCCGGGCGGTACAACCGGTCGACTACTGCCCAACTACCGGCCACCATTCTGTGATCGTGCGGTGCAAGGCCGGTACTGCCCCGGATGTACCTGTAATTCCCAAATGACCGGTACTACCGCCCTGACATCCGGTACAACCGTTGGCCCCTATGACGTCCATCTCCTGAAGCCAGCGCCTGACCTCCCAGCAGTAGTACCGCCTTCCTCGTTCGGTACTTCCGCCCTGCATGAGTTGCCAGCGGTACAACTGCCCCCATGACCGGTACAACCGGCCTGTCTGCGCACAGTGTATTGGGCCGAGCCCGTGTACCCCTTCGCCCTCACTTACCCCTTCGTGGCTCTAGACTATATATACTCCTCCACCTCCTCCTAGTTGAGGTAGCATTGGATTAGCTCATATTTGTGAGAGAGCCTTTGCTCATCCACTTGGATACTTCTCCTCGGAGTTCAGGACCTCTTCGGAGAAGATCCCCCAAGCGAATTCAAGACCCCTCTCGAGGGAAGACCATCAAGACCTCCGTTAGGAGATGAACTGTCCTTTGTATCCTTACATTTGTTGGCTGTGGATCATATGTACCTCTTTGTGTTCGGTGATCTAGCACTCGTGTGATTGATTCTCTGTCGGCTTCGTGATTCTCTCTCGTCCTCCCCGTGATTTCCCCTTTGTGCTTCCGCGTGTTCTTCGTGTTTCTCCCGTGGGATCCCTCCAAAGGTGAAAGATCATCCACCTAGGGTTTTTGCCCTACATCATCTTCGATCAGAGCAAGGTTGATTACGTTTTGGAGCCCCTACCCCACTTTTTCTAGCTTGATTTTGTTGTGTTCTTGCCTAAATCCGAAAATCCCCACCAAAAATAGCCCCAATTTTTTTTGTGATTTGTTGGTTTGAGGAAGTTTTGTTGATTTTGATCCATGGATTTGCTTGATTTCGAGTGGATCTAGCATTTCCCCAAGTTTCCCCTCTTCTCATCCACGAAATCCATCCAATTTTGGCCCCGAAATCATCCATTTCCGCCCCAAAATCGCGCCCCAAGTCGATCTGCGAAAAATCCCGACACGAGCGGTACTTCCACCCCTCCGAGCGGTACTACCGCTGAGTTCCACAAGCGGTACTACCGCCCTCCCAAGCGGTACAACCACCCCTCCCAGTTTCAGCGTTCCGAGTTTCACCGTTTTGCCCATAACTTCCACATCCGGAGTCCGTTTTTGACGTTCTTTAGCTCGTTTTGAAGCTATTGACATCCCCCATCCCACAAAAATACCACCAACATCATTTGACTCCATAAAATTCTCGAAAATTTGGCAAGTTTGCCTAGGCCTTCCACCATATCATCCGCATATCCACCATAGCCTTCCGCAAACCTAACCCAATTTTGTTTGAGTTGTGGCTTGTGTCTCCTAAGGTGTTTCGGCTACTTAGGGATGGCAACTTCAACTCCGACACGTGTATAGCCGTCACTCCACTTCCGCATTGCCAAGTGCAAACCACCACCGCTTTCCGCTACTACCATTTTGACATTTGACGTTTGAGATTTTGAGTTCGCGGTTTTTCCGTTTCCTAAGGTGTTTCGGCTACTTAGGGACGAGACTCCATCATCTTGGTATCTACATCAAGAACACCGCCACTCATCATCGCCACGGACGGTAACCTCCATATCATCTTGGTATCGTGGTATCCCTCCATTGTATATTACCCTTGCCATTGCATTGATAACCCGTAGCCCATTTTGCGTTACTTGCCTATCGAGACTAGCCATTTGAGTATTGCCGACAACGTGACTTGTGCACAGTAGTGATCATACTTCCCATAGCATACATACCATATCACCGTGGTACATATATTGTTATCATATCTTGTGTCACAAGTTTGTTCCCGCATATACACAATTGCTATCTTGGTTTGTGCATTGTGCAAAAGTGGCCATAGAAAAAAGAAGAAGAAATAAAGCTTTTAAGCAAAAGAAAGAGATCAAAGAGCTTGTAAGCAAGTACCATAGCATCATACCACATTGCATATAAGATTGTCATATCCGATCATCTTGGATCATCTTGAGATAAACACCGGGAACCATACATACATAGCATACTTGGGATAGAAACTTTATCCATTTTGCATCTTATAGGTTGTGCACAAGTGTCGTATCCGCCTATAGAGCAATCATGCTAGCGTCTCTCTTGAGTTGTGCAACACGAGCGTTTTCCGTGGATTCCAAATTTTGTGCTCATTCCTTGGTTGCACGACCCCATTTATCTATCCATGTGTGTGTTTTCGTTTGCCATTCTTTGCAGTTGGTCCACTTGTTTCTCTTGCGAATTTGTGAATCTCTTTCAACATTATTGACTCTTGCTAACATTTTGCATCAAATTTTTGTGCCACTATCCTCACCGAGCTCCTCCATAAGCTTTACTTGTGTAGGTGTGAGAACCGACAAGGATTGGTACCAATAGTGCTATTTCATTGTCCGCATTTGAGTGAACTTGATTCATTGTCAACATCGGTCAAGGTACATTGGTATAAGTTCTTCTCTTTCTCCCACTCATATTTGCTCGAGTCTTGTGATGGATAGGCAAGGCATTTCCTCTTTGGTCCTCGACAACAACGACGGTGTGAAAAACTACATCACCAAAGCGTCTATCTTCGATCTACAACGACAAGTGCAAGGCACACAATCAAGATTGTGAGAGCGCATCGAGAACATCTCCATCGACATTCGTCACTCTGAAGCAAGGATAAGGGACTACATCGACAAGAAGCTTGCCGCACATAAAGAGGAGCAAGATGCAAGGATGGAGGAGATTCGGACCTTGCTGAAGTCTACTTCCCCTTCGTCATCTTCAAGGCGGCGACATTCAAGCCACAAGTCTTCGGAGCGCAAACAAGATGCAAGCGCAAGTCGTCCAAGTCAACATCTACATGGCGACCACCATCACGTTCGTGATCAACATCGTCATGAAGGGCAAGTCACCTCCAAGCATCATGTGCACAACGACGACGAACGCCAAGGAGCTCAAGCACGACAATGGCATCACCATCATGAAGATGCTCCACAAGCGCAAATGCACAAGTCCCAACAAGCGCTACTTCACGCCAAGTCCAAGCTTCATAAGCACAAGAGAAGACCGCGAGACGACCACCACCAAGACGGTGTTACGGCTACAACAACCACTTTGGCATCTTCGCCTTTGGACGTACGGCATCTTCGCCTACTTCCCACGAGTACGCCTACAACGACTTCATCAAGTCCAAGGCGACCACCTACAAGCGAGGGCGACACTTCCATCTTCGGAAGCCCCTCAAGGAAGATGGCCGAGCATGGGAAACTCCCTTCGGTCATGGAGACGAGCTATGAGGTGCCACATCATATGGACCTCCAACACCAAGACGGCGACAAGACGGTCGAGCAAGGGCCATCCCCTTCGACTACGGCAACGAGCGCGAACCTCTTCAACAACATGAAGATGGCACCCACATTGGACTCCTCCTCCGAGTCAAGCTACGTGACCGCGCATGAAGACATTTGCACCTACATCTCTCCGACACCCACATATGTCGAGATGCCCCAAGTGCCATGTGAGGAGAGCCACCACCACATGAGTGACATGAGTGACTCCTGCATACGTGACATTGAGAGCATTTCCTATGAGAGGATGAGTGTGACCACCACTAGCCCCACACATGAGAGCATGCCACACATCCTATGTGAGGTTGAGCGCCATTTGAGTGATTCCACCAACCATATGAGTGAGAGCATCCAAGAGGGAGTGAGTGAGCCACAACACTTAGAGAGTGAGGTAGTTGACACGGCATGTGATGCCACTATGATTTCTAACGACTTAACATCTACTCCTAGTGTGTTTTCCTCTTTGGTGCAAGGTCTCCTACATGACGACATGCCTACCCTCGACGAGTCCATCCATTCAATGGAGACGACGATGGCCATGGTGGATGATGATGCACCCCCCACATGGTTCCATCAAGATGAACAGGACAACGAGTGGATCTTCAACACCTCACCTACAACACATGAGCGACGCTCCAAAGGTAACATAGGTGATGGTGCTTCTCTTGTCCCACTTGTGGACTCTCTTGACATTGATTGCTCCCATGATGTTGACCCACCTATTACCATGCTTCATGCTAGCAAAACTTCTTCATGCCTTGACTTACCTATTTATGATAAATATGATGATGAGCATGTTGAGCTACCTAGTTGTGATGCTATGCTTCATAGGATATCTTGTGAAAATTCTATTGGTCACTTCATATTTGACAAACCATTGAACTTGTCATATGCTACGAGTGAGATCTCCCGTATTGCCTCATTTCAATCTCAACATAGTAACTATGCATGCCCAATAAAAATCAATCCCATTTGCACTTATGGCATAGATGACGAAATGATGGTCATTGGATTTTGCTTCTCTTGTGATGATATTGCCATGCTTCCTTTACATGATTTGTGCAACTCATCTCCTATACCATGCCATGAGCACATTGGTCCGAATATGCATTGTTTTGGATGTTGTCAATATTCTCCATGTGATGTTTCCACTAATGCTCATGGGGAGACCCCCATAGTTTCCTCATACATATTAGGAGATTTTGATGCATTCCATACTTTGCATGATTCCCATAATTGCGTGCACCATATGCATTCCATGAATAACAATGCTTTAGATATTGCTCGTGATGCATTACACAATTTGAGTCTCCATTATGCTATACATAACAACATACCTATCATGATGGATGACATGTTTCTATATCACGCATCTCATTTATTTGAGCATTGGCTATTTTGTGCTAACCGACACATGCACGTGCGCATCATGATGGATGATGTGTACATATACCATGCACACACAATTTTCTCTTTGTCTTTGTTTTGTGTAGGTACTTATGAACACTCGTCAACTCACAATCCCATGAGTTGACGAAACGAGCTCTTGAGAGCAACGATAACTTGGGATCCCGTGGACTATCCTTACCACCGTTCCCTTCGCGCAAGGACTACGCGCATCTCTTTTACTTGTCTCTCACACGGCTATGGGCTATTTACCACTTGTCACCTTATGCCCATACTATCGTGTTCACTTTGCATGTCATACTTGCTTCTATGCATTTGCCATGCAATTGTGACCCTTGCTTGCATCTACCCATGATTCACCATTATGATACTTCTATGTGTATTTGCATGCTTGGTGGAGATCCTTGTTGCTATTGCCATGTTTATCATGTGCCTCATACTATTGTTGATTCTTGTGTTGGGAGAGTCATGATGTTACATTGCTATTTACATAGGACTTCTTGCCAACACCATGAACCTACTTCCCTCATATCTTGTTTTCATGCTTGTGCTATGACATGTGAATTATTCATGCCCACTATTAGCACACATGACATGCTTGTCATTCTTCCCTATAGTATGTTACACCTTTGCACTACTAGCTTGCTTGACTTGATCGCTATGATTGCTTGCTATGTTGCATCGCCCATGTTCCACTATTACTCGCTTTGTTGGGTTGATGACATATATGCTCATGCCTCTCACTTGATTTGTCATAATCATTGCCTCTTGTCTCCATTAGTTGCATCTCTCATATCACCTTGTATTGAGTGCCAACTTGCTATGCTTATTGATCTTGGAGACTTGGACACTTTACTTGTGATGCATGATTGTTTGATTGAGCCTCTTGTATTTGGTTGTTCTTACATCATAAGCCTTCATACTATGAAATGCCCCCTTGTCCATTCTTATGATGAGCATGATGCATACACTTGTTGGGTATCTTACCACATGAATGATAGGTTTTGCACTTCTGCTAACCTCATTTGTTTTTCCGAGTGTTTGTCATGTTCTTTCATTTTGAAGGATTCACAAGGTGGTACCATCACGCGACATATTGGTTATGTGAAGGCATACAAGATGCGCAACTACATCATCCTTGTGACACTCCTAAAGGTGAACTCCTTCTCTTTGAGCCATCCTCAAATGCGCATATCGGATGGGTCACTCTTTCATTGTTGTCTCCTTCTTGTTGTCTACATGATACATCTCGTGAACGGAGGAGCGACATTGGAGATCGGCTACATGGACCTTCACATTGAGGAGCGCTCACACTTATTGGATGCACCTTTGAAACTCCACTCATGCCTCGACATCGAGCTTCGGTACGCCAACACTTCCATATTTGTTGATTGTGCTCATACATGTCATGCTCGATGGACTTATCATACTCACCACAAGTTTGCACCCTATGCATGGATTGACTCACATTATGATTGCCTTGTTGCATCTAGGATTCCCACTTCATCCATGATATATGAGCTTGTGCATTTCCTTAGCAAATTTGTTGTGATCTTCCTTGATGGCATATTCATACATAATGATCATATTGTCCACCATCAATTGCATGATAACATACACATGTTCAGCATCCATTTCCATATTCATGCTATTGATAAACCGTCTCACTATGACATCATTTTGCACCGTGGTTGCATTGATCATATTTATAACACATTTGTGTGCACAATGATTGCATTTCCTCCCATGAATGCTTTGCATCTCATTCTAGATCATCTTGATAAGCTTCATGCGTTTTGTCACGACCAATCTTGCCGCACGGACTCATTCTTACATGATGGACACTTTGTGTGCACTAACCATTGTATTCCCAAGTGTTGCTTGTGTTTGCTCCTTTTGCATGTCTATCACTCCGGCGACACCTTGGACTACTTGGATTGCGCCATGTCTTCAACTTCATCCAACTACAAGTCCGTCCATGACAACCGTTTCCATGGTGACGAGGATCACGATCCGAGGTTGGATCTTTCCCAAGGGGGGGGGGAGATGATGCGGAGCATCCCACGTTCATCCCCATGTACACTCCGACTACTCCCCAAGCCCCAAGAGGACATATGACGAGACCTCGAATATACACCATTGGACACGGGGTGAACTCGCTCCTCTCCGAACCTTCACTTTCTACATGTGAGACATGGCTACTACCTCATGCATGGATCTTGCATATACTCAGGTACGACCGAGACGACCATGGAGAATCCAAGGACCAAGGCCAAGCATGGAAGAGAAGGAGGAAGAGAACCTGGCCACTCCAGAACGAGCGGTACAACCGGTCAACAACCGCCCGGGCGGTACAACCGGTCAACTACCGCCCAACTACCGGCCACCATTCTGTGATCGTGCGGTGGCCGGTACTGCCCCGGATGTACCGGTAATTCCCAAATGACCGGTACTACCGCCCCGACATCTGCTACAACCGCTGGCCCCTATGACGTCCATCTCCTGAAGCCAGCGCCTGACCTCCCAGCGGTAGTACCGCCTTCCTCGTTCGGTACTTCCACCCTGCATGAGTTGCCGGCGGTACAACTGCCCCCATGACCGGTACAACCGGCCTGTTTGCGCACAGTGTATTGGGCCGAGCCCGTGTACCCCTTCGCCCTCACTTACCCCTTCGTGGCTCTAGACTATATATACTCCTCCACCTCCTCCTAGTTGAGGTAGCATTGGATTAGCTCATATTTGTGAGAGAGCCTTTGCTCATCCACTTGGATACTTCTCCTCGGAGTTCAGGACCTCTTCGGAGAAGATCCCCCAAGCGGATTCAAGACCCCTCTCGAGGGAAGACCATCAAGACCTCAGTTAGGAGATGAACTGTCCTTTGTATCCTTACCTTTGTTGACTGTGGATCATATGTACCTCTTTGTGTTCGGTGATCTAGCACTCGTGTGATTGATTCTCTGTCGGCTTCGTGATTCTCTCTCGTCCTCCCCGTGATTTCCCCTTTGTGCTTCCGCATGTTCTTCGTGTTTCTCCCGTGGGATCCCTCCAAACGTGAAAGATCATCCACCTAGGGTTTTTCCCTACATCATCCTCCTATGCCAATACTTAGAGACATGCTTCTCGATGAATTAGTTGAGTTGTTTGTGAAACATGGTTCTAACATAAGTAAATTTAATTTGCCACCTCAGATCAGCGACACTGGATTATTTATTAAAAATAGATTAATCCATGAGGAGTTATTGTATGACGCACCTACTTTAGCTAAAGAAGCGGTAGTCTTGCTTCAAAACCTGAATGTTAATCAAATTGTTGCTTATAAGGCGATATTACATTGTGTTCAGGACAAGGAGCCATGATCCTTTTTTGTTTATGGGTATGGGGCTACTGGGAAAACCTACCTATGGAATGCTATTTGTGCTTTCTTACGTGAAGGAAACATGCCCTAGAGGCAATAATAAAGTTGTTATTTTATATTTCCTTATTCATGATAAAGGTTTATTATTCATGCTAGAATCATATTGATCGGAAACTTAAAATACATGTGTGAATACATCAACAAATACCGTGTCCCTAGTAAACCTCTACTAGACTAGCTTGTTGATCAAAGATGGTTAAGGTTTCCTAACCTTGGACATGTGTTGTTATTTGATAACGGGATCACATCATTAGGAGAATGATGTGATGGACAAGACCCACCCGTTAGCTTAGCATAATGATTATTTAGTTTATTACTATTGCTTTCTTCATGTCAAATACTTATTTCTTCGACTATGAGATTATGCAACTCCCGGATACCGGTGGAATACCTTGTGTGCTATCAAACATCACAACGTAACGGGATGATAATAAAGATGCTCTACAGGTATCTCCAAAGGTGTTTGTTGAGTTGGCATAGATTGAGATTAGGATTTGTCACTTCGAGTATCAGAGAGGTATCTCTAGGCCCTCTCGGTAATGCACATCATAAGCTTGCAAGCAAACGACTAAGGAGCTAGTCACGAGGTGATGTATTATGGAACGAGTAAAGAGACTTGCCAATAATGATATTGAACTAGGTATAGAGATACCGACGATCTAATCTCGGGCAAGTAACATACCAATGGACAAAGGGAATTACGTATGTTGTGATAACCGTTCGACCGATAAAGATCTTCGTAGAATATGTAGGAACCAATATGGGCATCCAGGTTTCGCAATTGGTGATTAACCGGAGAAGTGTCTCGGTCATGTCTACATAGTTCTTGAATCCGTAGGGTCCGCACACTTAACAATGTTGACGATATAGTGTGATATGAGTTATGTGATTTGGTGACTGAATGTTGTTCGGAGTCCCGGATGAGATCACGGTCGAGAGGTAAAGATTGATATATAACACGATGGTATTCAGACACCGGAAGTGTTTTGGAGGGCGCCGGGTACTTATCAGGTCACCAGAAAGGAGTTTCGGGCACCCCCGGCAAAGATATGGGCCTTATGGGCTGAGTGAGGGAACACACCAGCCCATTAGGGGCTAGTGCACCCCTATAGAGGCCAGCCCTATGAGGAGGTGAAGGAAAGAGGGGACGGAAATGAATGTGTGTAGTAGGACCCCCCTTCCTTCCCTCTCCCCCCTCTTTCCTTCCCCATTGTTTATATATGGCAGGGGGGCGAGGCTTGGGAGGGACCCCTGATGTTGGCTTGAACTACGTCGGTATTTCCCCAAAGAGGAAGGGATGATGCAGCACAACAACGGTAGGTATTTCCCTCAGTGATGAGATCAAGGTTATCGAACTAGTAGAAGAACCACACAACACTACGTAAATGGTACCTGCACACAAAGAACAAATACTTGCAACTCGATGTGTTAAAGGGGTTGTCAATCCCTTTTGGGTAACGATGCAAGAAGTTGTCAAGTTGACGGGATAAAATTGTAGTAGATTGATAGATGCAAATAAAAGCAAATAAAATTCAGCGAGGTATTTTTGGATGAATAGATCTGAAAATAAAAGCGAATAAAAATAGATCTTGAAGGCAAATATGATAAAGAAGAGACCCGGGGCCCGTAGATTTCACTAGTGGCTTCTCTCGAGAAAAATAGCATACGGTGGGTAAACAAATTATTGTTGGGCAATTGATAGAACTTCAAATAATTATGACGATATCTAGGTAATGATCATTATATAGGCATCACGTCCAAGATTAGTAGACCGACTCCTGCCTGCATCTAGTACTATTACTCCACACATCGACCGCTATCCAGCATGCATCTAGCGTATTAAGTTCATGGAAAAATAGAGTAATGCAATAAGAACGATGACATGATGTAGTCAAGATCTACTCATATAGGAATAGACCCCATCTTGTTATTCTTAATGGCAACAATACATACGTGTCGGTTCCCCTTCTATCACTGGGATCAAGCACCGTAAGATCGAACCCATCACAAAGCACCTCTTCCCATGGCAATAAAAATCGATCTAGTCGGCCTAACTAAACCAAAGATTTGAAGAAGGAATACGAGGCTATAAGTAATCATGCATATAAGAGATCAAAAGACTAAAATAACTTTCAGCGATAAAAACATAGATCTGATCATAAACTCAAAGTTCATCGGATCCCAACAAACACACTGGAAAAAGAGTTACATCAAATAGATCTCTAAGAGACCATTGTATTGAGAATCAAAAGATAGAGAGGAAGCCATCTAGCTACTAACTACGGACCCATAGGTCTACAATGAACTACTCACGCATCATCGAAGAGGCACCAATGAGGATGATGGGCCCCTCCGTGATGGTGTCTAGACTGGATCTGTGGTTTCTGGAACTTGCGGCGGCTGGAATTGATTTTCATATACTTCCCTAGGGTTTCTGGAATATTGGGGTATTTATAGAGCGAAGAGGCGGTGCGGGAGGTGGTCGAGGTGGGCACAACCCACCTAGGCGCGCCTGGGCTTCCAGTCGCGCCCTAGTAGGTGGTGCTCCCCTCGGAGCCCCCCTCAGGTACTTTCTTGGCCCAACAGGTGTCTTCTGGTCCAGAAAAAATCACCAAAAAGTTTCGCTGCATTTGGACTCCGTTTGGTATTGATTTCCTGTGAAGTAAAAAAACAAGCAAAAAACAACAACTCGCACTGGGCACAATGTCAATAGGTTAGTCCCCAAAAATGATATAAAGTTGCTATAAAATGATTGTAAAGCATCCAAGAATGATAATATAATAGCATGGAACAATCAAAAATTATAGATACGTTGGAGACGTATCAACATCCCCAAGCTTAATTCCTGCTCGTCCTCGAGTAGGTAAATGATAAAAACAGAATTTTGATGTGGAGTGCTGCCTCACATGTTCATCACATATTCTTTTCTTTGTAGCATTGACATTTGTACTTTTATATGATTTAAAGTAATAGACTAGTTTTGACATGAAGATTTCAATACTCAAGCATATCAACAAGCAACCATTTCTTTCAAAATATGAATGATAAAGCAAGTTATCCCTAGCCCATTATGCTCAATTGTTGATCCATTCATGAAACACACTCGCATATTAGCTACACCCAATGCTCAAGTATGATCATAGTGCCCCTTAGTAGGTGCTTTATAAGAGAAGAGGGAGACTCAAATAAAGATAAAATTTCATAAAGTAAATAGAAAGGCCCTTCGCAGAGGGAAGTAGGGATTTGTAGAGATGCCAGAGCTCAGAGCGAAAAAGATAGAGATAAAACATTTTGGATGGCATGCCTTTCCTGTCAATGAAAATGATCGAGTAGTTCCCAATACTTCCCATGCTAGATATATCATAGGTGGTTCCCAAACAGAAAATAAAGTTTATTCCTTTTTCCACCATACTTTCACATTCCACAACTAACCGAATCCACGGGTGCCGTCCATACCAACACTTTCCAAGGAATTTATTATTTGACAACATAAAGTAAATTCATTTTTCATTTCGGGACTGGACATCCCTAATACCTTTGCTGTACTCTTGTGCAATGACAAGTGAATTAACACTCATGTTGAGAATAACACATCTAGCATGGAAAAATATCAGCCACCCCCTACCGTTTCATGAGCGGTACGAGCATACAAAAGACAAATTTATTTTGAAAATTAGAGATGGCACATACAAATTTGCTTAGAACGACACAGAAATACCGCATATAGGTAGGTATAGTGGACTCATATGACAAAACTGGTTTAAGTATTTTGGATGCACAAGTAGTGATCATACTTAGTGCAAATGAAGGCTAGCAAAAGATTGAGAAGCATCCAACCAAGAAACGAAAAATATCATAAGCGAGCATTAAGCATAACTAACACCGAATAATACACCACAAGTAGGATATAATTTCATTGCATAACTATTGACTTTCGTTTTTGCATAGGGAATCACAAACCTTAACACCAATATTCTTACTAAAGCATAATTACTCATCAACATGACTCACATATTATATCAACATATCGCAAAACTATTACAAGGAATCAAGTTTATTTTGTCCAATGATCTTCATGAAAGTTTTTGTTATATCCCTCTTGAATATCTACCACTTTGGGGCTAATTTCATATGTTGCTTTTGATAGCTCAAACAAATCTAAGTGAAGAACATGAGCATAAAAATGTTCATGTCTCAAAATAATTTAAGTGAAGCAAGTGAGAATTTCTTAAAAAATCACTAACTCTCAAATAAATCTAAGTGAAGCATGAGAGCATTTCTTCAAAAATAATAATGCACACCATGCTCAAAAAGATATAAGTGAAGCACTAGAGCAATTCCATAGCTCATAAAGATTTAAGTAAAGCATAGAGAGCAATTCTAACAAGTCATAACATAATTTTGGCTCCCTCAAATAGGTGTGTACAACAAGGATAGATGACTAAAAATAAAAAGCAAAACAAGAAAAGACTCATATCATACAAGACGCTCCAAGCAAAACGCATGATTTGTGATGAATAAAAATATTGCTCAAAGTAAAATACCGATGCTCGTTAGAAGAAAGAGGAGATGCCACTCGGGGCATCCCCAAGCTTAGTTGCTTGCTTCTCTTTTAGTATATAGCTCGGGATGATATGGGTCATCCCCAAGCTTAGGATCTTCTTACTCCTTATTCCTTCCTCCATCGTGATCTCATCGAAAACTTGAGAACTTCAATCACACAAAACTCAACAAAACCTTCATGAGATCCGTTAGTATAACAAAGCAAATCACTACTCTAAGTACTGTTGCAAACCCATTCATATTTCATTTTTGCATTATATCTACTGTACTCCAACTTTACTATATCTTGTACCCTCCAATACAAACCATAGATTCATCGAAATAAGCACACAACACAAAGAAAACAGAATCTGTAAAAAACAGAACAATCTGTAGTAATCATGGAACTTTGTATACTTCTGTAACTCCAAAAAATCTGAAAAAATAGGACGACGTGGGAAATTTGTATATAAATATTGTGTAAAAAAATCAGAGCAAAAGCGCGTTTCTGTGATTTATGAAAAATTATTTTTCGGAGTGCAAAAGTTTCTGTTTTTCAGTAGATCAAATCAACTATCACCCAACATGATTCCAAAGGCTTTGCTTGGCACAAACACTAATTAAAACATAAAAACACAATCATAACATATGCATAATTGTGCAAACACTCAAGAACATAAAGAAAAAGGACAAAAATAAATTTTATTCATTGGGTTTCCTCCCAACAAGCGCTATCGTTTTACGCCCCTAGCTAGGCATAAAGCAAGGATCTAAGTGTTGTCATATTTGTTTATAGATCCATAAAATTCCCTCATGATTGATTCATATGGTGGCTTAATTCTAGTTCTATGGAAGTGTTCCATACCCTTCCTTAGTGGAAATCGAAATTTAATATTGCCTTCTTTCATATCAATCACGTCACCAATAGTACGTAAAAATGGTCTACCAAGAATAATTGGACAAGACGGACTGCAATCAATATTAAGAAAAATAAAATCTATGGGCACATTATTCATATTTTCAAGAATAAGAACATCATTAATTCTTCCCACAGGCTTTTAATAGTAGAATCAACCAAGTGCAAATTTAAAGAACATTCTTCAATATCGGTAAGACCAAGCACATCACATAAAGATTTCAGAATTGTAGAAACACTAGCATCCAAGTCACATAGAGCAAAACACTCATAATTTTTAATCTTGACTTTGATAGTAGGTTCCCGTTCATCATGCAATTTTCTAGGAATTGAAATCCCTAATTCCAACTTTTCTTCCAACGCTTTCATCATAGCATCAATAATATGTTTTTTTTGAGAAAGACTGTAAGGGAATCCCCTACAGTATAATTGGTGCAACAAACCCAAAATTGCAAGTACCATGCATTGAACCTGGGTGGGTGGTAAGGCATCAACCCCTTCCCACCACTAGGCTATGTCTTCGTCTGCCATCAACAATATGTTTCGCAAAAGCTTTATTTTGTTCATAAGCATGAGGTGAATTTATCATGGATTGCAACAAAGAAATGCAATCAGTCAGAGAGAAATATCATAATTAAAGTCTTTGTAATCCAAAAGAGTGGGCACATCACTAGTTAAAGTTTTGACCTCTCCAAACCCACTTTTATCAATTTTCTCAAAAATATTTTCACTCCCCAAATTATCAGGACGCCTTCTAGCTAAAGTTGAATCTTCTGCAATCCCTTTATCATCAATTTTAATTTTACTAAACAAGGAATCAATAGAGGAAACACCAATCATTTTAAGATCTTCATCACTTTTATCTTCTAACGAGATTGGTTTAGTGGCCATTTGGTTTACTAGGGTGGCTTGTGCATCAGATATTTTGCCTAGCAAACTTTCAGCAAAAGCATACTTAGTTTGGAAATTACAAACTTCTCTACTAATATCATCAAGTTGTTTTGTTATAGCTTCCAGCACAACAGAGTGTTCCTTAAGTTCCTCGGTAAAATATTTATTGTGCTCAAATTGTGTAGTCATATATTCCTTAGTAATTTTCTCAATTTCAAGCAACATATTGGGATGAGGAGCATCATAACATTTTCTTTGAGGCATCATGACTAAGAAGACAAGAGTGCACACAAAAAAGAGATCTGATAAGAAAACGGCGAACGAAAAAGAGGGTGAATAAACGACATTTTTTTGTGAAGTGGGGGAGAGGAAAACAAGAGGCAAATGGTAAATAATGTAAATTGCGAGGAGATGAGATTTGTGATTAGGAACCTAGTAGGTGTTGATCATGTCTCCCCGGCAACGGCGCCAGAAATTCCTTTTGATATTGGCTTGAACTACATTGGTATTTCCGCAAAGAGGAAGGGATGATGCAGCACATCAACGGTAGGTATTTCCCTCAGTGATGAGACCAAAGTTATCGAACCAGTAGGAGAACCACGCAGCACTACGTAAACGGTACCTGCACACAAAGAACAATACTTGCAACCCGACGTGTTAAAAGGGGTTGTCAATCCCTTTCGGGTAACGGTGCCAGAAATTGTCAAGTTGACGGGAAAAAATTGTAGTAGATTGATAGATGCAAATAAAAGCAAATAAAATTCAGCGAGATATTTTTGGGTTTTTGGATTAATAGATTGATAACCCACAAGTATATGTGATCGCAACAGTTTTCGAGGGTAGAGTATTCAACCAAATTTATAGATTCGACACAAGGGGAGCCAAAGAATATTTGCAAGTATTAGCAGCTGAGTTGTCAATTCAACCACACCTGGAGATTAATTATCTGTACCAAAGTGATTAGTAGCACAACAATATGATAGTTTTGATAGTAATGGTAGCAACAATAGTAACTGTAACAGTGATAGCAATGGTTTTTTATCAGTAACGATAGGAGTAGCAGCAATAGTAACTTAGCAAGAACAATATAAGGTAAATTCATAGGCATTGGATCGGTGATTCGTTGGATGATATTCATCATGAGACAGTCATAACCTAGGGTGATATGGCACTAGCTCCAGTTCATAAATATAATGTAGGCATGTATTCAGTAAATAGTCATACATGCTTATGGAAAGAACTTGCATGACATCTTTTGTCCTACCCTCCCGTGGTAGTGGGGTCCTATTGGAAACTAAGGGATATTAAGGCCTCCTTTTAGTAGATTACCGGAACAAAGCATTAGCACACAGTGAATACATGAACTCCTGAAACTACGGTCATCACTAGGAGAGGTCCCGACTATTGTCACTCCGGGGTTGCCCGGATCATAACACGTAGTTGGTGACTATAACTTGCAAGATTGGATCTAGAACATGGATATAATGGTGATAACATAAACGATTCAGATCTGAAATCATGGCACCCGGGCCCAAAGTGACAAGTATTAAGCATGGCAAAGTCATAGCAACATCAATCTCAGAACATAGTGGATACTAGGGATCATGCCCTAACAAAACTAACTCGATTACATGATGAATCTCATCCAACTCTTCACCGACCAGCGAGCCTACGCACGAATTACTCACTACCGGTGGGGAGCATCATGGAATTGGCAATGGAGAAGTGTTGGTGATGACGAAGATCGAAGATCCCCCTCTATGGAGCCCCAAACGAACTCCAGATCTGGCCTCCCGATGAAGAACAAAAGACAGCGGCGGCTCTGTCTCGTGAAACGCAATAATGCTTTTTCCCTCATTTTTTCTGGAAAAATATACGTTAGTTTCAGGGTCTACGGGCCCACTAGGTGGGGACAACCCACCTGGGCGCGCCTGGAGGGGGTGGCGCACCCTGATGGGTTTTGCCCACCCAGGTGCCCCCCTCGGTGGTTCTTAGCTCTAGAATTCTCTTTTATTTATAAAAATTCCTCGCAAAGTTTCACTCCATTCTGAGAACTTTTATTTCCGCAGAAAAACAACACCATGGTAATTTTGCTGAAAACAGCGTCAGTCCGTGTTAGTTTCATTCAAATCATGCAAATTAGGGTCCAAAACAAGAGGAAAAGCGTTAGGAAAAGTATATACGACAGAGACATATCAACTCCCCCAAGCTTAAACCTTTCCTTGTCCTCAAGAAAATTAGTTGATAAACTGAAAGTGAAAAAGAAAAACTTTTACGAACTCTTTTGCTCTCGTTTCCATAAATAAGCTTAAACAACACCCAGGTTTTCAGGAAAGATTATAAACGAACCATGTCAACAATAACTCTTAAAAATTATATTAACTCATATCAATGACATAATCAACTAGAAAGCAATAATTTGACATCTCCAATAGCAACATGTTGTCAAAAACAACCATGATACAATATGACAATAGTGGTATCTCGCTAGCCCTTTGTGAGACCGCAAAACATAAATGCAGAGCACCCCCAAAGTTCAAGCAACAACTAAAATTGTAATTCATGGTAGAAAAGATCCAGTCATGATGCACCCAACATTAGCTACACACAATGCATCAGCATGACAACAGTGCTCTTAGGTTCTGGCACTTATTTGAGAAGGAAATGACAAAACATAAAAGTAAATAGATAGTCCCTTCATAGAGGGAAGCAGTGATTTGTAGAGGTGCCAGAGCTCAAGTTTTTAAAACAGAGGTAAATGAAATTTTGAGACATGCACCCTTCTTATTTACTTTGTGACCATCAGTTATCAATATCTTCCATGCTAAGCAAATTAGTAGTGGTTCCCAAGCGGTAAAGCAAAGGTTTTTGCTCCATAGGAGTTATTATTATTATTGATAAGTTCTTTTTGCA
This sequence comes from Triticum dicoccoides, assembly GCF_002162155.2. Lineage (NCBI taxonomy): Eukaryota > Viridiplantae > Streptophyta > Magnoliopsida > Poales > Poaceae > Triticum > Triticum dicoccoides. Next base: position 541,079,082 of record NC_041385.1, on the reverse strand, counting down.
ATTTGGGACTGGGAATCCCTATTACCGCTCTTTTCTCATGCAATGGTGAGTGAATAAACACCTAACCTGAGAATAACCCGCTTAGCATGGAAGATACCAACTACCTCCTATTGCTCTATGAACAATCCAGGCACATAAAAAGGTTATTTACTTGAAGTTTTTGGAGGTGGCACATGCAAATTTACTTAGTACAGCAGGGTAAAACCGCATATAGGTAGGTATGGTGGACTCATCTAGAATAACTTGGGTTTTAGGTTTTTGATGTACAAGCAGAATTCCCACTTAGTACAGGCATAGGCTAGCAAATAGGTTGAGAAGCGGCCAGCTAGAGAGCAACAACGGTCATGAACATGCATTATGCATAAGTAACATTGAATACTAGCATGAGTAGGATATGAACACCATGAACATAAATATCATAGAGGCTATGTTGGTTTTGATCAACTACATGCATGAACATGTGCCAAGTCAAGCCACTCGAACATTCAAAGGAGGATACCATATCATCATACTACATCACAATCATTTTAACGCAATGTTGACATCCAAGATAAATCATTATCCACTCCTAGCTACTTATGCATGCATGAGAAACTATAATCTCTAATTGTCATTGCAAACATGTTTGATCATAATAGGCAGAATCATGGATACTAGGTTAAACATATTTACAAAAACAGAACAAGTCGAGTTCATACCCGTTTCTCTCTGCCACGGCCAGTTCATTGAATATCGTCATTATTGCCTTTCACTTGCAGGACCGAATGATTCGAAAATAATAATAGTGCAAGAGTGCCGTGGACTAAGCTGGAATCTGCAAACATTTTATTCAAAATGAGAAGACAAGGTAATATGGACTCTTTGTCAGACCAACAATAATGCATATGAGAGCCACTCAACATTTTCATCATGGTCTTCTCCTCGGTATGACTCAATAATAAGGAAAGAAATTTAGAGAAACACATTGAAATATTTTTGGAGTTTTTGGTTTTTCCGTAAACAAGCAAATAAAAAGGAAAAGCAAAAACGAGAAAACTATTTATACGGGAAAGCTCCCAACAAATAAAATAAGAACAAGGAAATCTTTTTGGGTTTTTCCTTTTAGTGCTACAACAATTTGAACTAGGAAGAAAAATAAAAAAGAAGCAAGAAAAACATTTTTGGATTTTCTCAAAGTTTTTTCAAACAAACAAGAAGAAAGCAAAAAATAACTGTAACATGGATAATACAATGGAAAAGTGTGAACACCGACAACTGGAATGAATGTGTGAACATGAAAGTAATGTCGGTGGGAATACGTACTCCCCCAAGCTTAGGCTTTTGACTATGTTGGTAATCAGTCAATAGCCTGTGTAATGGTCGGAGTGGTAGCTCATGGAGGCCCTTGATGTGGATGCCTCAGCCTGCCGTGTAGCCACAACCGCTGCATTATGAGCTCGAGCTTCGCTCTCAAGAACATAATATCTTCCCCTGTTGTGAACATTAAAGAGAGCAGGTGCAGGCAAATATGTATCCACCACGGAGTCCTTGTTAAACATCAAATTATAAGTGAAATTATGGGGTTCTCCTTTAAGAATCTTATGACGTTTCATATCACCAAAGTCTAGGTACTACGTGGGTAAAATAGGATCATAGGGCAAAGGTGAAACACCCAGCTCCCTCGCTAATCGTGTGGCATAAATTCCACCATAAAAATATCCACTACCAGCATTGTGTTGCAACCTACGTGCAACAATTGCTCCTAGGTTATAACTTCTGTCTCCATTGAGATTGGTGTGTATGAGGCTCAAATCTGGAGCACAGAGTGTACTACAATCTTGTTTTCCTACAATACATTTTCCATTAAATAATGCGAAGTACTAGATTGCAGGAAAATGAATGCTCTTTATTCTACCTTGCGTCACTCCCCTAGTTTCACCATAGCAAAGACTAGTCAAGAATATCTCAAACTCAGACCTTTGCGGTTCATCGAGTGAACCCCAGAATGGAATTTTGCAGTGGTGAGCGAATCTCTCTAAAGATATGGTAAATGGGTTTTCATATAGTTTAAATGACACCCTAGACTCACGGGGATGGAATTTAAATCCTTTGACAAATGATTCAGTGAGGATGAGGTGTTGGTCACACTTATCTGAAATGTAGGGACCGAGATCGGCATTGTGAACATATTGCTCAAATTCCTCCTTAATGCCCACACTCATCATAAGATCCTTGCATGGCCATAAGCATGTTTTGGTGGCAGCATCTCGAATGGACTTTTCACTCGGTTCAACATAAGACCGACGAACGGAGCTGCTACTAGAGGATGCCTCCGAGGATCTCCTCCTCAAAGAACTCCTTCCAAGGAAGTTCATAATGTTCGTGTATAATTTTCTGAAAATTTTGGGTCACAAAATTTGTCAACAAAACTTCATAAGGATGATAGCAACTACTCATAGGAATGTATAGAGGCCCTAGCAAGCATTCAAACTACTTAGAACTCTAAGAATTCAACATTTAAGCTCATCTATAGCAGCACCAAGAGTAACTGATTATTCAAAAAATAAACCACTTAAACAAAAACTAATTGGACACATGGAGGAGTCACGTACCAAGCACCAATTCCCCGAAGCAGTTTTGGAAACGGAGCTTCGAGCAAAGAGATCGAAATCCGCGGTTTCGGGAGCAAGAACACGAGAGAGAGAGAGAGAGAGAGAGAGAGAGAGAGAGAGAGAGAGAGCAATGGTGATTTTTTTTCTGGAGGAATGTGGTGATGTGGGAAGAATAAGTAGGTGAGGGGGGCCATGTGGGGACCACAACCCACCAAGGCGTTCCTGGGGGTCCTGGCGTGCCCAGGTGGGTTGTGCCCACCTGGTGCACCTCCCTCTGATATTATTTGCACCAGGAATTCTTAAATATTCAGAAAAAAATTGTATTATATTTTTAGAGCATTCTGAGAACTTTTATTTTTGGGTAATTTTTTGTTGCACGGAAAACTAAAAAAACAGACAAAGCATGGCATTTTATTTTATTTAACTAGGAAAAACAACAAAAGGTAGGGACAGAAGGTAGTGCTCACTAAATTCATCAACTTCATACCTCTAAAAAATGATCCATTAATAAGGTTGATCAAGTCTTATTAACAACCACTTTCGATTAATATGAAACCGAAGAACTTTCGTGAATCACTAAGTTACCTCAAAGGTGATAGGAATGTCCCCAACAGTAAGCATTTCATATTTCTTTTTAACAGTAGGTAGAGGTAGTTGAAAACTTCGAATAGTGATTGTCGAAGATTTTTCAATAACATTAATACCATCCACATGGAATTATTTCTTCAGAAAGTGCACCGTATGCTCATTACCATTGATATGAAAAGTGACCTTGCTTTTATTGCAATCAATAACAACCCCTGCAGTATTAAAGAAGGGTCTACCAAGGATAATCGACATGTTGTCGTCCTCGGGAATCTCAAGTATAACAAGTCAGTTAAAATAGTAACATTAGCAACAAGAGCGGGCACATCCTCACAAATACTGATGGGTATGTGATACGTCTCCAACGTATCTATAATTTTTGATTGCACCATGCTACTTTATCTACTATTTTGGGCAATTTTGGGCTTTATTATCCACTTTTATATTATTTTTGGGACTAACCTATTAACCGGAGGCCCAACCCAGATTTTCTGTTTTATGCCTATTTCAGTGTTTCCAGGAAAAGGAATATCAGACGGAGTCAAAACGGAACAAAATCAACTGGAGAAGTTATTTTTTGAAGGAAAGCAACCTGATAGACTTGGAGTGCACGTCAGGGGAGTCCCAGGCTGCCCACAAGGATGGGGGCGCGCCCACCCCCCTAGGGCGCGCCCCCTGCCTCGTGGGCCCCCCGTAGCTCCACCGACGTACCCCCTGCACCCATATATACCTACGTATCCTAAAACTTCCACAACAGAAGATAGATCGGGAGTTACGCCGCCGCAAGCCTCTGTAGCCACCAAAAACCTATCGAGAGCCCTTCCCGGCACCCTGCCGGAGGGGGGATCCCATCACCGGTGGCCATCTTCATCATCTCGGCGCTATCCATGACGAGGAGGGAGTAGTTCACCCTCGGGGCTGAGGGTATGTACCAGTAGCTATGTGTTTGATCTCTCTCTCTCTCTCGTGTTCTCTCTCGTGTTCCCTCTATGGCACGATCTTGATGTATCCCGAGCTTTGCTATTGTAGTTGGATCTTATGATGTTTCTCCCCCTCTACTCTCTTGTGATGAATTGAGTTTCCCCTTTGAAGTTATCTTATCGGATGGAGTCTTTTATGAGAGCACTTGATGTATGTCTTGCGATCCACTTGATGTATGTTTTGGTGATCAACTTGCGGGTTTCGTGACATTGGGAACCTATGCATAGGGGTTGGCACACGTTCTTGACTCTCCGATAGTAGCTTTGGGGCACTCTTTGAAGTACTTTTATGTTGGTTGGATGAATCTGAGATTGTGTGATGCATATCGTATAATCATGCCCATGGATACTTGAGGTGACAATGGAGTATCTAGGTGACATTAGGGTTTTGGTCGATTTGTGTCTTAAGGTGTTATTCTATTATGAACTCTTTTATAGATTGATCCGAAAGAATAACTTTGAGGTGGTTTCATACCCTACCATAATCTCTACGTTTGTTCTCCGCTATTTGTGGTTTTGGGGTGACTCTTTTTTGCATGTTGAGGGCTTGTTATATGATCTATCTATGTTATTATTGTTGAGAGAACTTGCACTAGTGAAATTATGAACCTTAGGCCTTGTTTCCTACCATTGCAATACTGTTTACACTCACTTTTACCACTTGTTACCTTTCTGTTTTTATTATTTCAGATTACAAAAACCTATATCTACTATCTATTTTGCACTTGTATCTTCATCTCTTCGCCGAACTAGTGCACCTATACAATTTACCATTGTATTGGGTGCGTTGGGGACACAAGAGACTCTTTGTTATTTGGTTGCAGGGTTGCTTGAGAGAGACCATCTTCATCCTATGCCTCCTACGGATTGATAAACCTTAGGTCATCCACTTGAGGGAAATTTGCTACTGTCCTACAAACCTGTGCACTTGCAGGCCCAACAACGTCTACAAGAAGAAGGTTGTGTAGTAGACATCAAGCTCTTTTCTGGCACCGTTGCCGGGGAGGTTAGTGCTTGAAGGTATATCTTTAGTCTTGCAATTAAATCTTTTTGTTTCTTGTTTTAGCACTAGTTTAGTTTATAAAAGAAAACTAAAAAAAATGGAATTGAGTTTGTCTCATACGCTTCATCTTTTTAATATCTTTCGTGAGTATGATGGAAAGGAAAATTGTGCCAAAGTGTTAGAAGAAGAATGCATTAAAATGTTTGGCACTAAATCTTTGAATGATGAGCATTATTGCAATGTTGTTAGTATGAACTCCTTGAATATCCATAGTACTAATGATGATTGCACTAGTTATGATGAAAATGCCTCCTATAAACATGTAAAATTTTGTGGAGTGCATTGGGTTTGCAAGTACACACCAAATCGGGAAGATAGATATTGCAAGAGGCATAAGTACTTAGAAACTAAATTGTTGCAAGAAAGGCTAGATGTTTGTGTTGAAGATTTAAATTATCTTGGCCATACTTGTGGACTTTGCAATGAAAGTGGTCATTTAGCTATCCGATGCAAATTGTTTCATGATCTAATCGTGTCCAAAAATTGTGATGACTTGATTTCCCTTGCACATTATAATGAACTTAGTTTGCTTATGGGCTATGAAGAAATGAAACGTATAACCAACTATCTCCCAGATTTTGCCCGTTATAAACTTCTTGCTTTTGATCTAGAGGAAATTTATATGTATTGTGTGGTGAATTGCATTGAAAATCCTTATATTGCCAATTACATAAAGAAAAGAAAACAAATAGAAGATGAAGAGAATACTAATGAAAGGGAAGAGACTTCCCAATATCCTCCTATTATTTCTTATGATGAATCAGGTAACAAGGAGGAGCCTTCTATTCAACCAATCTCATTAATAAGGAGCTCCAAAAAGAGGATTGAACCCACACATGATGTGGTGAAGAAGAATAAAAGAAAAAGGAAGAGAGGTAAAAAGGTATCTCTCCCAAATAAAGTTGCTCCTATTATTGTTGTGCCTCATGAAAATGAATCAAAAATAATTGTGGAAGATGATGCACTTGATGATGATCTCGTTATGCCTATTGCTTGTTGTGATGATTATGATTGGGAAGATAGTGATACTTCTTATGATCTTGAAAATATTTTTGGTACTTGCTTGGAATATGACAATTGCTATACTATTGGTGCTATCCATACTATTAATGATGAGAGTGATTATGCTTATGATATGAAAAGGCCCAAGCTTGGGGAAGCTATGTTTAATGAGGATGACATATTTGAGAATATATTTGCTGCAATTAGTGTTTGTCCCAAGCTTTGGGATGCTATGTTTAATAATGATGATATTTTTAGCCTCTCAAGTTTTGATATGCAAAGTTGTTATGATGATAGCATGCCTTCTACCTATGATGATTATATTGATGAAAGTAGGTTTGGAAGAGTTTCAACTTTAGGAAGTAGTCATCCCACAATTTTGGAGGATGTCGAATCTTATAATAATTATGAAAGTGGATTTGGAGAGGTCATGACTTTACTTAGTAATGATTCCACTATCTTGGAAGAGGTTTCAATCGATTATGATGAGAACAAAGTTGCTACTTATGATGATTATTGTGATAAAACTTATGCTATAAAAATTAGTGATGATTATATTTATAAAACTTGTCATGATTATGATTACCCTTTATCTTAACATTACTCTTTTAATGTGGAAACAATTTTTAGTGTTCAAGTCTCTTATGATACTCCCACCATTCCGAATGAGAAGAATTTTGCTTATGTGGAGAGTAGTAAATTTTCTATGCTTGTAGATCATGAAAAGAATGCTTTAGGTGCTGGTTATATTGTTGAATTCATTCATGATGCTATTGAAAATTATTATGAGAGAGGAACATATGCTTGTAGGAATTGCAATAATATCAACTTTCCTCCCTATGTGCTTAAATTCTTTAAGCTATGCTTGTGTTACCTTCCTATGCTAGTTGATTATTGTTCCCATAAGTTGTTTGCTCACAAAATCCCTATTCATAGGAAGTGGGTTAGACTTAAATGTGCTAGCCATATTCTTCATGATGCTCCCGTTATGTTTCAATTCTTATCTTTTATGTGAGCATCATTGTCATCATCATGCCTAGCTAGAAAGGGATTAAAGAAAAGCGCTTGTTGGGAGACAACCCAATATTTCTCCTTACTGTTTTTGTGTGTCCACATGATTATGCTAATGTATTAATCATGTTTTATAGCTTTTGTTTCAATAAAGTGCCAAGTAGAACCTTTGGGAAGACTTGAGTGAAGTTTATGTGATCTTGCTGTAAAAAACAGAAACTTTAGCACTCACGAGATTAGCTGCCATTTTTTACTGGAGAGTGATTTTAGGTTGATTCTTTTTGAAGATGATTAATAGACAAATTTCTCAGGTCCAGAAATTTATTTCATAATTTTTGGGGTTCCATAAGTATACGTTTTATACAGATTACTACAGACTGTTCTGTTTTTGACAGATTCTGTTTTCTATGTGTTATTTGCTTATCTTGATGCATCTATGGCTAGTATTAAGTGGTATGAACCATAGAGAAGTTAGAATACAGTAGATATTACACCAATATGAATTTAGAATGAGTTCATTACAGTACCTAAGTGGTGGTTTTATTTTCTTATACTAACGGAGCTTACGAGTTTTGTGTTGAGTTTTGTGTGGTTGAAGTTTTCAAGTTTTGGGTAAAGATTCGATGGACTATGGAATAAGAAGTGGCAAGAGCCTAAGCTTGGGGATGACCAAGGCACCCCAAGGTAATATTCAAGGACAACCAAGAGGCTAAGCTTGGGGATGCCCCGGATGGCATCCCCTCTTTCGTCTTCGTTCATCGGTAACTTTACTTGGAGCTATATTTTTATTCGCCACATGATATGTGTTTTGCTTGGAGCGTCATTTTATTTTGTTAGATTTTGCTTTATGTTAGTTACAATAATGTTTTGAATCTTTAGTTTCAATAAAAAAGTCAAGGATAGCCTTTGCCATGCTTATTTTGCTTGTATACATGTTGCTGTTTGAAAACAGAAAGTTTACCGCTGTTGCAAAAATTCCCTAGAAAATTCAGGGAATGGTATAACATTGAATCTTTTTGCATATTAATATCTGATAAATTTATTACAGTGGTAATTTTAGTTCATAATTTTTGGAGTCAGGTAAGTATTGATACTCTTGCATTCTTTACAGACTGTACTGTTTTAGCAGATTGCTGTTATGCTTGCATTGTTTGCATATGTTTGCTTGTTTAATGATTCTATTTGAGGATAGGAGTATTAAATATGCAGAGACATTTAGTATGCAATGTTGAATAATAATTTTAGTTATTTGTTACAATAGAAAGTGATAAGGTTTTGCATTGGTTTATACTAACCTATCTCACGAGTTCTTGTTGAGTTTGTTGTGAATGAAGCTTTTTATAAAAAGAAGAGAAACCATGATATGAGAGGAATTAAGGAGACATAAAAGCTCAAGCTTGGGGATGCCCAAGGCACCCCAAGATAATATTTCAAGAAGTCTCAAGCATCTAAGCTTGGGGATGCCCCCGTAGGCATCCCACCTTTCTTCTTCAACAACTATCGGTTAGTATCGGTTGAGCCTAAGTTTTTGCTTCCTCACATGAGTTGTGCTATCCTTGCAATGTAGTTTTCTTTAGCTTTGCTTGCTGTTTGAATAAAGTATCAAGATCTGAATTTTTTTAATGTTAGAGAGTCTTCACATAGTTGCACAATTATTCGACTACTCATTGATCTTCACTTATATCTTTCGGAGTAGTTTTTGTTATTGCTCTAGTACTTCACTTATATCTTTTAGAGCATGGTGGTAGTTTTATTTTGAAGAAATATATGAACTCTCATGCTTCACTTATATTATTTTGAGAGTCATTAATAGCATGGTAATTTTCTTAATATTAATATACTTGGTATTCAAGATATGTGAAACTTTCTTTTGAGTGCGTGGAATACTAAGATAAGTTTGCTGCTTGATAATTGTTTTGAGATATGGAGGTGATAATATCAAAGTGATGCTACTTGGGTGATTATGAATTTAAAGAATGCTTGTGTTGAAGTTTGTGTTCCCGTGGCATGCACGTATGGTGAACCGCTTTGTGATGAAGTCGGAGCACAATTTTATTTATTGATTGTCTTCCTTATGAGTGGCGGTCGAGGACGAGCGATGGTCTTTTCCTACCAATCTATCCCCCTAGGAGCATGCGCGTAGTGCTTTGGTTTTTGATGACTTCTAAATTTTTGCAACAAGTGCATGAGTTCTTCTGATTAATGTTGAGTCCATGGATCATACACACTCTCATCCTTCCACCATTGCTAGCCTTTCTAATACCGTGCACCTTTCGCCGGTATCATACACCCACCATATACCTTCCTCAAAACAGCCACCATACCTACCTATCATGGCATTTCCATAGCCATTCCGAGATATATTACCATGCAACTTTCCACCATTCCGTTCATATGACACACATTACTTTTGTCATATTGCTTTTTGCATGAACATGTAGTTGACATTGTATTTGTGGCAAGGCTACCTTCATAATTTTCATACATGTCGCTCTTGATTCATTGCATATCCCGGTACACCGTCGGAGGCATTCATATAGAGTCATATTTTGTTCTAAGTATCGAGTTGTAATTGTTGAGTTGTAAGAAAAATAAAAGTGTGATGATCATCATTATTAGAGCATTGTCCCAGTGAGGAAAGCATGATGGAGACTATGATTCCCCCATAAGTCGGGATGAGACTCCGGACGAAAAATTAAAAAATGAGGCCATAAAAAAAGAGAAAAGGCCCAAAAAAACAAAAAGATGAGAGAAAAAGATAGAAGGGACAATGCTACCATCCTTTTACCACACTTGTGCTTCAAAGTAGCACCGTGATCTTGATGATAGAGAGTCTCATATGCTGTCACTTTCATATACTAGTGGGAATTTTTCATTATAGAACTTGGCTTGTATATTCCAATGATGGTCTTCCTCAAAAGTGCCCTAGGTCTTCGTGAGCAAGCAAGTTGGATGCACACCCACTTAGTTTCTTTTGTTGAGCTTTCATATATTTATAGCTCTAGTGCATCCGTTGCATGGCAATCCCTACTCACTCACATTGATATCTATTAATGGGCATCTCCATAGCCCGTTGATACGCCTAGTTGATGTGAGACTATCTTTCCCTCTTTTGTCTTCTCCACAACCACCATTCTATTCCACATATAGTGCTATGTCCATGGCTCACGCTCATGTATTGCGTGAAAGTTGAAAGAGTTTGAGATTATTAAAGTATGAAACAATTGCTTGGCTTGTCATCGGGGTTGTGCATGATTTAAATATTTTTTGTGGAGAAGATGGAGCATAGCCAGACTATATGATTTTGTAGGGATAACTTTCTTTGGCCATATTATTTTGAGAAGACATAATTGCTTAGTTAGTATGCTTGAAGTATTATTATTTTTATGTTAATATGAACTTTTGTCTTGAATCTTTCGGATCTGAATATTCATGCCACAATTAAGAAGATTTACTTTTAAATTATGCCAAAGTATCACTCCGCATCAAAAATTCTCTTTTTATCATTTACCTACTCAAGGAGGAGTAGGAATTAAGCTTGGGGATGCTTGATACGTCTCCAACGTATCTATAATTTTTGATTGCTCCATGCTACTTTATCTACTGTTTTGGGAAACATTGGGCTTTATTATCCACATCTATATTATTTTTGGGACTAACCTATCAACTGGAGGCCCAGCCCAGATTTGCTCTTTTATGCCTATTTCAGTGTTTCGAGGAAAAGGAATATCACACGGAGTCAAAACGGAACGAAATCAACTGGAGAAGTTATTTTTGGGAAGGAAAGCAACCTGATAGACATGGAGTGCACATCAGGGGAGTCACGGGCTGCCCACGAGGGTGGGGGGCGCGCCCACCCCCCTAGGGTGCCCCCCTGCCTCGTGGGGCCCCCGTAGCTCCACCGACGTACCCCCTGCACCCATATATACCTACGTATCCTAAAACTTTCACAACAGAAGATAGATCGGGAGTTTCGCCGAAGCAAGCCTCTGTAGCCACCAAAAACCTCTCGGGAGCCCTTCCTGGCACCCTGCCGGAGGGGGGATCCCATCACCGGTGGCCATCTTCATCATCCCAGCGCTATCCATGACGAGGAGGGAGTAGTTCACCCTCGGGGCTGAGGGTATGTACCAGTAGCTATGTGTTTGATCTCTCTCTCTCGTGTTCTCTCTCGTGTTCCCTCTATGGCACGATCTTGATGTGTCCCTAGCTTTGCTATTGTAGTTGGATCTTATGATGTTTCTCCCCCTCTACTCTCTTGTGATGAATTGAGTTTCCGCTTTGAAGTTATCTTATCGGATTGAGTCTTTTATGAGAACACTTGATGTATGTCTTGCGATCCACTTGATGTATGTTTTGGTGATCAACTTGCGGGTTTTGTGACATTGGGAACCTATGCATAGGGGTTGGCACACGTTCTTGACTCTCCGGTAGTAGCTTTGGGGCACTCTTTGAAGTACTTTTATGTTGGTTGGATGAATCTGAGATTGTGTGATGCATATCGTATAATCATGCCCACGGATACTTGAGGTGACAATGGAGTATCTAGGTGATATTTGGGTTTTGGTTGATTTGTGTCTTAAGGTGTTATTCTAGTACGAACTCTTTTATAGATTGATCCGAAAGAATAACTTTGAGGTGGTTCCGTACCCTACCATAATCTCTACGTTTGTTCTCCGCTATTAGTGGCTTTGGAGTGACTCTTTGTTGCATGTTGAGGGCTTGTTATATGATCTATCTATGTTATTATTGCTGAGAGAACTTGCACTAGTGAAAGTATGAACCCTAGGCCTTGTTTCCTACCATTGCAATACCGTTTATGCTCACTTTTACCACTTGTTACCTTTCTGTTTTTATTATTTCAGATTACAAAAACCTATATCTACTATCTATTTTGCACTTGTATCTTCATCTCTTCACCGAACTAGTGCACCTATACAATTTACCATTGTATTGGGTGTGTTGGGGACACAAGAGACTCTTTGTTTTTTGGTTGCAGCGTTGCTTGAGAGACCATCTTCGTCCTACGCCTCGTACGGATTGATAAACCTTAGGTCATCCACTTGAGGGAAATTTGCTACTGTCCTACAAACCTATGCACTTGCAGGCCCAACAACGACTACAAGAAGAAGGTTGTGTAGTAGACATCAGTATGGCAGTTGATTTGTCAGCCATTTGCAAAGATATTTCAGTAGGTGTGAGTTTATTAAAATCAAGTCTTTTATATGAAGAGAAAGGCATAGCACTAACACCGGCTCCCAAATCACATAAAGCAGTTTTCACATAATTTCTTTTAATGGATCAAGGTATAGTTGGTATTCCTGGACATCCAAGTTTTTTAGTTACTCCATCCTTAATAGTATAATTAGCAAGCATAGTGGAGATTTTAGCTTTCAGTATTTTTCTCTTATTGGTGATGATGTCTTTCATCTGTGCATAAGGAGGCATTTTTAAGATATCAGTCAAGCAAGTACGCCAAAAGACTGGCGTCAACATTTCAGCAAATCTTTCAAATTATTCATCATCTTTCTTTTTAGTTGACTTAGGTGGAAAGGGCATAGGTTTTTGAACCAATGGCTCTCTTTCCTTACCGTGTTTTCTAGCAACAAAGTCTCTTTTATCATATCTTTTATTCTTTGGTTGTGGGTTGTCAAGATCAACAACTGGTTCTATCTCAACATTATTGTCTGGCTCTTATTTGTTTGAGTGTCTTCATGAACCTCATCATTATCTTTTTCATTATCAGGAGGTGAGTGTTCACTACCAGATTGAGTTTCAGCATTAGAGATAGAAACTTCATTATCATTATCAGGAGGTTTTCTACTTCAGGTTCACTAGAGGCATGCAAAGTCCTATTGTTTTTCTTCTTCTTCTTCTTTTTAGAAGGACTAGGTGCATCAGTGTTAATTCTTTGAGAGTCTTGTTCAATTATTTTTGGGTGTCCCTCGGGATAAAGTGGTTCCTGGGTCATTTTACCTCCTCTATGCTACTCTAACAACAAAGTCACTTATATTATTGGCCATTTCATCTAGCAACTCTCTTTGAGATTTAGCAACTTGTTCTAATTGAGTTTGAGCCATAGAGGCATGCTTTCCTACACCTCTAACATCATTTGAGATTCTAAATAACAAGTCACTTAAGCGAGCAATCATATCAGAGTTGTATTTCAATTGTTTCATAACATTTGCATTGAAGTGATCTTGCTTTCTAATGTAATTATCAAACTCATAAAGGCATTGACTAGGATGTTTGTTACGAGGATCATCACTATCATTGTATTTCATTAAAGAATTTACCTCTACCACCTTAGGTGGTGGCGGTGCTTCAAGCCCATGTATTTATTCAATAGGTGGTAAATTTTTAACATCCTTGGCTTTAATACCTTTTTCCTTTATAGATTTCTTTGCCTCTTGCATATCTTCAGGACTGAGATATAAGATACCCCTCTTCTTCAGAGTGGGCTTAAGCGGTGTTTCAGGAGGAGTCCAATCATCATAATTTTCCAATATGTTTATTCAATAGTTCTTTAGCTTGGTCAATAGTTCGTTCCCTGGAAACACAACCAACACAGCTATCTAGGAAATCCCTAGAAGCATTAGTTAGTCCATTATAGAAGATATCATGTATTTCATTTTTCTTGAGAGGATGATCATGCAAAGTATTAAGCAATTGGAGAAGCCTCCCCCAAGCTTGTGGGAGACTCACTTCTTCAATTTGCACAAAGTTAAATTTTTCCTGCAAGGCATCTTGTTTCTTATGAGCAGGGTAATATTTTTCAGAGAAGTAATAAATCATATATCCTGGGGACTATGCACACAACCAGGAGCAAGAGCATTGTACCAAGCTTTAGCATCACCCTTTAATGAGAACGGAAATAACTTGAGACTCTTCTCATCATGAGCAAAAAGGGTGGCTATGCTATTGAACTTAGTAAGATGTGCCACAACGGTTTCAGTTTCATAACCATGGAAAGGATCAGATTCAACCAAAGTAATTAACTCTGGGTGGATAGAGAATTCATAATCCTTATCATCAATAAAGATAGGTGAAGTAGCAAAATTAGGATCACATTTCATTCTAGCATTCAAATATCTTTCTTTATACTTGCATAATAATTTTTCTAGATCATCTCTATCCTTACAAGCAAGAATATCTCTAGTTGCCTCCTCACTCATAGCACTAGTACGTGTCGGTGCTATACAAACAGTTTTTAACCCCTTTCCGTGATGGCATTTGGAACCATCGCCAAGTGAGTATGGGCGATAGGGGGGTCCTTCCCACACGACCCAGAAACCGTAGGGGATATGCCCTATTGGCACACACACTTGGCAAAATGAGGTCGTGTGCGACCGGCGAGCGAGCAAATACGGTTATATGTACAGTAGTGCTAAAAAATAAAATTATACAGGCGAAATTGTTTCCGGCCGTAAGTACATCCCACAAAGTCAGTCCCTGCTAAATGTTTCCATTTGTATATACATCCCACACAGCCGCTCCAAGGAAAACGTTTCCGTTCGCAGGTACATCACACACGATTTTCCCCGTTAAATCGTTTGTGATCGCGTTGCCATTGCACACAATATTAACAATTTTATCGTTTGCGTTATTTAATGCATCACACATGGTGCGCAGAAGAAACTGTGTGGCAAAGGCTGTCCATCACACACAGTTTTTTATGTGGTAAACGTTTGCGCAAGGTGGCCTAATGCAAACAGTTTTGAAGAGAATGTCATGTGTGATTGTTCATCGATCCAACACAGTTTATTCCTAGAAACTGTGTGTGTTGCCTTAGGTCATCGCCCACGGTATTTTCTCAATAACCGTTTGAAATCGGAAAAACCAATTAGCAGGCTAATTGCCCTATTATTAATAATCCATTTATTAATCTAATTGACATTTGTATTAAACACATAATATATTTCATTCCCATATTAAGGAAGCAGGATTTCATAATTGAAATACATAAGAGTACAACATGATATAGCTTCAGCACTCAGCTACCCCATTACACAACTACACCAGCACTAAGTTTCACATGCAACATCTACAACCTTTCGAAATTAGCATCATAGATGATACATAGACAGATGCATCTCATCTGGAAAACTGCTGAAGCGGAAGGCGAATATTGAGCCTTCATTGATGTTGAAGGTCTTTGCGACTTTAGGCCAGTGCCTGTGGATGATTGACCGTCCATCCTTCGTCCTCTTCAGGAACACTTCAATATTGAACCGCGTGTGTTGTATGAATACCTTCCTCACCTCCTGACCATACATGTGGTTTGAGAGGTAATCATCAGTGAACTACTTTGTAAAGGCCAGAAAACAAGGATGTGCATAAATATCTTCTCTATATTGGAAATGGGGCAAAGGAATAAAAAAGACAAGGTATAATAGTTAGTACCATCCTGTAGTGAACTGATGTCTTCTTCATTGTGCAGACAAAGATCTTGTTGTTTTTTGTCGCTAATTTCTTTATCCTAACAATCTTTCTGAGTTTCTTGACTTGACTGATATTCATGGACAACTCATTTCCCCATATGCAAAAAGGGTCGAACAGTGGGTCAAAACCTCTGACAGCAGGACCTACATGTGCAAGACCAAATTGTTTAAGACCTAAGTATTAGAATGATTCCTACAATTGCATAATAATGTGCTATTAGACAAAGGACCATGCATGTATAAACCTCGACTGTAAACCTCAGTGCTTCCCATTGTTTCCATGCAACACATATAAGGTAGTTAGTGATCAGGTTAAGTGAGGGTTCACATGCTATTAGTAAAATATGTTGATGAAACATAAGCACATTGCAGATTCAACAGATTAATTCAAGCCACATGGAAAACCCATTTATCCAAACCAAGCATGATTAAGAACTAGGAATATAACAATTATATATGTTTCCCATGTATTAAGTGCAGCCAAATTCGATTATTCCTCACATGCATGCAAAGTGAGAGCTATGGTCTTCCGCAGTAAGCCAAGGGAAAATTCGCTGCGCAGGATTTCTGCATCCCTTCAATGCAAATGGTTCAGACTGAATAAGGTATGCAAAGCGAGACTTCGACGCTAAGCCAAGAGAAAATTTGGCAAGCAAGATTTCTACCTCCCTTCAACGCAAACGGTTTATTTGGATGACCCGTGTGCAACTACGTACACACAATTTGGTAAGATTTGCATCTGTCATATTGGGTATATTGCCATTTGTCAAACTGGATAGATTGACATTTGTTGATCTAGTAACACTGGCATTTGTCAATCCTTGTAACACTGTGATTTGTCAAAATATGCAGCTAAAAATCACTAGCACTATCTAATTTTTGCAACTAAAATTCAGTAATTAAGCATAGATTTCATTCATAGATTAAGTAGTAGTGCTTAATTTATACAAATAGTTCAACTCGACAGCTGAACCGACCAAACTTTTCCCCAGTTGTTGCTAACCACGTACTGAAATAGCTAGTTAAACTATATATACTAGCTAATTTGAAGTATGTTGTACAGTTCCACCACATCTATAGTCAGATAAACTTAACAAAATAGCCCCTGAATACTACTACTACTATAGAGGGGCTCTGTACTTCTTCCGACAGCCTCTCCTCTGCCGAGCACTTAGTAAGAAGAAGAGGAGGAGGAGCCTACCGACGAGCTGGACAACTGCAATACGGTGGCTCTGCTACTGCACCTTCAACGACGCTCACCTTGAATGCCCTCTATCGCTCCAAACGACCCCTCTGGAAGCGTCAGGACTGCTCGTAGATCTCCTGATTCCTCTCCTCTGCGTCGGCATGTGTCGTGGCCACGACGGCGGTAAGGCTCTTTGCATGCTTGACGAGGCGCTTCTGCTCCTCCCGCACGAATTCGATGTAGGGCGCAAGGTCGCTGCCGCACGTGCGGGTCTCCACCTTTGCCTCCCTCATTTGGGCGGCGGTGGTGGAGCAGGTGATGATCCCTGTAGTTTACGGTGGGTTGGTGGCCACAGCGGCCGATGATGGGGTGGCGGCCATGGCCACCACCTCCCACCTTCGGGCTGTAGTGGCGGAGCGGGTGATGGCCACGACGGCCGGCAGTGGGGTGGCGGCCACGACGGCCACCTCCCGCCTTCGGGTCGCGGCGGCAGAGGGGTGATGGCCCTGGCTTTCTATGAGATGTAGTGCCAACGGCGGCCAACAACAGCTGCCGACGGGCACCGGTGGCCGACCGTGTGGTGGGTCTTGCACACACACCCAACAGGGACGCCACACGCACTACACTATGCCGAGGACTGCGCCGCTGCCACGGTGTAGCCTCCCAGCTGGAGCTGTGCTCTGATGACGGCGGAGTGGCTGAGCGACGACAATGAACCTGTGCCATTGGCGATTGTGGGAGAACCAGATGAGATAAGCTATAGGGAGGGAGGGGAAAATGCGACGCAGGACTCGCCGACCGTGAGGGTTTATATAGTAGACTGGTAAGCATTGGGATTTTGGGGGATTTCACCGAGTCAGGCGGGAAGCTTGCGCGGGAACCTGCGCGGTTGCGTGGTAACGGGCTCAAAAATGTTTGGCCAAAAGAACGCCCCCGCGCGACTGCTCAAGCTTGCGCTCGAACCGTCTGCGGAAGGCCGACAGCGGGGTGACAAGATGTGCGAGAGGAGTATGAAAGGACACGTACACATACATTTAATAAAAAACATTTGCAATTTATTTACCTACTATACTCCCATCCTGGTTTATAAGTAGGATTTAATTAATAAAATATGAATGCATGTAACATGCATTAACATTTTGTTGGTTAAACTTGAGGTTATATACCAGCAAGCGTTTGCCCACAACACATACGGCTTACTCCATCACAAATAGCTGGGATAGATCAACTGTATGCCACGTATCGCACATGCAACTCTAATCTGATTCATGCTTGATGTCTCTGACATTGCTCGCCTCTGCTCGCGTCCCTCGGCAAGCTCTGCCCATCGTTAGGCATTGCAGCGCGCTCTGCTCGCGTCTGTCGGCGCGCTTGGGTTGTGGACAACCTTTCCTTGCGTGTTCAACTTGCATGTTCAACTGCTCGGTTGAGGCGACCGCAGAGCGCTCTGCCCACGCGCGCTCTACCAGCAGTTGGGCCTGTGGATCCTAGCTCTTGAGCATTGCATTGGTTTTCCCTTGAAGAGGAAAGGGTGATGCAACAAAGTAGCGTAAGTATTTCCCTCAGTTTTTGAGAACCAAGGTATCAATCCAGTAGGAGGATCCTCACAAGTCCCTCGTACCTACACAAACAAACAAGAACCTCGCAACCAATGCGATAAAGGGGTTGCCAATCCCTTCACGGCCACTTGCGAAAGTGAGATCTGATAGAGATAATAAGATAAGATAAATATTTCTAGTATTTTTATGATATAGATGGGAAAGTAAAGATTGCAAAATAAAGTAGATCGGAAACTTATATGATAAAAGATAGACCCGGGGGCCATAGGTTTCACTAGTGGCTTCTCTCAAGATAGCATAAGTATTATGATGGGTGAACAAATTACTGTCAAGCAATTGATAAAAAAGTGCATAGTTATGAGATTATCTAGGCATGATCATGTATATAGCCATCACGTCCGCAACAAGTAGACCGACTCTTGCCTGCATCTACTACTATTACTCCACACAGCGACCGCTATCAAGCATGCATCTAGAGTATTAAGTTCATAAGAACAGAGTAACGCATTAGGCAAGATGACATGATGTAGTGGGATAAACTCAAACAATATGATATAAACCCCATCTTTTTATCCTCGGTGGCAATAATACAATACGTGCCTTGCTGCCCCTGCTGTCACTGGGAAAGGACACCGCAAGATTGAACCCAAAGCTAAGCACTTCTCCCATTGCAAGAAAGATCAATCTAGTGGGCCAAACCAAACTAATAATTCGAAGAGACTTGCAAAGATAACCAATCATACATAAAAGAATTCAGAGGAGATTCAGATATTTCTCATAGATAAACTTGATCATAAACCCACAATTCATCACAAAAAGATCGCAAAAAGAGTTACATTGAATAGATCTCCAAGAAGATCGAGGAGAACTTTGTATTGAGATTCAAAGAGAGAGAAGAAGCCATCTAACTAATAACTATGGACCCGAAGTTTGTGGTAAACTACTCACAATTCATCGGAGAGGCCTTGGCGATGATGTAGAAGCCCTCTGTGATCGATTCCCCCTCCGGCGGAGCGCCGGAAAGGCTCGAAGATGGGATCTCACGGGTACAGAAGGTTACGATGGTGGAAATAGGGTTTCGTGGTGCTCCTGGATGTTTTCGGGGTACATAGATATATATAGGAGGAAGAAGTAGGTCGGTGGAGCCACGAGGGGCCCATGAGGGTGGGGGGCGCGCCCAACCCCCTAGGGCGCGCCTTGCACCCTCGTGGCTGCCTTGGCTGCTTCTTGACGTCCACTCTAAGTCTCCTGGATTGCGTTTTTTCCAAAAAGATCGCTCCCGAATGTTTCATTCCGTTTGGACTCCGTTTGATATTCCTTTTCTTCGAAACACTAAAATAGGCAAAAAAACAGCAATCCGGGCTGGGCCTCTGGTTAGTAGGTTAGTCCCAAAAATGATATAAAAGTGTAAAGTAAAGCCTATAAACATTCAAAATGGGTAATATAATAGCATGGATCAATCAAAAATTATAGATACGTTGGAGACGTATCAAGCATCCCCAAGCTTAATTCCTGCTCGTCCTCGAGTAGGTAAATGATAAAAACAGAATTTTTGATGTGGAATGCTACCTAGCTATTTCTCAATGTAATTTTCTTTATTGTGGCATGAATGTTCAGATCCAAATGATTCAAGATAAAATTTCATATTGACATAAAAAATAATACTTCAAGCATACTAACAAAGTAATCATGTCTTCTCAAAATACCATGGCTAAAGAAAGTTTATCCCTACAAAATCATATAGTTAGGCTATGTTTCATTTTTGTCACACAATATACTGCCATCATGCACAACCCCTGTTTCAGCCAAGCAATTGGTTCATACTTTTTAACGCGCTTCAGCTTTTTTCACTCTCACGCAATACATGAGCGTGAGCCATGGATATAGCACTATGGGTGGAATAGAATATGATGATGGAGGTTGTGTGGAGAAGACAAAAAATAGAGAAAGTCTCACATTGACAAGGCTAATCAACGGGCTATGGAGATGCCCATTAATTGATGTCAACATGAGGAGTAGGGATTGCCATGCATCGGATGCACTAGAGCTATAAATGTATGGAAGCTCAACAAAAGAAACTAAGTGGGTGTGCATCCAACTTGCTTGCTCACGAAGACCTAGGGCATTTTGAGGAAGCCCATCGTTGAAATATACAAGCCAAGTTCTATAATGAAAAATTCCCACTAGTCTATGAAAGTGATAACATAAGAGACTCTCTATCATGAAGAACATGGTGCTACTTTGAAGCACAAGTGTGGAAAAAATAGTAACATTGTCCCCCTTTATTATTATTATTATTTTTTGGGGCCTTTTTTTATTTGGCCTTTCTTTTTTATTTGGCCTTTATTTTTTTATTTGGCCTTTTTAGGGGACACTGCTCTAATAATCATGATCATCACACTTCTATTTATTTACAACTCATGAATTACAACTTGATACTAGAACAAGATATGACTCTATATGAATGCCTCCGGCGGTGTACCGGGATATGCAATGAATCAAGAGCGACATGTATGAAAGAATTATGAAGGTGGCTTTGCCACAAATACAATGTCAACTACATGATCATGCAAAAGCAATATGACAATGATGAAACGTGTCATGATGAATGGAACGGTGGAAAGTTGCATGGCAATATATCTCGGAATGGCTATGGAAATGCCATAATAGGTAGATATGGTGGCTATTTCGAGGAAGATATAAGGAGGTGTATGTGTGATAGAGTGTATCGTATCACGGGGTTTGGATGCACCTGTGAAGGTTGCACCAACTCTCAAGGTGAGAAAGGGCAATGCACGACACCGTAGAGGCTAGCAATGATGGAAGGGTAAGAGTGTGTATAATCCATGGACTCACATTAGTCATAAAGAACTCATGTACTTATTGCAAAAGTTTATTAGCCCTTGAAGCAACGTACTACTGCACATGCTCCTAGGGGAAGGGTTGGTAGGAGTTAACCATCGCGCGATCCCGACCTCCACTCATAAGGAAGGCAATCAAAAGAGCACCCCATGCTACAAATTTGTTACACGACTTTTACCATACATGCATGCTATGGTACTTGCCAACTTCAACACAAGCATTTCTTAAATTCACAATTACCCAACTAGCATGACTCTAATATCACCACCTCTATATCTCAAAACAATTATCAAGCATCAAATTGATCATAGCATCCAATTCACTTTCTATGATAGTTTTTATTATACCCAACTTGGATGCCCATCATTCTAGGACCAATTTTATAACCATAGCAAATACCATACTGTTCAAAAAGACTCTCAAAATAATATATGTGAAGCATGAGAGATCAATAATTTTTACAAAATAAAACCACCGCCGTGCTCTAAAAAGATATAAGTGAAGCACTAGAGCAAAAATTATCTAGCTCAAAAGATATAAGTGAAGCACATAGAGTATTCTAATAAATTCCAAATCATGTTGTGTCTCTACCAAAAGGTGTTTACAGAAATGATGATTGTGGTAAACTGAAAATCAAAGACTCGTATCATACAAGACGCTCAAAGCAAAACACATATCATGTGGTGAATAAAAATATAGCTCCAAGTAAAGTTACCGATAAACGAAGACGAAAGAGGGGATGTCTTCCGGGGCATGCCCAAGCTTAGGATTTTGGTTGTCCTTGAATCATCTTGGGGTGCCATGGGAATCCCCAAGCTTAGGCTCTTGCCACTCCTTATTCCATAGTCCATCAAATCTTTACCCAAAACTTGAAAACTTCACAACACAAAACTCAACATGAAATCTCATAAGCTCCGTTAGTGCAAGAAAGAAAAACCACCACCCAAGGTACTGTAATGAAATCATTCTTTATTTATATTGGTGTTAAACCTACTATATTCCAACTTCTCTATGGTTCATACCCCCCGATACTAGCCATAGATTTATCAAAATAAGCAAACAACACGTAAAAAAAGAATCTGTCAAAAACAGAACAGTCTGTAGCAATATGTAACTGTCGAATACTTATGCAATTCTAAAAATCCTACAAAAATAGGAAGTCCTGGTAAATTTGTCTATTGATATACTGCAAAAATAATTAACTAAAAATCACGTTTCTGTGATTTATTAAAATTATTCTCATGCGTGCAAAAGTTTCTATTTTTCAGCAAGATCAAATTAACTATCCCCGTAGGTTATCCTATAGGTTCTACTTGGCACAAACACTAATTAAAACATAAAGCCACATCTAAATAGAGGCTAGATGAATTATTTATTACTAAACAGGAACAAAAATCAAGGAACAAAAATAAAATTGGGTTGCCTCCCAACAAGCGCTATCGTTTAACGCCCCTAGACAGGCATAAAAGCGAGAATAGATCTAGGTATTGCCATCTTTGGCATTCAACTCATAAGTGGCTCGCATAATAGATTCATAAGGTAATTTGATTTTCTTTCTAGGAAAGTGTTCCATTCCTTTCCTTAATGGAAATTGGAATCTAATATTTCCTTCCTTCATATCAATAATCGCACCAATTGTTCTAAGGAAGGGTCTACCAAGAATAATAGGACATGAAAAATTGCAATCTATATCAAGAACGATAAAATCTATGGCACATAATTCCTATTTGCAACAATAAGAACATCATTAATCCTTCCCATAGGTTTCTTAATGGTGGAATCCACAAGGTGCAAGTTTAAAGAACAATCATCAAATTCACGGAAACCTAGCACATCACATAAAGTTTTTGGAATCGTGGAAACACTAGCACCCAAATCACACAAAGCATAGCATTCATGATCTTTAATTTTAATTTTAATAGTAGGTTCCCACTCATCATAAATTTTTCTAGGGATAGAAAATTCCAATTCAAGTTTTTCCTCATAAGATTGCGTCAAAGCATCAACGATATGTTTGGTAAAAGCTTTATTTTGACTATAAGCATGAGGAGAATTCAACAAGGATTGCAACAAGGAAATACAATGTATTAAAGAACAATTATCATAATTAAATTCCTTGAAATCCAAAATAGTGGGTTCATTGCTATGTAAGGTTTTGACCTCTCCAATCCCACTTTTACCAAATTTAGCATCAAGATCTAAAAACTCCGAATCATTGGGACGCCTTTTAACTAAAGTTGACTCATCTCCAGTCCCATCATTATCAAGGTTCATATTGCAAAACAAAGATTTTATAGGAGACACATCAATCACTTTTAGATCTTCATCATTATTATCATGGAAACTAGAAGAACACACTTTTACAAAGCAATCTTTGTTAGCATGCACCCTATCGGTTCTTTGTTTGCACTCATCAATGGAAATTCTCATGGCTTTGAGAGACTCATTGATATCATGCTTAGGTGGAATAGATCTAAGTTTCAAAGAATCAACATCAAGAGAAATTCTATCCACGTTCCTAGCCAACTCATCAACTTTAAGAAATTTTTCTTCAAGCAAAGCATTGAAATTCTTTTGAGAGATCGTAAATTCTTTAACACTATTCTCAAAATCAGAGGGCATCTTATTAAAACTTCCATAAGAGTTGTTGTAGGAATTACGAGGAATTACTAGGGAACAACCTAGAATTAAGTTTCCTCTATACGCATTGTTACCAAAATTATTCCTACCAACAAAATTCACATTGATAGATTCATTATTATTTTCAACCAAAGTATACAAAGGCATATCATTAGGATCAATTGGAGCACTCTTATTATCAAACATTTCCATAAGTTCATCCATCTTCCCACTCAAAACATTAATCTCTTCTATCGCATGAACTTTTCACTAGTAAATCTTTCGGTGTGCCATTGAGAATAATTAACCATAATATTATCTAGGAGTTTAGTAGCTTCTCCTAAAGTGATTTCCATAAAAGTGCCTCCCGCGGCCAAATCTAAAAGATTTCTAGAAGCAAAATTCTATCTGGCATAAATTTTTTGTATGATCATCCATAATTTAAACCATGTGTAGGGCAATTGTGAATCATTAATTTCATCCTCTCCCATTCATAATATCGTTTCTAAGAGAGATGATCTTAGCGGGAGGAAAATACTTAGAGATAAAAGCATCTTTGCACTTATTCCAAGAATCAATACTATTTTTAATCAAAGACGAAAACCAAGTTTTAGCACGATCTCTAAGTGAAAACGGAAATAACATCAATTTAACAATATCATTATCCGTGTCTTTCTTCTTTTGCACATCACACAAATCAACAAAATTGTTTAGATGAGTAGTGACATATTCACTAGGAAGGCCGGAGAATTGATACTTCATAACAAGATTCAATAAAGCAGCATTGATTTCACAAGATTTAGCATCGTTAAGAGGAGCAATCAGAGTGCTAAGGAAATCATTATTTTGGTATTAGAAAAATCACACAATTTAGTATTATCTTGCGCCATCGTGACAAGCAATCCAACACACAAGCACACAAGAGGCAAGCGAAAAAGAGGCGAATGGAAAAGAGAGGGCGAATAAAATGGCAAGGGTGAAGTGGGGGAGAGGAAACGAGAGGCAAATGGCAAATAATGTAATGCGAGGGAGATGAGTTTGTGATGGGTACTTGGTATGTTTTGACTTGAGCGAAGACCTCCCCGGCAACGGCTCCAGAAATCCTTCTTGCTGCCTCTTGAGCACTGCGTTTGTTTTCCCTTGAAGAGGAAAGGATGATGCAGCAAAGTAGCATAAGTATTTCCCTCAGTTTTTGAGAATGAAGGTATCAATCCAGTAGGAGGATCCTCACAAGTCCCTCGTACCTACACAAACAAACAAGAACCTCGCAACCAACGCGATAAAGGGGTTGTCAATCCCTTCATGGCCACTTGCGAAAGTGAGATGTGATAGAGATAATAAGATAAGATAAATATTTTTGGTATTTTTATGATATAGATTGGAAAGTAAAGATTGCAAAATAAAGTAGATCGAAAACTTATGTGATAAAAGATAGACCCGAGGGCCATAGGTTTCACTAGTGGCTTCTCTCAAGATGGCATAAGTATTACGGTGGGTGAACAAATTACTGTCGAGCAATTGATAGAAAAGTACATAGTTATGAGATTATCTAGGCATGATCATGTATATAGGCATCACGTCCGCAACAAGTAGACCGACTCCTCCCTGCATCTACTACTATTACTCCACACATCGACCGCTATCCAGCATGCATCTAGAGTATTAAGTTCATAAGACAGAGTAACGCATTAGGCAAGATGACATGATGTAGAGGGATAAACTCAAACAATATGATATAAACCCCATCTTTTGATCCTCGATGCCAACAATACAATACGTGCCTTGCTGCCCCAAGCTGTCACTGGGAAAGGACACCGCAAGATTGAACCCAAAGCTAAGCACTTCTCCCATTGAAAGAAAGATCAATCTAGTGGGGCAAACCAAACTGATAATTCGAAGAGACTTGCAAAGATAACCAATCATACATAAAAGAATTCAGAGGAGATTCAAATATTTCTTAGAGATAAACTTGATCATAAACCCACAATTCATCGGATCTCAACAAACACACCGCAAAAAGACTTACATCGAATAGATCTCCAAGAAGATCGAGGAGAACTTTGTATGGAGATTCAAAGAGAGAGAAGAATCCATCTAGCTAATAACTATGGACCCGAAGGTGTGTGGTAAACTACTCACAACTCATCGGAGAGGCCTTGGCGATGATGTAGAAGCCCTACATGATCGACTCCCCCTCCGGCGGAGCGCCAGAAAATGCTCCAAGATGGGATCTCACGGGTACAGAAGGTTACAGCGATGGAAATAGGGTTTCGTGGTGCTCCTTGATGTTTTCGGGGTACGTTGATATATATAGGAGGAAGAAGTAGGTCGGTGGAGCCACGAGGGGCCCACGAGGGTGGGGGTGCGCCCACCCCCCTAGGGCGCGCCTTGCACCCTCGTGGCCGCCTCGGCTGCTTCTTGACGTCCACTCCAAGTCTCCTGGATTGCGTTTGTTCCAAAAAGATCGCTCCTGAAGGTTCCATTCTGTTTGGACTCCGTTTGATATTCCTTTTCTTCGAAACACTGAAATAGGCAAAAAAACAGCAATTCGGGCTAGGCCTCCGGTTAGTAGGTTAGTCCCAAAAATGATATAAAAGTGTAAAGTAAAGCCCATAAACATCCAAAACGGGTAATATAATAGCATGGAACAATCAAAAATTATAGATACGTTGGAGACGTATCAGTGGATGATCACGTCGGGGGCCCATATGCATGTGGTTGCGCCGCACGCGTTGCCACGCGATGCAGTTACGTGCGGCACAATGGAGTTATGCGCTGCGGATTACAACTGCCATCAAGGCCTGCCATTATAACCTTAGTCTCTTCAACCTTTCGATCGCGCCCCACAACACAACAAGCACACCCACAACGACACATAGAGAGGTGATGTCTAGCGGCGCTCCAATGGAGTTCTGCAAGCATAAAGTGGAGACCCATGCGAGGGAGATGGATCTCTCGATGGTGTACACCATCTACTCGGTCGTGGTGGACGACTACATCAACACTGTTGAGCAGTTGCTTGCTGGAGACAAGTACAAGGTGGTCGGCATCGACCTCCAGTACACCATCGGTGTTCCCTGCAAAGATTAGAAGGTTGCCATTGCCCAGCTGTGCGTGCGCCATCATGTCCTCGTCTACCACCACTTCATGGCCATAGAGCCTTGCAGTAGTTTC
Organism: Triticum dicoccoides; assembly: GCF_002162155.2. Taxonomy (NCBI): domain Eukaryota; kingdom Viridiplantae; phylum Streptophyta; class Magnoliopsida; order Poales; family Poaceae; genus Triticum; species Triticum dicoccoides. The sequence goes on along the minus strand of NC_041385.1, from coordinate 541,052,009 downwards.
GCCAGGTTTGTCAACAGCACCGACTACAAGTTCGCTATGGTCAAAACCATCAATGATGTAAAAGCGCACAGGGTTACGGGCTTGGCCTGCAAGAACCTTGTTGAAATCTGTGAGCACAACAGGGTCTGGGACAGCACGAAGGACTCCCTAGTTGAACTTGCCTTGGCCATCATCGACCCCTACTACAAAAAGATGAAGCAAGATGCCCGGAGAACAAGTCTCGTATCCCGGCACAGGGCCTAGATGCGGCGACTGGATGAACCTCACCTCAGGTTCGCGCCCAACGGCGTGTACACATGCTACGATATGCACAGGCGGATCATTGACATGAGGAAGTGCCTTGTTACCCAAATCGACGAGCCCGGATTGAGACACAAGCAGAGCAAGCATCACAAGCAGTAGATGATGATCAAATGATCGTTTATGCTAGTTAATCATGCATGTAATATATATTTTACTTTGGTGTGTGGAAATGGCATGTGTGTAGTAACCACCTATGTAATTATGCATGTAATAGTTTACTTTGGTGTGTGCAAATGACATGGTTGTAGTAGCCACCTATGTAAGTGGATATTTAATATGGTTATGCAACCATGTCCTTATAACTGTGTGTGTGTGTGTCTATATATGCAATCCCATCGCACAACACACACGTCTTATTAGCAGCAATCGTCTGTGTTATTATCGGTCTTCGCACACATTTTTGATTACAGACCTGTTTGCCGCGTATCACACACATCTTGTTATATTGATCCGTTTATGTTCTCTTGTCTCAACACAAATAGTTCATCCAAGTGAACCGCATGCCGTATATCGCACACACCTTGATCTGGCTGACCATTTCTTTTCTGCCCAATCACAAACAATTCATCCTGGTGAACTGTATGATGTTTATCGCACACACCTTCATCTGGCTGCCCGTTTCTTTTGTTGCTCCTCATCGCAAACAGTTAATTGCACTGAACCGTATGCCCTACATCACACACGGAACTAAAATCTGAACCGTGTTGATGCATCTCTTATCGCAAATGTTTTGCACCTTTTTTGACGTTTTTTACACCATCGTATGTGATTAATGCATCGCACACAGTTTTGTCAAAGGGTCTCTGATCGTAGTGTCACGTTAGTAGCATCCTGCACTAGTGTAGCATAACCTTCCGGTACCTTTGGCAATTCATATCTAGGAGGGCTAGTTCTAGTAGGTGTTTCGAGATTTTCAGTTTCAAGCTCATCATCAATTTCAACTATATCATGTTGTCTTACTCTAGCAATTTGTTCATCAAGAAATTATCCTAGTGGTACATTATCATCAAGCAAGGTACTAGCATCATCATGAGTAGCATTCATAGCAGAAGTAGCATCATCAATAACTTGTGACATATCAGAATTAATAGCATATGGTGGTGTTGCGAGTTTACTTATAACAGAAGGTGAATCTAAAGCGGAGCTGGATGGCAGTTCCTTACCTCCCCTTGTCTTAGAGGAAAAAATCTTAGTCTTAGCATCCTTCAGATTGTTCATAGTGATAATATTGTAATAATTCCAAGTGACTCAACAAATATAGCTATGCTCCCCGGCAAAGGCGCCAGAAAAAGGTCTTGATAACCCCGAGGGTAGAGTATTGTGACGCCCGGATCATTAGACTATAGTAATCCCAAGCTAATGATGCCACGTCACCTCCATTACTGTGATTAAACTCACGTTGATTCGAACCCGATTCAAATTCAAATTTAAAACATAGGCAAACAACAAAAGTTTCCAAACTTTAAAACTAAAATGTTCGGAGTGAACTAAATAATGCAGCGGTAATTATGGTGGAGAAACCAAACTTTGATAAAGTGTTTAAAGGCTCTAAGATAATTAAAACAGTAGTTAAAACAGTTAAATACATGCCTATTGAATTTTTTAAAATATTAAACTATTTTATTTTCGGTTGAGAATTGAGGTGGCAGTAGTATATTTATAAATACAAATTTAGGTGCTAGTGTTTTTACAAAACTGTAATAAAAGGGAACTTAAAATAAAACAGAAAAGAAAATACAAAAGAGAAAAACTAAACAGACAAGAAAAAGAAGAAGAGAGCA
>NC_041385.1:541047987-541049365 GCF_002162155.2 Triticum dicoccoides | reverse complement strand
CGCCGCCGCCCGGAGCTCCACGCGCCTCCTCCCCGTCGCCCGGTCATCCCCGACTCCTCCTCGACCCCCACTGCCCCGGACCCTACTCCCCGCAGTGAGCACCGCACCTCCCTCCTCTCTGTCTCCCCCGCGCTACCCCGCGCGCGCCCCCGCGAGCATCTGGCCGGCGCCCTCCTCCGCCCCAGCCGGCGCCGGGGACCAGTCGGGCTGCGCGTGCACCGTCGCCATGGTGGCCTCGCCCCACTGCACCGCTCGAAGACACCCGCGCCCTGCCTAGTTCGCCGTGGCCATCGGCCTCCCCCGCTGCTCCCCCTCCCCTGAACCCACGACTGCCTCCCCGTGCCTTGTCCTCCTCGTTACGTGCCACCCTGGGCCCCCTACGCCCTGCTGCCGCTTGTGCGGTTGCCGGTGGCGCCCTGCCAGTCTCGACCCGCTCTGCGCCTCGCCGGCGCCCCCCTCGGGCGCCTTGTTGGGGGCCTGCCACCACGCCCGCGCCTGTTACCTACAGCGCCCGTGCCCGCTAAGGGCCCCTATGGGCCACAGACATGTGGGGCCCGGCCCCCAGAACGTTTAAAAAAAAGAAGAAAAGAAAAAGGAAATAAAATAAAAATGAATTAATAAAATAAATAAATAAATAATCAATTAATTAGTGAATTAATTAACTTAATTAATCTTGTTTAGTTAACCTAATTAACTATTGTGAGTTATTTAAACTGTGATTAGATTAGTTAAATCCTAATTAGAGTAAATAGAGTATGACATGCGGGACCCACACGTCAGGTTGACCAAGTCAACTCTGTTGACTGCTGATGTCAGCATGACATCATGCTGATGTCATTAATCTGTTTTTCGAATTAATTAAATAATTAATTAAATTTCAGAAATTAATAAAATCTTAAAAAAATCATATCTTTTAATCCGTAACTCGGATTAAAATATTTTCAACATGAAAGTTGCTTAGAACGACGAGACGATTCCGGATACGCAACCCGTCCGTCCACCACACACCCCTAACATATCAAACACGCAACTTTCCCCCTCCGGTTCATCTGTCCGAAAACACGAAACACCGGGAATACTTTCCCGGATGCTTTCCCCCTTCGTCGGTATCACCTACTACCGCGTTAGAACACGTCTAGCTCTGCTTGTTGTCCTGTTATGCACTTGCTTGCTATGTATTTACTGTTTCTCCCCCCCCCTCTTCTCTCCGGTAGACCCCGTGACGATGCTGATGCCCCTGTGGTCGACTACATCACCGACGACCCCTCTCTCTTGCCAGAGCAACCAAGCAAGCCCCCCCCCCCTTTGATCACCAGATATCGCCTACTCTTCTCTATACTGCTTGCATTAGAGTAGTGTAGCATGTTACTGCTTTCAG
>NC_041385.1:540895750-541047759 GCF_002162155.2 Triticum dicoccoides | reverse complement strand
CTTTCAGTTAATCCTATACTGCTGCATAGCCTGTCCTTGCTACTACTGTTGTTACCTTGATCTGCTATCCTACTGCTTAGTATAGGATGCTAGTATATTCATCTGTGGCCCTGCATTCTTGTCCGTCAGCCGTGCTATACTATCGGGCCGTGATCATTCGGGAGGTGATCACGGGTATATACTATATACTTTATACATGATACATGTGGAGACTAAAGTCGGGTCGGCTGGTGGAGCACCCGCGAGTGGATCTTTGAGGCGGAGCGGCAGGGCAGGTTGAGACCGCCTAGGAGAGAGGTGGGCCTGGCCCTATTCGGCGTTCGCGGATACTTAACACGCTTAACGAGATCTTGGTATTTGATCTGAGTTGGCTACGAGCCTATACGCACTAACCATCTACGTGGGAGTAGTTATGGGTATCCCGACGTCGTGGTATCAGCCGAAGCACTTCAGACGTCAGCGACGGAGCGGCGCGCGCCGAATTGTACTGGAACGCCACTGGGCTAGGTCTGCTTTCGGCCGCCCACGCAACGTGCAGGTGTGCTCAGGGCGATGGGCCCAGACCCCTGCACGCTTAGGTTTAGACCGGCGTGCTGGCCTCTCTGTTGTGCCTAGGTGGGGCTGCGACGTGTTGATCTTCCGCGGCCAGGCATGACCCAGGAAAGTGTGTCCGGCCAAATGGGATCGAGCGTGTTGGGTAAGTTGGTGCACCCCTGCAGGGAAGTTAATCTATTCGAATAGCCGTGATCTTCGGTAACAGGACGACTTGGAGTTGTACCTTGACCTTATGACAACTAGAATCGGATACTTAATAAAACACACCCTTCCAAGTTCCACACACAACCCGGTGATCGCTTTTCCACAGGGCGACGAGGGGAGGATCGCCGGGTAGGGTTATGCTATGCGATGCTACTGGAGATGCTACTTGGAGATGCTACTTGGAGATGCTACTTGGAGGACTTCAATCTACTCTCTTCTACATGCTGCAAGACGGAGGCTGCCAGAAGCGTAGTCTTCGACAGGATTAGCTATCCCCCTCTTATTCTGGCATTCTGCAGTTCAGTCCACTGATATGGCCCTTTACACATATACCCATGCATATGTAGTGTAGTTCCTTGCTTGCGAGTACTTTGGATGAGTACTCACGGTTGCTTTCTCCCCCCCTTTTCCCCCTTTCCTTTCTTTCTGGTTGTCGCAACCAGATGCTGGAGTCCAGGAGCCAGACGCCACCGTCGACGACAACCCCTACTACACCGGAGGTGCCTACTACTACGTGCAGCCCGCTGACGACGACCATGAGTAGTTTAGGAGGATCCCAGGCAGGAGGCCTGCGGCTCTTTCGATCTGTATCCCAGTTTGTGCTAGCCTTCTTAAGGCAAACTTGTTTAACTTATGTCTGTACTCAGATGTTGTTGTTTCCGCTGACTCGTCTATGATCGAGCACTTGTATTCGAGCCCTCGAGGCCCCTGGCTTGTATTATGATGCTTGTATGACTTATTTATGTTTTAGAGTTGTGTTGTGATATCTTCCCGTGAGTCCCTGATCTTGATCGTACACATTTGCGTGCATGATTAGTGTATGATTGAATCGGGGGCGTCAAAAGTATTCAACCCAAATTTATAGATTCGACACAAGGGGAGCCAAAGAATATTTGCAAGTATTAGCATCTGAGTTGTCACCTGGAGATTAATTATCTGCAGCAAAGTGATCAATAGCACAGTAATATGATAGTTTTGATAGTAATGGTAGCAACAATAGTAACATTAATAGTGATAGCAATGGTTTTGCAGCAGTAACGATAGCAGTAGCAGCAGTAGTAACTTAGCAAGAACAATATAAGGTAAATTTGTAGGCATTTGATCGGTGATTTGTTGGATGATATTCATCATGAGACAGTCATAACCTAGGGCGATACAGCACTAGCTCCAGTTCATAAATATAATGTATGCATGTATTTCGTAAATAGTCATACGTGCTTATGGAAAGAACTTGCATGACATCTTTTGTCCTACCCTCCTGTGATAGTGGGGTCCTATTGGAGACTAAGGGATATTAAGGCCTCCTTTTAATAGAGTATCGGAACAAAGCATTAGTGCACGATGAATACATGAACTCCTCAAACTACAGTCATCACCGGGAGTGGTCCCGACTATTGTCACTCTGGGGTTGCCGGACCATAATACGTAGTAGGTGACTATAACTTGCAAGATCGGATCTAGAACATGGATATAATGGTGATAACATAAATGGTTCAGATCTGAAATCATGGCACCCATGCCCAAAGTGACAAGCATTAAGCATGGCAACGTCATAGCAACATCAATCTCAGAACATAGTGGTTACTAGGGATCAGGCCCTACCAAAACTAACTTGATTACATGATGAATCTCATCCAACTCCTCACCCACCAGCGAGGCTACGGAGGAATTACTCACTCCCGGTGGGAAGCATCATGGAATTGGCGATGGAGAAGTGTTGGTGATGACGAAGATCGAAGATCCCCCTCTCCGGAGCCCCAAACGGACTCCAGATCTGGCCTCCCGATGAAGAACAGGAGATGAAGGCGGCTCCATCTCGTGTAATGCGATAATTCTTTTTCCCTCATTTTTTTCTGGAAAAATAGGATTTTATAGCATTGATTTCAGGGTCTGCGGAGCCACCAGGTAGTGACAATCTACTCGGGGGCGCCTGGAGTGGGTGGCTCACCCTGGTGGGTTGTGCCCACCCAGGTGCCCCCCTCTGGAGGTTCTTGGCTCCATAAATTCTCTTTTATTGTGTAAAAATGCCTCACAAAGTTTCGTTCCATTCCGAGAACTTCTATTTCTGCACAAAAACAACACCATGGTAGTTCTGCTGAAAACAACATCAGTCTGGGTTAGTTTCATTCAAATCATGCAAATTAGAGTCCAAAACGAGAGGAAAAGCATTAGGAAAAGTAGATACGACGGAAACATATCATAGATCTGAAAATAAAAGCGAATAAAAATAGATCTTGAAGGCAAATATGATAAAGAAGAGATTCGGGGGCCGTAGATTTCACTAGTGGCTTCTCTCAAGAAAAATAGCATACGGTGGGTAAACAAATTACTGTTGGGAAATTGATAGAACTTCAAATAATTATGACAATATCCAGGCAATGATCATTATATAGGCATCATGTCCAAGATTAGTAGACCGACTCCTGCCTACATCTACCACTATTACTCCACACATCAACTGCTATCCAGCATGCATCTAGTGTATTAAGTTCATGGAAAAATGGATTAATGCAATAAGAACGATGACATGATGTAGACAAGATCTACTCATATAGGAATAGACCCCACCTTGTTACCCTTAAAGGCAACGATAGATACGTGTTGGTTCCCCTTCTATCACTGGGATCAAGCACTGTAAGATCAAACCCATCACAAAGCACCTCTTCCCATGGCAAGAAAAATCGATCTAGTCGGACTAACTAAACCTAAGATTCAAAGAGGAAATGTGAGGCTATAAGTAATCATGCATATAAGAGATCAAAAGACTCAAATAACTTTCATGGATAAAAACATAGATCTCATCATAAACTCAAAGTTCATCGGATCCCAACAAACACACCGCAAAAAGAGTTACATCAAATAGATCTCCGAGAGACCTTTGTATTGAGAATCAAAAGAGAGAGAGGAATCCATCTAGCTACTAACTACGGACCCGTAGGTCTACAATGAACTACTCATCATCAGAGAGGCACCAATGAGGATGATGAACCCCTCCATGATGGCGTCTAGACTAGATCTATGGTTTCTGGAACTTGCGGCGGCTGGACTTGATTTTTGTCGACTCCCCTAGAGTTTGTGGAATATTGGGGTATTTATAGAGCATAGAGGTGGTGACGGAAGCGGCCGAGGTGGGCACAACCCACCTGAGCGCGCCTGGGCCCCTAGGAGCACCCTGGTGGGTTGTGCTCCCCTTGGAGCCCCCCTCAGGTACTTTTATTGGCCCAACAGGTGTCTTCTGGTCCAGAAAAAAGCACCAATAAGTTTCGCTGCGTTAGGACTCCATTTGGTATTGATTTCCTGCGAAGTAAAAAACAAGCAAAAAACAACAACTAGCACTGGGCACTATGTCAATAGGTTAGTCCCAAAAATGATATAAAGTTGCTATAAAATGATTGTAAAACATCCAAGAATGATAATCTAATAGCATGGAACAATCAGAAACTAGAGACGTATCAACCCCAAGTAGGATTCCTCCTACTTGGGTGCCTCCTTTGGCGGAAGAAAATTCTATGGGACGGGGCCTCATAGACTCCCGCCTCGGGCCCCTCCTCAGATTTTGACACCTCATACTTCACACAGATCTCAAAGCAGCCTTAAATCCTTAATAATCACTTTCGTACATATTTGGAATTGCTACACCAACATGCATATGATCCAGTATCAGTTACGTGGATACTTTCCATCTAACAGAGCTTAGCGATCATCTCGCAGATGGCTGTGTCATCATCTCTCGGTTGCGCTGAACGTGGAGGCGCCGCCGCCACCTCTCCACGGCGAGCTCTCCCTATGCCGGTGATGCGGACGTTCTCGTGGGCCCTCGCGGAAGCGACGGCAGCAGATACAGGGAGATGCACCGAGTTGCCCTCAGGGAAGCGGCGACTGCAGGCACAACACCATGTTGCCCACCACCACGTCCGCCGCCCAACACAGCAATGCCGGCGCCGGCGGAAAGCCAGCTTCATAACAAGAGCATTCAGAGATATTCTACCATTAGTATCCACGTTCATATATTCTGCGAGGGACAACGATGCAATATCATGTATGCAATTCCAAATACGTACCAAAGATATTAGGGATTTAAGGCTGCTTTGAGATTTGTGAAAAGTATGAGGTGTCAAAATCTGAGGAGGGGCCCCAAGCGGGAGTCTATGAGGCCCCGTCTCATAGAATTTTCTTCCCCTTTGGCTGCTCCTCCCTCCCTCCCACCAATATATATGTGGGAGGGGGCGCCTAGCGCATAACAGACAATTGCCTAGCCGTGTGCGTCGCCCCCCTCCACCGTTTACACCCCCAGTCATATTTTTGTAGTGCTTAGGCAAAGCCCTGTGGAGATAACTTCACCATCACCGTCACCACGTCATCGTGCTGATAGAACTCATCTAGTACCTCGACATCATGCTAGATCAAGAAGGCAAGGGACGCCACCGGGCTAAACGTGTGCAGAGTGCGGAGGTGTCGTGCATTCGGTACTTGATCGGTTGAAGCGCGAAGAAGTTCGACTACATCAACCGCGTTGTGAAATGCTTCCGCTTACGGTCTACGAGGGTACGTAGACATACTCTCCCCCTCGTTTCTATGCATATCCATGGATAGATCATTGCGTGTGCGTAGATATATATTTTTGCTTTCCATGCAACGATTCCTAGCATTACAGGGTAAATGGAGATATTTTTAACCGTCGCTTCTTCTGGTATTGCGTCACTCTTATTGCAAGGTGGGAGGACTGCTGCTACTTCTTGAGCTTGCATTGATTTTTACCTTAAAAAGGAAAGGGTGATGCAGTAAAGTAGAGATAAGTATTTCCCTCAGTTAAGAACCAAGGTATCAATCCAATAGGAGGTATAAGTAAGTCTCCAATATATGCACATGCACAAACTAAAAAACACTTGCACACACTGCAAAAAAGGGGTTGTAAATCCCTTCACGGTCACGAACAAGAGTGATATCTAATAGAGATAGGTATAAAGATAAATAAAAGAGCAAACTAAAGTAATATAAACAAATTACAACAAGGTATTTTGTTGGTTTATAGATCTGAAAATATATGATGGAAAATAGACCCAGGGGCCATAGATTTCAATACAGGCTTCTCTCTTGAAAATAGCATACGGTGGGTAAACAAATTACTGTTGAGCAATTGATAGAAAAGCGCATAATTATGACGATATGTAAGGCAATGATCATGTATATAGGCATCACGTCCGTGACAAGTAGACCGACTCCTGCCAGCATCTACTACTATTACTCCACACATCGACCGCTATCCAACATGCATCCAGAGTATTAAGTTCATAAGAACGGAGTAACACCTTAAGTAAGATGACATGATGTAGAGGGATAAACTCAAGCAATATGATATAAACCCCATCTTTTTATCCTTGATGGCAACAATGCAATACGTGCCTCGCTACCCCTTCTGTCATTGGGTGAGGACACCGCAAGATTGAACGCAAAACTAAGAACCTTTTCCATTGCAAGAAAAACCAATCTACTTGGCCAAACCAAACTGATAGTTTGAAGATAAATACAAAGATATCTTAATCATGCATAAAAGAGTTCATAGAAGATGTCAGGACCCCGACTCAATGCCACATCGATCTAGCATGTAACACCTCATATCACTTTGCGGCCTCACGCACGGTATCCCCACGGGTGTCGCCTTACCTTTGCCCGGGACCGTTTCCGCCTTTTGGCACACGTATATGATGGTGTCGCTAGCATCCATATGATAAAGAGCCCGGGCTGACATGGCTAGTCGTAAACCCAAAGTGGCACTAACTTACAGGGACAGGCATCCATGACCCAGCATCGAACGTGTCGGTCATCAGCGAGTGAATCCAGGCTGTAGCACTGGGCTAACAGGACTCCGGTGAACCGGGCTGTAGTGGGCTAACAGGACTCCGGTATTCATCGCGTGACATTTCCCCGAAGGGACAGACACAGGAACGAAGAAGGACACACGCCGGCCAGCCTAAGTGTTCCGGAGCAGTAGCAAGCTACCAGGGCTCAGTGGAAGCACTAGGAGACATTTCCCGGTAAGAGAGACTACTAAGGATAAACAACTAGATAGTCAGATCCCACACATAGCAATACACATTACACGTACGCATAATATGCAAGTATGTGCTGTACAACATGGCATCACAGCATAACTCAACAACTCATATAGATAAAGGCTCAGAAGAGCCATCACAGCATTTATTGCAAACAGGGGTCACAGGACCCATCATACAGAGCATACAAGCAACAAGCGGAAGCATTACATGTCTGGGTACAGACATCTACAAAGAAAAAGGCTGAAAGCCTGACTATCTACAACATCCGATCAAGATCGTAGCTGAGGTACTAGCTACTAGTCGAAGTCCATGAGAACACTAGTAAGACCGAGGTCTCCGCTGCAAAAGCATAAATAAAGCAACATGAGTACAAAGGTACTCAGCAAGACTTACATCAGATCCTATCATACATGCATTTGTATCAAGAGGTAATGTGGGGTTTAGTTGCAGCAAGCCAGCTTTGACTCTGTGGCTATCCTATTCTACGACTACCAGAAACTCTTGAGGTGAAACAACGTACACGAGTCCACTAATCACCATACAATACACTACTATGGATTCATCCCCGTTTCCCTACGAGAAGGCCATCCATAGCACTCACACATGTCCTGAGCATTTTAGAGTATCCACTTCAAGTTGTCTATGTACCATGTAAGCATCCAAGAAGTCCATAACCGCGGACCCGACTATTCGAATAGATCATGTTAACCCTGCAGGGGTGTACTTCTTCACACACGCTCTCGCCACTTACCGCCATGTACACGTCATGTATCTCGGCAACCTTCAAGCGGAAGCCTGGCGAGGGTGTCGGCCACGACCTGACTAACCACACAAGACTCTAGTCCAGGTTTATCGCCTATTCGGGTTCCATCCGCAAGGAGATCCGGCCGGGGTGTCGCTCACGGCCCCAAACGATGTGAGCAGGGTTCCCAAGCCCACCATCCGGGTGCCACTTGGTACACCGTGCCACGTGTGCCTAGTCTGTGCCAAGCCCACCCTGCCAGGAGCCACCTGGTAGAAAAATAGCACTACCTACAAACACCAGAAACTAGTTGCGACTCCTGGACAGAGACCAAGTTGGTTAATAAGTCGAGAGGGCTTGGAGCGCCCGGAGCCCAATGTGTGGTAGTATCGAGTCATTGGACAACATACATAGAACTCAGTGCTTAAGGACGGTTCCAATGAGACAACCCACCATGTACTCCTACATGGCCTCTCACCGCTACCTTTACCAAATCGTGTTCACACACTTCACTCTCAGCATCAGAACATATCGTGACACTCCAATTCATTCCCAATGAATCAGACCTGACACAACTCTAAGCAATAGCAGGCATAGCATGGTAGGAACACATCAGTGGCTTCAATCAACTCCTACACATGCTAGTGGGTTTCAACTATTTACTGTGGCAATGACAGGTCATGCAGAGGAATGGGTTCAACTACCGCAGCACAAAGTAGCAGATGAACCGTTGTTGTCCTAATGCAATAACTGAGAGCAGGAGCGAGAGAGTAGGGTTTTATCGAAATGAACAAGGGGGTTTGCTTGCCTGGTAGATCAACAAGGGAGGCACTGCTTCACAGACAGGTACTCTGGAACGTCTCCGGAGCAGGACCTATCGAGAAGGAACGGTGCCGGCAATCAAAACACAATCATATGCAACAATATGATGCATGAGCATGGCATGTAGATGTGATGCTGTTTGAGCTAATGCAACTAGTAAACATTTGGTTTGAAGTCCATTTGAACCAAAGGTTCAAATGCATTTCTAAATTAAGTCTCTTATATATGCCATAATGTGTTTCCTCATATTCAGCATGTATAAGTTGGTTTTTCATGCATGAAACTAGTACAGATGGAAAGATTGCATTTTTCTGATAATTTTTCATATATAAATTATTTTAATCTGAGCTACGGTTGAATTGATATGAATTTTTGAAGTTTAAATCAATTTCTGGAATTTCCTGATTTAAATTAGATCCAGAAATTATATATTGCGCCAGCATGACGTCAGCACGACATCAGCGGTCAACTGCGGCTGGCTGGGGTCAAACCTGACGTGTGGGACCCACACGTCAGTGACAGGGGGGTTAAACAGGGGTTAATTTAATCCTAATTAGAAGTTAGTGGCGCTGGGGCCCACTGTCAGTGTCAGGGGGGGGGTTAATTAAGCGGTGATTAGCACTAAGCTAATCACCTGACGGGCCGGGCCCACATGGCAGGGCTCAGGCGACGGGGCTCGCCGCCGGCGACCTCTGGACGCGGCGGAGTCCGCGCCACAGGCCACGGGGACGGCGTCTGAGAGCACCGGGGCGTAGCCCGGGCTCTCGCGCATCTGGTGGAACAGGTGGGAGGAGCGGGGAAGGCCGGAGCTCGCCGGAGCAAAGCTCGCGGCGGCGGCCGGAGCTCGGCTTCGAGCGGGAACGGGCTGCGGGGCACGGGGAGGCCACCTGAGGGGCTCGGCGGCACCCTCGTGGCACCAGGAGCGCGAAGGGATGCTTGGTTTGGGCGGAGACGGGCCGAGACGGCGACGGCGACATGGACGGCGGCGAGAGGCTTCGGCCGTGGTGGGGAACGGTGCTACGGCGCGCGGGCAGTTAAACGGAGAGGGGGAAGCGGTGGCGGAGCTCACCGCGGTTGCAGCGGCAGTCGAAGTGGGCTCGGGGACGCACTGAAGCGGCTGGAGCGTCGATGGGGATCCACGGCGGCCGGCGATGGAAAAGACGACGGCGGCGGCTCCACGAGGCGTCCGGAGGTGCGTGGCTCGACGAGGAGCTTCAGGGCAAGGGGGCGGAGCTTCCGCGCGTGTCGGGGAGGCGAGGGGAGGCCGGTGGCGATGGCTATGGCGAACGGCGGCGACCGACGCGTTCGGACACGGGAGAGAGAGAGCGAGGGAGAGGAGAGGAAGAATCGGGGGAGAGTGAGAGGGTAAGGGGGGCTGCGTGGCGTCGTCCGGCATTCCAGGGCGACGAGGAGGCTCCAGGCAAGCAGGGAGGGAGGTGGCGTGGCACGGTGGCGCGCGCGCGCGCCGGGCACGCTCCCCTCCCTCTGTCGAGGACGAAGACGACAGAGGAGGGGGGCGGGCTGGGCCGCCTGCTGGCTGGGCCGGCCTGCTGCGGCTGGGCTGCACAGGGGAAGCCCCAGGTAAGCCCCTCCTCTTTATTTCTGTTTTCTATTTTTTTCTGACATTTGTTTTGATTTAATAAAATACTAAATTAATTTAATACCTTATGCCAAATTTTGCAGGAGCTAGATATATTATTCCAGAGCTCTTTTATAATTGGCATAATTTTTGGACCATATTTCATATATATAGAAATATATTTCCAATGCAAATATTTATCGAATTAATCCAAATGGCCAAAATAAATATCCATGAGCTCCTAAAAATATTGTTTTGATTTTTATCTCTGTCCAATATTTTCAGAGGGCAACATGAGCATTTTCTTGGACCCTTTTGGAGAAATTTTTATTTGGGTCATTTTCAAAAATGATTCTGAGGGTTCCACCAATCCTCATTTCAAATTTAAATGAAATTTAAATATGATGCACAAATGACTAGCTAGTCTAGGTCATACCAAACTAGGGATGTGACAGAAGACTCAAATAATATTCATAGATAATCAGATCATAAATCCACAATTCATCAATCTCAACAAACGCACCGCAAAAGAATATTACATCGAATATAACTCCAAGAACATCGAGGAGAACATTGTATTGAAGATCAAAGAGAGAGAAGAATCCATCTAGCTACTAGCTATGGACTCGTGGGTCTGTGTTAAACTACTCACGCATCATCAGAAGGGCAACAAGGTTGATGTAGAGGCTCTCCGTGATCGAATCCCCCTCCAGCAGATCGCCTGAAAAGGCCCCAAGATGGGTTCTCACGAGAATAGAAGCTTGCGGCGGTGGAAAAGTATTTTTGTGCGCGCTTCTGATGTTTGGGGAATATTTGAGAATTTATAGAGGCGGAACTAGGGTTAGAGGATGCTTGAGGGGCCCACAAGCTTGGGGCGCCCCCCTGGGGCATGCCTTGCGGGCTTTTGGCCTCCTCGGGACTCTTCTGGCCCTCTCTCCAAGTTACGTAGGTGTCTCTAGTCCAAGAAAAATCATCGTAAAGTTTTATTCCATTTGGACTCTGTTTGATATTCCTTTTCTGTACAGGCCAAAAACAAGGAAAAACAGAAACTGGCACTAGGCTCTGGGTTAATAAGTTAGTCCCAAAAATAGTATTAAATAGCATATTAATGCATATAAAACATCCAAAATAGATAATATAATAGCATGGAACAATCACAAAATTATAGATACGTTTGAGACGTATCAAGTATCCCCAAGCTTATTCCTGCTCAGCCTCGAGTAGGTAAATGATAAAAACATAGTTTTTGATGTGGAATGATACCTAACATATTTATCAATGCAGTCTTCTTTATTGTGGAAAGAATATTCAGATCCATAAGATTCAAAACAAAAGTTTAATAATGACATAAAAACAATAATACTTCAAGCATACTAATAAGGCAATCTTGTCTTGTCAAAATATCATGGCCAACGAAAGATATCCCTACAAAATCATATAGTCTGGCTATGCTCCATCTTCATCACACAAAGTATTTTATCATGCACAACCCCGATGACAAGCCAAGAAATTGTTTCATACTTCTAGTGTTCTCAAACTTTTTCAACTTTCACGCAATACATGAGCGTGGCCATGGATATAGCAGTGTAAGTGGAATAGAATATGGTGGTTGTGGAGAAGACAAAAAGAAGGAGAAAGTCTCACATCAACCAGGCAAATTAATGGACTATGAAGATGCCCATAAATTGATATCGACGCAAGTGAGTAGGGATTGCCATGCAACGGATGCACTAGAGCTATAAGTGTATGAAAGCTCAAAAATAAAGTAAGTGGGTGTGCATCCAACTTGCTTGCTCATGAGGACCTAGGGTAATTTGGGGAAGCCCATCATTGGAATATACAAGCCAAGTTCTACAATGAGAAATTCCCACTAGTATATGAAAGTGACAAAATAGCAGACTCTATCATGAAGATCATGATACTACTTTGAAGCACAAGTGTGGAAAAGGGATAGTAACACTGTCCCTTCTCTCATTTCTCTCATTTTTTGTTTGGGCTTCTTTGGCCTATTTTATTTTTTTATTAAGTCAGGAGACTCATCCCAACTTGTGAGAGAATCATAGCTTCCATCGTCCTTTCCTCACATGGGACAATGCTTGATCATCACACTTTTATTAACTTACAACTCAAGAATTACAAATCGATACTAGAACAAAATATGACTCTATATGAATGCCTTCGGTGGTGTACAGGGATGTGCAATGATCAAGACTGACATGCATAAAAAATATGAACAGTGGCTTTGCCACAAATACTATGCCAACTACATGATCATGCAAAGCAATATGACAATGATGGTACGTGCCATAATAAACAGAACGGTGGAAGTTGCATGTCAATATATCTCGGAATGGCTGTGGAAATGCCATAATAGGTAGGTATGGTGGCTGTTTTGAGGAAGGGTATATGGTGGGTTTAATGCACCAGCGAAAGTTGTGTGGTACTAGCACTGCAAAAAAATACACTTCCGTGATGATACATGTTTGTCAGAGTAGGTCACATTTTCTATCATGCATGTACATCCATGCCAATTTTATGACAGAATCAAGATAGTCATACCTGTGCTGTCGTAGAAGTGTTCCATGACATTACAAAAATCATCATCACGGAAGTGTCCACTTCCATGATGATAAATCGCGCGTCATAGAAGGCTTTTGTCAAGGGTGACCGACACGTGGCATCCACCGTAACGGCTCGCCGTTAAGCTATCGCGTCCGGTTTTGGATCCGATAACCCGTTAACAGCCCCGACCAATGGGGATTTTCCACATGTAAAATCATCATTGGCTGGAGGAAACACATGTCGGCTCACCGTTGGGACAGATGTCATCTACTCATTGGGCCGATGGTGCCTATGATACATCGACATGTGGCACGGCTCAACAGGGGCCCATTCCTGTGAAAAGGCTGGCCCGTTTGACTTGGTCAAAAGGTGGCGGGCCGGCCCATGGAAAGCCTGTTAAGGGCTTGTTCGCATATAGCCCATTTACAACCCGCTAACCCAGGGCCCGTTACGACCTATCCGAATTAGGCCCAGTAGCGTCATCTAGGCCATCCAATATGATTCCAGCCCGTTTTAACTTCCGACCCATGTATGGCCCATGACGTCTTTCGGCCCATATGAGGCCCTTCGTAACTCTTGGCCCATTAACGGCCCATGGTGAAACTAGCCCGTAATGAACAGTGTATCACTTTATACCCATTAACGGCCCATTATTCCATTGGGTCGTTTCCAGCCCATGTTATCTTTCGGCCTCCTCAGGGCCCATTTATTCTTGGGCTCATTTCCAGCATTCGCTTACTTATGGACCGTTACTGTAATTTTCTGCTTGTGGTCCCAGTTCCGCCCGTGGTTACAGTCGGCCCGTTTGTGGCCCGTTAATACGTGGGGCTGTTTCCATAGTGTCATCAAATACGGCCGATTAACAACGGCCCGTTATGGTCGGCCCATGAACGGATGATTCCAACTCTAGCCCGTTTATGGCCATTATGTGGTCTTTTATTGGCCCACGTTTGGCCAATCGATCATACGGCCCGTAGAAGGCCCATTGATGATATGGCCCGTAGAAGGCCCATTGTGTCTACGGACCGTAGAAGGCCCATTGTTTCTATGCCCCATAGAAGGCCCATTGTTTCTACAGCCCATAGAAGGCCCATTGTTTCTACATCCCATAGGAGGCCCAGTGTCACTACAGTAAATATGTAGCCCATGGTTATTGTGGCCTAGTTTTAAAAAATAGGTTATTGCGGCCACTAGCAAACCGCGGAAAAAGAACGACACTGACTACAAGCAAACAAATAAACAAGATAACAAGGAAATAAATAAGCAAACAACTTACGCTAGGCTATCATGGCTATTACACACATTACATCCGCTGGGCATCAAAGTTCGCCACC
The DNA here is from genome assembly GCF_002162155.2 of Triticum dicoccoides. Classification (NCBI taxonomy): domain Eukaryota; kingdom Viridiplantae; phylum Streptophyta; class Magnoliopsida; order Poales; family Poaceae; genus Triticum; species Triticum dicoccoides. Next base: position 541,033,905 of record NC_041385.1, on the reverse strand, counting down.
AATGCAAATATAGGGAACAAAGCAGCTTATCATATAAACTGGTTGTCAAAGTTGGCGACCTGTGCAAATAAACGCCGCAGCAAAACAAGTCCAGAACTGAAACCACTTCAAAATATCTCAAGAAACAATATCCTGGGTACCCATAATGCTGGCAAGATGCTTAGCAAGCTTATTAACTTTCTCTTGTTTCGCGCTTAAATCTTCCAGCGCTTGATGTTGCACCAGAAAGTATGCATCTGAATTCTACAGGGACTTCCTAAGTCCTTCAACTTCCCGTCGCAGCACAACTGATCAATGTCTTTCAACTTGAAGTTGAGACTTAAGAAGACGAATTGATTCAGGCAGCAAGTTCGAAGAGCTTGTGCCAGCAGTATTGGCTAGTAACTTGAACATCAAGACATGACTTTTGGGTTCTCTCACTGTCGTCAAGATAGTTTTTATCAACTTTCTTGGAGACCAACAGGGATGTCTCACTATCTTGAACCTTATCTGCATTACTTCCTTTATCATTGTATAACGGGGTACTATTCTCCAATATTTTGTCCGCATTCTAAAAGAGAAACAAGCAAACACATCACAGGTTTACCATGTTGTATATGAAACTCATTTTGGTAAATCAGTTCAGTAGTAAAGTGGACAGGATAAAACATGAAATAAACATATATCTATGTACCATGGTCACTTTATGGTCTATATCATTCTAGTTTTTGTTGCCAAATCAAGATAGAGACACAGTTCAAATAATATTTGTTCAAGACAAAGCAGAATAGACAGAATATAAGTGTGGGAAACTATGGAGCAATAACAACACTTGTAATGTGCATGACATGAGAACATAACTGTTTATTAAATTGAAACCGAAATCAACATAGAGCAAGTTACAACAGCAAACCAGTTAAAGAAACAGGTTTAAAACATATCTGTTGTGCCATTGGAGTTTCAATTCCATCCTTCAAATTTGAAAATAGTTGGTATGAGTAAATACAGTGATGCAAGAGCAAAGGACTATGAACCATAGCTACAGAACCTGACCTGAGAACAATTCTTCTTCTCCTTTAAGCATTGAGCTGGGATTCAGAGTGGTGGTCCTCATGCTTTGGGCACTGCAGTTCCCTTACTAACTGCTCGTGTTTGGGTGCTCTATGGTGAAGACGGTGTTGTGTCAACTGGAACTGGGTTACTATCTACTGGTTGGGGTTAGAAGGGGTGTAGCTGGTTCTCTGTCCAACTGGGTAGGGGTACAATCTGCAAGAGTCTGGGTTATGTGTGGTGGGGCTGGTTCTTGGGCAAGTACAACCGTGGTTCTATCTGCATCAACTGGTAGCACTATCTTTTCTGAAGACCGTGTTGTTACTCCCTTAGATACCGCTGAGGGATTCCTAGATAGTGGGGTATCCGGACAGCCGGACTATGTACTGTGGCCGGACTGTTGGACTATGAAGATACAAGAAGACTTCGTCATGTGTCCGGATGGGACTCTCCTTTGCATGGAAGGCAACCTTGGCGATTCGGATGTAGGTCTCCTTCTCTGTAACCGACTCTGTGTAACCCTAGCCCCCTCCGGTGTCTATATAAACCGGAGGGTTTAGTCCGTAGGACAACAACAATCATACCATAGGCTAGCTTCTAGGGTTTAGCCTCCACGATCTCGTGGTGGATCAAATATTGTAATACTCATATCATCAAGATCAATCAAGCAGGAAGTAGGGTATTACCTCCATCGAGGGGGCCCGAACCTGGGTAAAACATCGTGTCCCCGGTCTCCTGTTACCATTAGCCTTAGACGCACAGTTCAGGACCCCCTACCCGAGATCCGCCGGTTTTGACACCGACATTGGTGCTTTCATTGGGAGTTCCTCTGTGTCATCGCTGTAAGGCTCGATGGCTCCCCCCAACCTTCAACAACGCAGTCCAGGGTGAGACTTTTCTCCCCGGACAAATCTTCGTGTTCGGCGGCTTCGCACTGCGGGCCAACTCTCTTGGCCATCTGGAGCAGATCAACAGCTATGCCCCTGGCCATCAGGTCAGGTCCGGAAACTTGAATTACATGGCCGATATCCACTGAGACTTGATCTTCAATGGATTCAGGCCTACGTCAGGAGCGGCAGACAGTCACGACGAGCACGACTTAAATCTGATGATGGACATTATTCGGGATATCGCCCCTGCTGTGGCTCCGGACCTAAATCCGGGCAGATCGCGTCGTCCAAGGACGGGTGGATGGACCCCGCCACGGAGGCCGCATACTCTTCGGCGGTAGAGTCAAACACAGACTCCGCCGTTAAGGAGATCTGCGTCATCGGACCCCCGGACTTGTTTCCGGATGTGGGTTCCGAACCACGCACGCCCGGACCCATCGAGTCCAATTGGGCTCCAGTAATGGAGTTCACCATCGTGGATATCTTTCAACACTCCCCCTTGGGTGAAGCACTTAATTCATTAAAGTCTCTCTCCTTGATAGAAGACTCTTGGACGAACTATGTCCGGCCCGAGTGGGACACGGATGACGAAGAAAATCGCCTCCCACCCACCACCCACTTCATAGCCACTGTCGATGACCTAACAGGCATGCTTGATTTCGACTCCGACGACATCGACGGTATGGACGTTGACGCAGGGGACGATCTGGAACCACCGCCCATGGGGCGCTGGACCGCCACTTCATCATATGACATCTACATGGTGGACACGCCCAAGGAAGACAACGGTGACAAAAAGGACACAATGGAGGATAAACTCCCCGGACAAAAACAAAAACAACGGCGCAGGCGCCACTCTAAGTCTAGTCATAGTAAAAATAGCTACAACAGCGCAAGGAAAAATGACACTCCGGTTGACTCCGAAGGCAGCAACTTGAACCCAGCAATGGAGCAAGAAGAGCTAGACCACGCCGAACAAACGCCCGATCACAGCGATCCCGAGGGTCGAACTCATCAAACTGCCCACAGAGAGGAGGACAGTCCGGTTGACGATGCATTTATCATCCCGGAAAAACGCTTGGAACAAGATAACCTCCGCAGAAGGCTTATGGCCACGGCGAGGAGCCTAAAGAAGCAGAAGAAAGGGCTTAAAGCCGCGCAGGATACGCTCAACCAAAGATGGAATAAGGTGCTAGACACTGAAGGAAAATGTGGCGATGATCGCCACACAAAGAGCTACCCAAAACGCAAGCTGCTGCCCGAATTTGATGACAAGGCCGCAGTGCCCATTCCGCCAAAGAACAATATGGCCACTCGGCCGGACCAACCACTTCATGGCCGCGATAGAGAAGCCACTGATACCGCAGACGATTTACGTGAGCTCCTGGACAAAAAGTCCGGTGCGGCTAGGTCCATCTACGGATCCAGAGGACATGCTCCGACATGGGATTATGGTCACCACAATGATCACACTGATTGAATACCAGTTCAGAATCAACACCGGACGCAACAACAACCAACAGCATGCCGCGACATGTCCAGATATAGAGGGGCTCTGCACCCTCTATGCTTCACCAATGAGGTGCTGGATCATGAATTTCCACAGGGATTCAAACCCGTGAACATAGAGGCATACAACGGAACGATAGACCCTAGGGTCTGGATTGAGGATTTTATCCTTCACATACACATGGCTCGCGGGGACGACCTCCATGCCATCAAATACCTTCCCCTCAAGTTGAAAGGACCAGCTTGACATTGCCTGAAAAGCCTCCCCAAAAACTCAATTGGAAGTTGGGAGGAACTTGAGGATGCTTTCAGGGCCAATTTTCAAGGGACCTATGTCCGACCTCCGGACGCAGATGATTTAAGTCACATAATACAACAGCCCGGAGAGTCAGCCCATAAGCTTTGGAACAGATTTCTCACTAAGAAGAATCAAATCGTTGACTGTCCGGATGCCGAAGCCTTAGCGGCCTTCAAACATAGTATCCGGGATGAGTGGCTTGGCAGACACCTCGACCAAGAAAAGCCAAGGACGATGGCAGCCTTAACAAGCCTTATGACCCGCTTTTGTGCAGGCGAAGACAGCTGGTTGGCCCGTAGAGCCACCAGTGACCCAGGCACATCCAAAATTCGAGATGGCAACGGGAAGCCACGGCGCACTAAGCACAAGCGTTGGAACAATGATGATAGTCCGCACAACACGGCGGTCAACGCCGGATTCAGGGGCTCTCGACCCGGTCAAGGGAAAAAGCCATTTAAGGGCAGTAAAGAGGGACCGTCCAGCCTGAATAAAGTCCTGGACAGATTGTGCCAAATCCATGGCACCTCCCAAAAAACCTGCAAATCATACTCACAGAGAATGTTGGGTCTTCAAGTAGGTCGGCAAGTTAAACGCCGAACACAAGGGAATGGAAACGCCAAGCGAAGACGAGGATGAGCCTTGCAAGCCGAACACGAGGGGACAGAAAAAATTCCCACTAGAAGTCAAAACCATAAACATGGTCCACGCAACTCGCATAGAGTACGTTGCCCCCAAATTCAACCCCTGGGCGGCCTGCCCGATCACTTTTGATCACAGGGACCACCCGGCCGGTATCCGGCATGGAGGATCGGCTGCCTTGGTGCTCGACCCAATAATTGATGGATACCATCTCACTCGAGTCCTAATGGACGATGACAGTAGTCTTAATCTGATATATCAGGACACCGTCCGCAAGATGAGGATAGACCCATCCAGAATAAGCCAGAGTAACACCACCTTTAACGGAGTGATACCAGGCGTTGAGGCCCACTGCTGGGGCTCCCTCGTATTAGAGGTGACATTCGGTTCTCCCGACAACTTTAGAAGCGAGGAACTACTCTTCGACATCGCTCCCTTCAGCAGCGGTTATCATGCATTACTTGGAAGAACGGCCTTCGCTTGCTTTAACGCAATACCGAACTACGCCTGCCTTAAACTTAAGATGCCCGATCCATGTGGCGTCATAACCGTTAGCGGAAACATAGAGCAGTATGCGGCGGCTCTTGTACCCGGACATTAAGCGGCCTCTCCCACCAGAACGCATGATCGGTTGTCAAGACCTCGAACACGGTTAGACGAGTCCAGTGCACCATCTTCAGCAACAGCCCAGATAAACCTGAGCTGGGTGCTATATATATATCCCCGTAAATTATACCAGGGGCTGCAAACATGTAATAAAGCCCACAATTCGGATTGCCTCATCAATAGGCAAATATCTCGCATTTCTAACATGCATTGAAAATAACTAACTTCTCGCACACGTACTCTTTTACATGAGTTTTCATTTTTACAAACACTATTCGTGCGACACCCTTCCAGGATACGGCACAACGGAGACAAAGGCGCAGACGTGCAGCAGGGCCCCGCTCAAAGGTTTCTCTTTAGATTAAGCCCCCGTGTAAACCTTCTTTACTGTGTTTTGTTGCTTGACATCCCGTGGGTATTCAATACACCCACAGTGGATACTGGCGTAATAGGCATTTTGCCAAGATAGATCAATGCACATACATGGAAATACAGGGTTCATAATCAAGGGCGTTGCTCAGCTCAGTATATGTTATAAAGTCCGAATACCTTTGGGAGTGTTCGGCGTCGCGAGTTTGGCCTTATATGCATGAGCTCCGAATCATGTCTTTGGTCAAATGTTGGGTTTGCCCGGCTCCTGGGTTTGCTGCCTTACGTTCCGTTCTATCGGCTAAGGCGGTGAAAGGAGAACTACTGCGATTGTGCCCTGGTTATTCCGGATGAGCACCTCAGTAGAGAAAGCTGAAAACTAACTGTCATGATACAGCGAGAGACTAGTCAACCACTCGAAGACTCATCAGAATCTATAGGATTCCTCCACATTAACGAAGGACCGTTTCCCATTCACGTACATACACGCCCCTATACGGATGCACGCGGATGTACTAGGGGCTACTTAGTAGCCCCACCATTAAACTCCTATGGCTAAGTGAAAGTGTTACAACTATATATTCCAGTTGCTTGGTTCGACGTGCGATCACCTCCTTAATGGACCAAGACGTTGTATCAAGTGTGATTACACATATATTTTTTTCGAACACCCCCGCATTATATGCGTGGGGGCTAAAGCAAACGACTGCTAACTTTCACGTTATATGAATACATAAACGGCCGCACGGGAGGCAATACAACACTTTCGGGCAAAAGTATAAACATAGCTTCTATATTTCACACATAATTGTTTACAATTAATCGATTGGTCACCCAAACATGACACTCTTCAAGCACTGAGCCTCTATTCTACGGGCACCTTCTATGACCTACTCAAAATAGTGCTCGGCTGAGCCTTGGCTTCCTGCCGGACCCTGTGTTGCAATGCTGGTGGCCTCCATATCTGCCCAATATGTCTTAACACGGGCAAGAGCCATCCGCGCACCCTCTATGCACGCCGACCTCTTCACGGCATCGATTCGGGATCTAGCGCCAAATAGTTGCTGCACTAAACCAAAGTAATTGTCCGGCCTCGGTCCCTTCGGCCATAGATGGTCTATTATAGACCTCATTGCAAGACCGAAAAACCTATGGAGCTCGGCTATAGCGGCCATCTTCTCACTCAATGGCAATGAGCGCGTTGGAGCGCTAAATTGCGACCAAAATAGCCTTTCTATTTCATTATCTTTATGATCCTTGAATAACTTGGTCGCATAAGCCGTACTTTTCGCCAAGTCCGCATACTCATCTGCAGCGCTCCAAAGTTGATCCAAAGGAGCATACTTTGGATCTAAGAACTTCATCCGCAACAAATAGGGATTTCCAGCCACGATTTCTCCGGCTTGTCAAAGTTCCCCCTGCGCGTCTCTAATTTCAGAGCACGTCTCCTTAGCCGAATCCAGAGCCTTCTTCAGGTCAGCCGCCTTTGCCTGATTCTCCTTCTCGAGAAGCTCATACCAGCCGGCGGCGTCCCTCAGCTCCACAGCAATCTCGGCTATCTTTTCTTCGCTTCGGCGATGAGCAGCCTGTTCGGCTCTCAAGTCTTCGGCTACCTTTAGGGCAGCCGCATTGCTAACCCGGGCTTGTTCCTTGGCTAGGGCAAGTTCCGCCTCAGGGCCTCAATGGCAGCAGCTCTGCCTACAACCACATCATATCATATTAATATTAAAATCCTCTTCATATTTCCTAAAACAAATTAGGAAAAAACGAGCGCATACTCTGTGACTCGTCAAGCCGCTTATTTACAAGCGTGATGTCAGTATCCACCATATCAATCTGTCGCCTCAGTTCGGCAAATTCAGAATTCTGGTCTATCGCTGGACTCTTAGCCACCTGCGCATGAATGCAGTACGATCATTACCCGAGAGTATGATCCTCCGTTTGCCGCCTAGGGCTGGCAACCAGTGTCTTAGGGGCTACTATCTATACGGAGCACACATAGCGCGTGCGGAACAACCAAAAATTACGTATTTAATCGCGTACCTTGAATCCTTTGAGCAAACTTCCAAAAGCTTCATTTAACCCGCTTGTGGCGGATGAAATATTCTACAACACCGTACCCATTAGCGTACGGTGACCCTCTGAGAGAGCAGCTTGCTCCAGGAGGCTCGCCACCGTGTTCGGCCGGGCACCGGACTGTTCCGGACCCTTCTCTTCGCCCTCCAAGGGGGCCAAACGCGTCGAGCTCGGGGCAGCCGAAGTGTCAGCTTCTGGCCTCAGCGGATCTGGGCTCCTCCGTGACGACACCTCAGGGTCGCCTGCCACATGGGGCGGAGAGGCAGGTGGGGTTTCACTCTCCATCATCTCCGGAAGAAGATCCCCTGAAGACGAACCCTGTTGAGACGAGCTACTAGCCGGACTGCAAAAAATAGATCCTGGTTATTCTTCTCAGAGGAAAAAGCAAGAGCTTCTTGTTTATCGTTAACTTACAACTCGGTGGAGGGCTGGCCCGTTTGCAGGCACGATGCGGTGAGGACGCCCTTCGGGGCAGGGCCCCCTGGTGAAGCTTTCTTCCCTTGCTTAGGCACCTTCATCTCCAAATCTTCAGAGGCAACCCTTTTCTCCCCGCGAGGGGAGGGAACCTTGGAAGAACCTCCCCGATTATCCTCCTTCACGGAGATAGTAATTCCCCTGGTTTGAATGTGCAGCATGTGGAATTCGGCTCCTCTATTCTTCTCTTCCCCTTTCCCCGAGGGCACTTGGCTCAATGCGCTCTTAAACATCCTGGCTATTGCAGGACTAGGCGAGCCTTCAGGAAGTGGGGCCGAACACCTGATTCTCTCCGCCTTGCAGAGCCAATCCTGGCCGTGGACAAGGTTTCAGAATAATGTTGTATTAAACGTATGCGAAGTGTTCGGTTACAGGGTAACTTACTTGGGTATCTGGGCGGTGGCAGCTCAGGCCCGCATCCTCGATGGTGTCCAGACACATCACTTGTGGTCCGAAGAATAACTTATACATCCCTTCGAGTTTCATGCCGAAGAAGTGTTGAATGGTTCGCGAACCTTTCGGATTGAACTCCCACATTCGGAGAGGCCGACGCTTGCACGGCAGGATCCGCCGAACCAGCATTACTTGAATGATTCTGACAAGATTGATATCCCTCTCAAGAAGCTCCCGAATATGGCTCTGCAATGTCGGTACGTCATTAGCAGGCCCCCAGTCCAGTCCCACATTGGTCCACGACGCCAGTTGAGGCAGAGGACCCGAGCGGAAGGCAGGGGCAGCTGCCCACGTTGTGCCTCGGGGAGCTGTGATGTAGAACCACCTCCGTTGCCACAGATCCGACACTTCCGGGAAGGCACCTTCTGGCCATGGAACATCGGTGTTTCTGCTTATTGTGGCGCCTCCGCACTCCGCGTGTTGCCCCTCAATCACCTTCGGCTTCACATTGAAGGTCTTGAGCCATAGGCCGAAGTGTGGGGTGATGTGGAGGAAGGCTTCACACACGATGATAAACGACGAGATGTGGAGGATGGAATCTAGAGCTAGATCGTGAAAATCTAGCCCATAGTAGAACATGAGCCCTCTCACGAAGGGATCAAGAGTCAAGCCCAAGCCTCGGAGGAAGTGAGAAACAAATACGACACTCACGTTGGGTTCGGGAGTGGGGATGATCTGCTCAGAGGCGGGAAGCCTGTGCTTGACATCGGCAGTCAGATATCTGGCCTCCCTGAGCTTCGAATGTCCTCCTTTGTGACAGAGGAGGCCATCCACCGACCTTGAAGGTTGGATCCGGACATGATTGAAGATCCTAAGTACCTGAGCTTGAGCTTCGGGTGTTGGAACTCGAGAGGCGGAAAGGCGCAAGCGTGGTAAGAAAGGGATAGGCCTTGACCCCTCTATAAAGGGGGAGGATATCAAGCGTCCCCAGCGTGAACATTTGGGACTTGCCTAAAAACACGGAGTCATGCCAACAGGCGTGGTGGGGTTACCCATGCCCGTATTGATGAGGATCCCACGATAAGAGGGACACGATCTCTGCTTCGACAAGACGTGCCAAAGAAACCGCCTCGTTACGTGTGTGGCAGCTGGTTGTAAAAAACGGTTCGAATAAAGGTCGGGCGGTGGCGTGATGTCACGCTACGAAGAGTTGTCAGTGGATTAGATCTGTGAATTATTGTTCTCTCTACGGTGGTATGTGAAATCTGTCTTGCAGAACCAGACACGAATTAAGTGTTCGAAATTTATCTTGGAGTATTCGGAGATGGAACCCGCCTTGCAATGCTGAAGACAATCTATGCGCTGGACTCATCGTCATTGAAGCCTGGTTCAGGGGCTACTGAGGGATTCCTGGATAGGGGGGTATTTAGATAGCCGGACTATGTACTTTGGCCGGACTGTTGGACTATGAAGATACAAGAAGACTTCGTCCCGTGTCCGGATGGGACTCTCCTTTGCGTGGAAGGCAAGCTTGGCGATTCGGATGTAGATCTCCTTCTCTGTAACCGACTCTGTGTAACCCTAGCCCCCTGTGGTGTCTATATAAACTAGAGGGTTTAGTCCGTAGGACAACAACAATCAGACCATAGGCTAGCTTATAGGGTTTAGCCTCTATGATCTCATGGTGGATCAACTCTTGTAATACTCATATCATCAAGATCAATCAAGCAGGAAGTAGGGTATTACCTCCATCGAGAGGGTCCGAACCTGGGTAAAACATCGTGTCCCCGGTCTCCTGTTACCATTAGCCTTAGACGCACAGTTCGGGACCCCCTACCCGAGATCCGTCGGTTTTGACACTGACAACCGCCATCACCCTCTCCAATTCAAATGGCTGATAAACAAGAGAAGTAATTGAATGTACAGACATTGTATGATAGACAGGTGCAATGGATAGTGGGGAATAAAAGAGGGCATGAAATAATTCACATTTATGTTGTCTAACCAAAGAGGATAGCATGACACAATTTCACATATATGATGGCTAACTAAACAGGATAGCATGACCCAATTTCACATTATGGTGGCTAACTAAAAAAAGACGGAAAGACATAGTTCAACATATGATGACTATGTAAACAGGATGACATGATATAACTATATAATTTGTTTATTAAATAGGTTGGCATGCCATAATTCACATACATGCCGCCTATGGAAACATGATAGCATGATATAATTCACGGATAGAATGACATAATTCAAAATATGATGACTGTAAACACTAAACAGGATGAGATGATATAACTATATGATGTCTTTATTAAATGGCTTGCCATGCCATAATTCAGATAGATGCTGTGTATGTAAACATGATGGCATGATATAATTCAAATATATGATTTATATAGTAAGCAAGTAAGCAGATGGCAATCCATATATGATGTAAAAACTAAGCAATGCAAGACAACATGCATGACATGGGTAATTATAACCCTGTCAAGTTTGAGCATAGACCTCAGGGGGGAAATAGGACTAGTCATTAGTCTCTTAATCCTCCTCTGGGGAGCTCTCTATAACCAGCAAGATGTCTGCTTCAGCAGGTGGCATTGTCTGCTCTGAATACCTTGTTTTCACTCTAGATACTTCCATCACCGCTTCAAATAGCTGATGCACAGGAAGAGTAGTTGAATATACAAACGTTGTCGACAAATGGAACACGTAATACAAAAAAATTATAGCATGATATAATTCACATACATGATGATTGGCTAAACAACATGGCATTGCATAATTCACATATATAATGCCTTTGCAACAAGATAGCATTGCATAATTCACATATATAATGTCTTGCAACAAGATGGCAATGCATAATTCACATATATGGTAATTAGACACTAAACAGGTGGCATTCACACAAAGCATGTCTAAACTAATCAAATGACATAGCAATGCAAGACACCATACGCATGATATGAGCAACATAACCCTGCCAAGTTAGAGCACATACCTCGGGGGGATAGGACTGGTCATCTATCTTTGAATCCTCCTCTAAGGAGCTATCCGTAACCAACAAGATATGCACTTTGTTAGATAGCATAGTCTGCTCTGCGCTTTACTGACCAAAGCGCATGCTTATGCACAGATTAAGCGTAGTTATGCGCAATGCGTTTTACCAACGCCTAGAGCCTAGGCGCGCTTAAGCACTCGCTTAGGCGCACCTTTTTTAACTATGATTGCTTTGCTCTTGTATCACGGTATTTACTCATACAAACTTATTTTTAAATTGAAGGATCCAATCGAAACACCAATTGCACAGCAGGTATGTTCACGCATGTTTCTTTAACAGGTTTCCTCTTATCAATAGCTCTTTTGATTTGAATTTCAATTGTGTATACAATTAACTTTCATATCATGGACATTACTAGCATCACAACAGAGCCAATAGTGTTGTTGTACATGTAGACCCATGGTACCCATCTGAAATCTTGTTGTGCCGTGTAGTTTCCCATGCTTTTTATTCTTTCACTGCTGCTTTGTCTTGAACTGATATGATTTGAACCGTGTCTCTATTTTGATTTGGCAAGACAATGCAGTGACCATAAGACATAGATGTATGTTTGTTTGATGCTTTTATTATGTACTAGTACTTGGCAATAGAAGACTTGGTAGTTTAATCCTGTCCACCTTACTAATGAACTGGTTCACCGAAATGAGTTTCATATACTAGTACATGCTAAACTTGTTATGTGTCTTCTTGTTTCTTCTTTTAAAATGCTGACAGAATACTGGGGAAGAATGCCTTATTAAGCAATGGTAAAGGAAGTAATGCAGATAAGGTTCAAGATAGTGACACATCCTTGTTGGTCTCCAACAAAGCTGATAAAACAGCTAAGGAAGACTATCTTGAAGACAGCGAGACAACCCCAAAGTCCTATCTTGGTTTAGTGTTCGAGTTACTGGCCACTACCGCTTGCACAAGCTATTCAAACTCACTGTTTGAATCAGTTCAGTTTCTTGAGTCTCAACTACAAGCTGAAAAACATCGATCAGGTGTGCTGCGACAAGATGTGGAAGGACTGCGGAAGTCCCTGGAGCATTCAGATGCATACTTTCTAGTGCAATAGCAAGTGTTGGAGGATTTTAGTGCCAAACAAGACAAAGCTAATCAGCTTGCTAAGCTTATTGCCAGCATGGTGGATACCCAGGATAGCGTTTCTTGATCTCTTCTGAAGTTGTTTCAGTTATGCTCTTGTTTTGCTGCCGCGTTTATTTGCACTGGTGGCCAATTTTGACGGCCAGTGTATGTAATGTGCTGCTTTGTTCCCTATATTTGCACTGATGGCGAACTTTGATGCCCAGTGGATGTAATATGTGTAATAGCGGTAATAGGCTAGCGTTAATTGCTTGCTTATTTATTTCCTTATTGTCTTGTTTTGTTGTTTGCTTGTAGTCACTGCAGTTCTTTTTCTGTGTTTTTCTAGTGGCCACAATAGCCTATTTTTGGTAACTAGGCCAAAATAATCATGGCAACACACGGACTGTTGTAACCATGGGCCTCCTGCAGGCCGTATGATCCATGGGCCTTCTTCCGGCCGTAGGATCCATCGGTCTTCTATACGGGCCTTCTACGGGCCGTAGGGTCCATGGGCCTTCTGTGGGCCGCAGGGTCATTGGGCCTTCTACGGGTCGTATGGTCCATGGGCCTTCTACGGGCCGTACTATACATGGGCCTCATACGGGACGTACTATACATGGGCCTCATACGGGCCATAGGATCCATGGGCCTTCTACGGGGCGTATCATCATTTCACCAATCATGGGCCATACTATTCGTGGACCATAACGGGCCGTTAATAGGCCGTATTTGATAACTCTATGAAAACAGCCCATTGGTTTTTTTACATGAAAACGGCCCAACGTATTAACGGTCCGCAAACGGGCCGACTGTAATGACGGGCTGAATTTGGCCCACAAGGAGAAAATGACAGTAACGGGCCGGATGTAACTGAATGCTACAAATGAGCCCAAGAATCAATGGGCCCTGAGAAGGCCGAAAGATAACTTCGGCTGGAAACAGCCCAATGGAATAACGGGACGTAATGGGTATAAAGTGATACACTGTTCATTTCGGGCTAGTTTCACCACGGGCCGTTAATGGGCTAAGAGTTACAAAGGGCCTCATATGGGCCGAAAGAAGTCATGGGCAGACATGGATCGGAAGTTAAAATGGGCTGGAATCATATTGGACGGCCCAGATGACGCTACTGGGCCTAATTCGAATAGGGCGTAACGGGCCCTGGGTTAGCGGGCTGTAAATGGCCTATATGCGAATAGGTCGTTAACAGGCTTTCTGTGGGCCGGCCCGCCACCTTTTCACCAAATCAAACGGGCCGGCCTTTTCACAGGAATGGGCCTCTGTGGGGCCGTGCCACGTGTCGCCGTATCATAGGCGCCTTCGGTCCAATGAGCAGATGACATCTGTCCCAATGGTGAGCCGACACGTGTTTCCTCAAGCCAATGATGATTTTACACATGGAAAATCCCCATTGGTCGGGGCTGTTAACGGGTTATCGGATCCAAAATCCGACCGAATAGCTTAACGGTGTTCCGTTACGGTGGATGCCACGTGTCGGTCACCCTTGACGAAAGCACTTCTGTGATGCGTGATTTATCGTCATGGAAGTGGACACTTCCGTGATGATAATTTTGGTAATGTCATGGAACACTTCTACGACAGCACAGGTATGACTATCTTGATTCTATCATAATTTTGTCATGGATGTACATGCATGACAAAAACGCGACCTACTGTGACAAACACGTATCATCACGGGAGTGTATTTTTTTGTAGTGTATTTATAGAGGCCCTGGTCCTCTTCCCAAATATTGAGCGGGAAGGGCACCAACAACGGCCATTTTGAAGGGGAACATCTAGTACTGCTTATCCTGACTAAAGTTGGTCTTCGACTGCCAAAGGCCCTGACGATGATGCCGTCTTGGGCTCCACGGTGACCTCCATCCCGCCGCTCTGCTGGTCTTGGTCTTGTTGCACTGAAACAATAGCCTTTGCCCGATACCTTGGTCTGTGCTTGCCCTCTTTGCACCAAAGAGGAAACAAGGACACTACGCAGGCCGACGCCCGCCTGGCGCCCGCCTGGTCTTAGTCGTCACGGCTTGCGTCGTGTGCACCTCGCGAGTTACCCTTGCCTTGATCTCTCCACCTCCTCGCGAGCCTGCCTGGTGAGGCTGCTCCTAAGGAATCTTCCTGTCATCCGCCCCGCGAGGCTTGGCCCCTCGCGAGGGTCTTGAGCTTGAGTCGATGAAGATGGGCCGCACTGGGCCACCACCTGAGCCACGCTGCAGGTCACAGGCAGGCAAGTCTGGGGACCCCCATTCCCAAAACGCCGACAGGTGGTGTAGCTGGTTAGCCTGTTCGCTCATCAAACTTGAGGTCTCGGGTTTGATAACTATACTTGAGCAAAATTTTGTTTTTGTTCGACTTCTTTCTTCCACCAAATGACAGGTAGGCCCCACATGACAGAGAGAGAAAGTGATCTGGGGTGGTGCCGGGAGGATTCTTTGACTAGTCAAAATGGATGGATACAGAGCTATACGATCTCGTAGTGACTGTATAATCATCTCATCACGTATACACTGCAGCCTCGGCGCTTGTTTTCTAGGGTTTGCACTCTTCACACACTCTCTCTCCAGTATATATATACACGCTGGAGCCTCAGCGCTTATAGTTTCTCTCTTCACACTCTCTTACCCTCTCCAAATCTAAACAGGACTTCATTGGCCTCTCATTCTCTCTCCCCTCACTGCTGGTCAAAGAGCCGGCAGGATCCATCCGCCGGGAAGGGAAGGAGGCTTAACGCTGTCACCGTCGGCGAGGGAGGGAATCTACTACCGGCACAACAGTTCTCTTTCACCCAGCGGTGGTGCGGAAGGGCCTCCGACCCCTTCTTCTTTTCTGGCGTACATAGTGTGGGCCGAACGGCCTCTGGCCGCCCACCGAACCACACCCCAAGAACCTTAAGGTATAATTTACTTATTCCACATGCATTGCTCTAGCTGCATGTGGGCTTTTTCCGCTTCTGCACTCGAATCTAGGTGTTGGATCAAACATGAAAGTAGTGGGGAAAGTTGTATAGCATGAATCTAGGACGTGGTTCAAAGAGGAAAGGAATGGGGGAAATTAGTGGGGAAAGTTGTATAGCATGAATCTAGGATGTGGTTCAAAAAGGAAAGGATGGGGGGAAAGTTGTATAGCATGAATCTAAGACATGGTTCAAAGAGAAGGAATGGGAGAAAGTTGTAGGGAAAGTTGTATAACATGAATCTACGACGTGGTTCAAAGAGGAAAGGAAGGGGGGAAAGTACTAGTACAGCCTGGCTATCCAGCACCTATGTTGGTCGAAAAGGGAAAACAATGACAAACGTAGTACACACATCTGTAACAAACTGATCTTTTGTTTTGGGGGACAAGGTTGTAGAGTTTGAGCAGGACTAGATTTGCTGCACTCATATAGGGAAAAGTGTCTAAAGATAACAAAACTAGGACCAAGACAAATATGCTCCTTGGTTGTTTGTTCTTTGTTGCAACGGACTGTGCATCACCCCTTCATACATCGGTAGATGCACATGGTGCTGGTGCGTCTACTGTCTCGTGCAACTCTTTAGCTTTTGTTAATCTAAAGCCCTATTTGGTTAAAAACTCCCTAGTCCCTACCTGCTTGGTTCCAGGGACTAAACATGGACTAGAGGTTATTAAATGACATGCTAAAAGACCATGTTACCCCTAGTAATGAACTAATAGAGACAAGGTGCAATGCGGGCTAGGGGCAACTATTGGAAAAAGACCCAAAAAGACTCTCCCTCGGGGTCTTTTCTTTAGTCCCAAATGCCCACTTTTAGTCCCTAAAAGTCCCTCTTGTTTGGTTTAGATGGGACTGACACGGAGATTTTTTAGTCCCTACACCAAAATGTCCCTGTAAACAAACACCCTCTAATAATGCCGGTAGAAAATTGATGCAATGCCATAGTTAAAAGCAAATTACATGTTTAACGAATTTTATTGTTAATATAATATCTCTGTTAATATTAATCAATGCCACTGTTTGAGAAATGCTACTATCTTGCTTTCTTTCCCATTTAGATAAGTTATATGCTTCTTTTTGTTGGCTTCTGTGTCATCCATCGTTAGTGACCACTAGTTGTTTCCTTTGCACCTTTGTGTAAACAGGGTTATCTACTTCACCTCGTTGCTATTGTGACCTTTTGTTGCACTGCACAAAACACTTTTGTTTTAAGAGTGTTTTGTGCAATTCAACCAAAATGTCACACCGACAATGTTGCTTTATTTCTTGATCTTAGTGGAACTGCACAAGAGGAGATCTTAATTACTACCTATCCGGTGTTGGGAAATTTGGTTCAAATCTTCTTCTTGTGAGTTGTTTGAATTCCGCGTCATGAGAGGTCAGTACTAGCCTTCTTTCATATGATTATGCAGTGTGCTTTCATATGTGGTGCTACTTGTATGGTAATGTTGCTTGATTTTAGTGAACTACACAAATGGAGACAAGACTTCCAATCTGTATGTGCATCATAATATCCCATTGAGGTAAGATAAGGATATTTCAGAACTGTGGGCCTCTATTTTGCCACTTTCATCAGAAAATTAATGTCGTTGTTTAGTGCAATACTTTTGCTCCCTCATTGACATGACAAATCTTACATTGAAGGTGAAGCTTGTCTATTATTGAACCAAGTGATGAAGGGGAAGAACAAGCAGAAGAAAAACAAAAATGAACTCCCAGTGCTGTAATGAAGCACTGGAACTGTGATGACACAAGTAATGATATAGTTTTGCATCTTAATTTATTGCTTTGGCTGGAACGAGCAATTGTTTTCCACTGATTTGATGCCACTCTTAATGTAATATATAATTATCTCTACTTGTGCAAACAGGGATCTTCTTTGAAGATACCATATATTTTAGTGGAACTGCACAAGAAGATATTGGAAACATTAAACTAATCAAGGAGTATATAGTAAGCATGGCAACCACAGTAGATAGCAACAGATGGTTCCGGAGAAGTGCTTGATCTGTATGCTCTACACAATAAGCCTCCTGACTAAGGTTGGTACTCGCCCACGGATTTCATCCATATGATTGAGCTTTGTCATCTCTATTGGTGTTGTGCTACTGTTTAGATATTGTCATGAGAAAGTGGTATTGTCCTTGAGAAGTGATTCATCTGTGCTATTTTAAATATTCTCTTTCCTTTTTTTGAGAAAACAGGGATGCTAGCATTTAGTTGTCCTCTTGTCTTTGCACAACAGGATCATCCTCCTCTGAAGAAGAATATGGAGTACGTCAAGTGACTAGTTCCGATTATGCCAGGATGAAGAAGCCCTGTCTATCTTCTCATCAGAAGGAGCAGTTGAAGGATGGTTACATTACTCCGCACAAGACCAAACTAACTTTAGCTAAGAAGGACTGACAGATATCCATTTTTTTGTTGTGATGCGCAAGTACAATGTTGTTCTAGGATTCTTTTCGGTGATTTCGATTTTTTTGAAAGTGTGCTCTACATGGACCTTGTAGGTGCCTGTTTAAACTGTCAATTCATAGTACAGTTTGCTTTATACTAATCACTTTTTTTATATTTGTGCAAACAGGGGTGCTCAGCTTGATTTCAATGGGAGCTGCACAAAATGTTCATGAATACATTGAATCATTCATTTCCACCACAAGAAAGGAGGTGCCAATAAGTTCAAGGTGTTGAAACATATAAGGGCGAAATCATACAAGCTACGTGTGAATTTGGTTGATTTTGGTGGAACTACACAAAAAGAACAGCTGGTTTATTTAGCACGAGGTGTGAGGGAGTCCTAGATTAGGGGGTGTCTGGATGGCCGGACTCCCGAACTATGAAGATACAAGATTGAAGACTTCATCCCGTGTCCGGATAGGACTTTCCTTGGCGTGGAAGGCAAGCTTGGCGATACGATATGTAGATCTCCTCCCATTGTAACTGACTCTGTGTAACCCTAGCCCTCTCCGGTGTCTATATAAACCGAAGAGTTTTAGTCCATAGGACGAACAACAATCATACCATAGGCTAGCTTCTAGGGTTTAGCCTCTCTGATCGCGTGGTAGATCAACTCTTGTACTACCCATATCATCATTATTAATCAAGCAGGAGTAGGGTTTTACCTCCATCGAGAGGGCCCGAACCTAGGTAAAAACATCGTGTCCCTTGTCTCCTGTTACCATCCGCCTAGACGCATAGTTCGGGACCCCCCTACCCGAGATCCGCCGGTTTTGACACCAACATTGGTGCTTTCATTGAGAGTTCCTCTGTGTCGTCACCTTTAGGCCCGATGGCTTCTTCGATCATCAACCATGACGTGGTCCAGGGTGAGACTTTTCTCTCCGGACAGATCTTCGTGTTCGGCGGCTTCGCACTGCGGGCCAATTCGCTTGGCCATCTGGAGTAGACCGAAAGTTGTGCCCCTGGCCATCAGGTCAGATTTGGAAGTTTGAACTACATGGCTGACATCCGCGGGGACTTGATCTTCGACGGATTCGAGCCACGGCCGAGCGCGCCGCACTGTCCCGATGGGCATGATCTAGCTCTGCCGCCGGACAGCGCCCAGAACGCCGCTCAGGTGTCCGCTCCGACCCTTAGCTCGGAGCCGACCGCACCAGTCGGGGACGGACGGTTGGACGCCGCCCCGGGAGCTGCAATCTCTATGGCGATCGAGCCAAATACCAGCCTAGTCCTTTGTGAGGCCTGTGACTCCAAGGTGCCGGACTCCTTTCTGGACTCTGAATCTTCCGCACCCCTTCCGATCGAACCCAATTGGGCTCCGATCATGGAGTTCACCTCCGCGGACGTCTTTCAGCACTCGTCCTTTGGCGACATCCTGAATTCACTAAAGTCTCTCTCTTTGTCAGGAGAGCCCAGGCCGGACTATGGTCAGCAAGGTTCGGATGCGGACGACGAAGAAATTCGAAACCCACCCACCACCCACTTCATAGCCACTGTCGACGATTTAACCGACATGCTCGACTTCGACTCGGAAGACATCGACGGTATGGACGCCGATGAAGGAGACGACCAGAACCAACACCTTTAGGGCACTGTAAAGCCACCTCGTCATACAACATATACATGGTGGACACCCCAAAAGCAGGGAATGGTGATGAAAAAACGGCGGATGACCCCTCCAAGAAACAACCTAGGCGCCGGCGTCAGCGGCGCCGCTCTAAATCCCGCCAAAGAAAAAACGGCGAGTCCGGCACTGGAGATAACAACACCCCGGACAGTATCGAAGACAACCCCCTCCAGCAGGATTCAGCGCAGGAGGACGGAGATGCCAACCCTCATGAGCGAGCGGCAGACAGGGAGGTCGAGGACGACAATTATATGCCTCCCTCCGAAGACGAGCCAAGCCTCGATGACGATGAATTTTTCGTGCCAGAGGATCCCGTCGAACAAGAGCGTTTCTAACGCAGGCTTATGGCCACGGCAAGCAGCCTCAAGAAAAAACAGCAGCAACTTAGAGCTGACCAAGATTTGCTAGCCGACAGATGGACTGAAGTCCTGGAGGCCGAAGAGTACAAACTCGAACGCCCCTCCAAGAGCTACCCAAAGCGCAGGCTGCTACCCCAACTAGAGGAGGAAGCAACTAAACCTACATCACCAGCGTATGATGCGGCCGATCGGCCACCCGTGGCCGCGACAGAGAGGCCTTTCGGCCCTCAACTCAAGCCGCACCCCGGCGCCACTCAAAAAATACCAGAGCACGGGCAAACGCACCAGACCTGCTAGACATATTGGAGGATAAGGCAAGGCAAACAAGATCAATCTACGGATCGCGTGGGTGCCCCACGTCACGTGACGGTAACCATCACGCCGGATATGACAAATACGGCCAGGCCGAACACAACAGACAAAGCTCATCTGAGCTATGTCGTGATATAGCCCAGTACAGAGGCGCCGCACACCCACTTTGCTTCACAGACGAAGTAATGGATCATCAAATCCCCAAGGGTTTTAAACCCGTAAACATTGAATCATACGATGGCACAACAGATCCTGCGGTATGGATCGAGGATTATCTCCTTTATATCCACATGGCTCGTGGTGATGATCTACACGCCATCAAGCTTAAAGGACCAGCTCGGCACTGGCTTAACAGCCTGCCAGTAGAGTCAATTAGTTTCTGGGAGGACCTGGAATCCGCATTCCTTGACAACTTCCAGGGAACTTATGTGCGACCACCAGACGCCGATGACCTAAGCCACATAATTCAGCAGCCATAGGAATCGGCCAGAAAATTCTGGACGCGGTTCCTAACCAAGAAAAATCAAATAGTCGACTGTCCGGACGCAGAGGCCCTTGCAGCCTTCAGGCACAACATCCGAGACGAATGGCTTGCCCGGCACCTAGGACAGGAAAAGCCGAAGTCTATGGCAGCCCTCACGACACTCATGACCCGCTTTTGCGCGGGAGAAGACAGCTGGCTAGTTCGTAGCAATAACATGACCAAGAGCCCTGGTAACTCAGATACCAAGGACAACAATGGCAGGTCGTGTCGTAACAAGCACAAGCGCCGCATTAACGGTGATAATACTGAGGATACGACAGTTAATGCCGGATTCAGAGGCTCTAAACCCGGTCAGCGGAAGAAGCCATTCAAAAGAAATCCTCCGGGCCCATCCAGTTTAGACCAGATACTCGATCGCTCATGCCAGATACACGGCACCCCCGAACAACCAGCCAATCACACCAACAGGGATTGTTGGGTGTTCAAGCAGGCAGGCAAGTTAAGTGCCAAAAACAGAGACAAGGGGCTGCATAGCGATGACGAGGAGGAGCCCCGGCCGCCGAACAACAGACGACAAAAGGGCTTCCCCCCACAAGTGCGGACGGTGAACATGATATACGCAACCCATATCCACAAAAGGGAGCGGAAGCGTGCTCTCAAGGACGTCTATGCGTTGAAGCCAGTCGCCCCAAAGTTCAACCCATGGTCCTCCTGCCCGATCACTTTTGATCGAAGGGACCACCCCACTAGTATTCGTCACGGCGGATTCGTTGCATTGGTCCTAGACCCAATCATTGACGTATTTCACCTCACTAGAGTCCTCATGGACGGCGGCAGCAGCCTGAACCTGCTTTATCAGGATATAGTGCAAAAAATGGGTATAGATCCCTCAAGGATTAAACCCACAAAGACGACCATTAAAGGCATCATACCATGTGTAGAAGCCAGTTGTACAGGCTCAGTTACACTCGAAGTGGTCTTCGGATCCCCGGATAATTTCCGAAGCGAAGAGTTAATCTTCGACATAGTCCCGTTCCGCAGTGGCTATCACGCCCTGCTCGGGCGACCCGCATTTGCAAAATTTAACGCGGTGCCGCACTACGCATATCTCAAGCTCAAGATGCCAGGCCCTCGCGGAGTCATTACGGTCAATGGAAACACCGAACGCTCTCTCCGAACAGAGGAGCACACGGCGGCCCTGGCGGCGGAAGTACAAAGTAGCCTCTCAAGGCAATTCTCCAATCCGGCTGTTAAACGTCCGGACAACGTCAAGCGCGCCCGAAGTAACCTACAACAAAACCGTCTGGCACGTTCCGAGCAAGCATAGCAGTGCGACCCCAACCCCAGCCCTCGCGTGATTGCAATAGCAGTACCACGCGTACACAATTACGCTCTAGAAATACCATGGGCATAAGGGGAGGGGCACAACCACGGCACGCCCAGAATGCGGCTCAACCGCACTAGGGGCTCCCAATTTTTCCATTTCTTCTTTTTTTATATATACTTTCAGGACCCCACTATTCGGAAGGACTGTCCGGCAATACACTCGCCGAACACACGATGCAACAGCCAGGGAGACAACAAGCCACGTCAAATGTCCAAGTGGTCTCTATAACGAGCTAAATACATGTCTTACTTAAAGTCTCGCAGCTTGCCCCTGGAGGGGGACATGTCAAATAATCCCATCTCTTGCTTAGCGCACTATTTGTATCGTTCTGCTTTCATAGCAGCCCTTTTTAATAAACAATACATAGCTCTTGTTTGTTATTGTATTTACTTATTTTTATATAAATATGTTCAGTCATGACATTATGCAACCGTACACTTTGGTACGACCAATACACCAGGGGCTTAAGTACCCCATAATACGGTGTGAGAAGACCAAACACTCTCATGAGTGCGGCACCCCGAATTTATAGCACTATATGCATAGGCTCCGAATCATGTCTTGGGTCAATAGTTGGGTTTTCCCAGCTACCATGTTTTGGTACCTTACGTTCCGCAATGTCGACTAAGGTAGCGCTGGGAGAACTACTGCGACTGTGCCCCAGTTGAGCTGGGTTAACACCTCAGTAGACAATGCTAAAACTGACCGTCATGGTAGGGCGAGAGACCGGTCGCTGTTCGAGAGGTTTTTCGAGTCCCTAAAGACTTATGCCGCTTAGAGCGAGGAGCTGGATTTATCCGGCCTAGGCGTGGATAGCGCCCCGAACTCGGTCTTCCGAATACTAGGGGCTTCGCCGAAATTTAAAATTATAGAATTCTATGGCTAAGTGAGAGTGATAAAGCATTATAAGTCCGACGGCCTTGTTCGCTGTGTTGAGCGCCTCCCTAGACGGACCCAAGAATGGGAACAAGAGCACTCAGGTTTATCCCGAACACCCCAGCACTCGTGGCATGGGGGTAGAAGCCGGCGACATGCATCTCTCAGATTTAATAAACGGCCGCACAGAAGGTAATATTTTAAATTCAAAAAGCGTTGCTTAGCGCATATGAACAAGTTTTCAGCGCACAGGGTAAACACGAGCGAGTTTACTCAAAAATTACATCCCTGGTACATTCATTCGCTACAAGACGGGCACCCTTCAGGACGCCCTCACAATACATCTCGGGCCTGCGATGCTCCTTCCCCTCCGGTGGCCCATCCTTCACCAGCTTCTCAGCATCCAGCTTGCCCCAGTGCACTTTAGCACGGGCAAAAGCCCTACGGGCGCCCTCGATGCATATGGAGCGCTTGATGACTTCAAGTCGGGGACAAGCATCCACCAGATGCCGCACAAGCCCAAAGTAGCTCAAAGGCATGACCTCCCCAGGCCACAGCCGGCCTATCAGGCCCTTCATGGACTGTTCGGCTGCCTTATGAAGCTCGACCAGCTGCTTCAGCTGGTTGCCCAGGGGCACCGGGGATTCGGCCTCAGCATACTGGGACCAGAACACCTTCTCCGTCGAGCTCCCTTCCTCGGCCCGGTAGAATGCGGTGGCGTCGGATACACTGCGGGGCAGATCTGCGAATGCTCCTTGAGAGCTCCGGATTCGGGTAAGTAACAGGTAATTTACTTTCACGTGCTTGCTTTGCATAAAGAATTCCTTACCCGCCGCAATCCTTTTCATCGCATCAATTTCCTGGAGGGCTTTTTGGGCTTCGGCCTTGGCAGATTTGGCGCTTTCAAGTGCCGAGGCAAGCTCGGACTCTCGAGTCTTCGAGAAAAGCTCTAACCTCTCATGTTTTTTCACAAGAGCATCGAGCTCTTGCCGCACCTCCGCCACCCAAGCCTCTTGCTTTTCTCGCTCAGTGTGCTCCACGGCCGCATTGTCTTTGGCCTTGGACAGCGCTACCTTCAGGGCCGCCACCTTGGATGTGGCCCCTGCAACATTCACCTTGGTCCTGTCATTATTTGCAACCAGGTATTTTTTATATATTTACATAAGGTATTACATACCTTCCTTGTCCTCGAGCTGCTTCTTGGCACGGCCGAGCTCGTTCTCGAACAGCTCGAGGCTCTGCTTCAATGCATCGACCTCCGCAGTCAGTGCGACAGAGGTCAGCAGCGCAGCCTGCATTCCCATATTGACATATTTATGTTAGACTCCTGCGTATATCTTTTTTAGATCCTCAGTCCGGCTTTTCTTTCTGAACACCAAACTGAGCATCAGGAGCTACTGTCTATGCGGTAACATTTTTATATGTTTTAAATACATACCTCAAAGCCTATTAGAAGGCTGGTACAGGCTTCTATCAGCCCGCTCTTGGTGGACTGAACCTTCTGAATCACCGCACTCATAACAGTGCGGTGCTCCTCGTCGATGGAGGCGCCGTTAAGAACCTCTAGCAAATTGTCCGGCGCCTCCGATTGGACGGAGGCCGCCGGTGTCGTAGGCTTGCCCTTCTTGCGAAGGGGCCGCCTGCCGGACTCCGGAACCACTGAAGGTTCCGGAGCGGTGTCCGGCCCAGGGCCGGACTTAGATCCCTCTGGGGCTTCATCCCCTTTGGGCCTGGAGTTCGGGAGGTCGCCTTGCGGCGCCTCCAGGACCACCTCCTCCTGGTTTAGTCCCTTTTGGGTCTCCACCTCGGCATCGTCCGTAGGGCGAGGGGAGGAGGCCATCAGGAGTGAAGCACTATTCACATCCGATGAATCCAGGGAGCCACTCGACGAATCGCCGAGCTGAGCCTTGGGCGGACTGCATGATTGAATTCGGCGTCAGAAGGTATTGTACAATAGAGGAGCGCCATAAGTTATTATGGTATCCGGATACTTACGATTTTGCCAGGGGCTTGGCCCTGGATGGACATTCCTCTCCGCCGTTGTCGGCGTCGGAGGCGTAGTCCGGAAGAAGGGTCTTCCCCTTCTTGGACCCTCTAGCCTCCACAGTTGGGGTGGCCTTCCTTTTCTTTCCTCCCCCCGCTGGAGGGGGAGAGGCTTCTTCTTCCTCCTCCTCGTCTTCGGAGGCGTAGGGCGCTTCGGGGTCGTTAGGCGATGAGTCCGACACCACCAGGCATCGGGAACTCTTTCGAGTCCCCGTGGCCTTCTTCTTGGCCTTCTTCTCCGGCACCACGTGGGGTGCCGGAACCAGCAGCTTTGTCAAACGGGCGTCCACTGGGTCTTCGGGCAAAGGAGCCGGCCAGTTGATCTGTCCGGCCTTCTTCTACCAGTCCTGTTAAAGGAATGGGAGTTTAGATCCCGCATAGAGTCAAACTATGGAAAACAAATACCCCATGATGGGTAAATTGAGCTTACCGCGCTGGCTTGACGCTTCGCGCAGAATCCGCGATCCTCGGTAGTGGGAGGGTGAACCTCAGACCTCTTGAAAAGCACCTTCCAGGCATCTTCGTGCGTTGTGTCGAAGAGCCTGGACAAAGTTTGGTGCTGGGCCGGGTCGAATTCCCACAGACTAAAAGCCCGTCGTTGACACGGGAGGATCCGACGGAAGAGCATGACCTGGACTACGGTCACGAGTTTAACCTTCCTATCGATCAGGTCCTTGACGCAGGTTTGAAGTCTTGTCACCTCTGCCGAATTACCCCACGACAGGCCCGTCTCTTTCCATGAGGTGAGCCGTGTGGGGATGCCAGATCGGAATTCGGGGGCTGCTGCCCATTCAGGGTCACACGGCTCGGTGATGTAGAACCACCCTGATTGCCACCCTTTGATGGTTTCCACGAAAGCGCCCTCGAGCCATGTAACGTTGGCTATCTTGCCCACCATGGCGCCTCCGCACTCCGCTTGTCGGCTGTCCACAACCTTCGGCATGACATTGAAGGTCTTCAGCCATAAGCCGAAGTGGGGCTGGATGCGGAGGAAGACCTCACACACGACGATGAACACCGAGATGTTGAGGATGAAGCTCGGGGCCAGATCGTGGAAGTCCAGGCCGTAGTAGAACATGAGCCCCCGGACGAACGGGTGAAGAGGAAATCCCAGTCCGCGGAGGAAATGGGGGAGGAACATGACCCTCTCATGGGGCCTAGGGTTGGGGATGAGTTGCCCCTCATCTGGAAGCCGGTGCGCGATGTCGTTAGACAAGTATCCGGCCTTCCTCAACTTTTTGATGTGCCCCTTTGTGATGGTGGAGGCCATCCATCTACCTCCCACTCCGAACATGATTGGAGAAGGTTGAGCTAGGAAGTGCGGACTTGGGCGCTGGAGCTCGAGTGCGCAGGAATGGATAAGCAAAGGAGGAAGAAGGCGTAGATGGAAATGGTGGATCCTTATCCCCTTATATGGGCGGACGAAACTATGAGCCCCCACCAGCCGAATGAAACTCGCTTATCTCCCAAGCACCGCGAATAATGGCGCGGTTGGGTTACCCACACCCGTATTGATGAGAATCCCGGAATAAGGGGACACGATCTCTGCTTTGACAAGACGTACCAAGGAAACCGCCTCGCTAAACGCGCTGAGGTGGGACAGTGAAACGATCCGAATAAAGGATTGGCTGTGGCATGACGTCACGCTACGGAGTACATTAGCAGATTAGATTTGTGCAGATATTATTCTCACTACGGTGGTATGTGGAACTTATTTTGCATAGCTGGACACTATCCTTGTGTTCAACATCTTCTATGAGGTATTCGGAGGAGGAACCCGCCTTGCAATGCCGAAGACAAATTTGCATGCCGGACTCGTTGTCATTGAAGCCTGGTTCAGGGGCTACTGAGGGAGTCCTAGATTAGGGGGTGTCCGGATGGCCGGACTATGACCTTTGGCCGGACTCCCGGACTATGAAGATACAAGATTGAAGACTTCATCTCGTGTCCGGATAGGACTTTCCTTGGCGTGGAAGGCAAGCTTGGTGATACGATATGTAGATCTCCTCCCATTGTAACCGACTCTGTGTAACATTAGCCCTCTCCGGTGTCTATATAAACCGGAGAGTTTTAGTCCATAGGACGAACAACAATCATACCATAGGCTAGCTTCTAGGGTTTAGCCTCTCTGATCTCATGGTAGATCAACTCTTGTACTACCCATATCATCAATATTAATAAAGCAGGAGTAGGGTTTTACCTCCATCGAGAGGAACCGAACCTGGGTAAAAACATCGTGTCCCTTGTCTCCTGTTAACATCCGCCTAGACGCACAGTTCGGGACCCCCTACCCGAGATCCGCCGGTTTTGACACCGACAAGGTGCCATGTCTATGTCCGAAGTGGTGGCAAACCCTGCCCATTTCACAATCGTAGGCATTTGATATTTTGGAATGGGAAAACCTTGTCAAAGTTTTCTCATTGATGTATGCAAAACATTTGACATTTTGGAATGGGACAACCTTGCCAAATTTTGCTCATTGATGTTAGCAAGAAGACATGCGTTTGATATTTTCGAATGGGACGCCCTTTGCTGTCAACAGCGTCGATTGATTTTTCTTTATTCCTTAGTTGTGAAGTAAATATTGGCTCTAACATGTGAATCGCTGAGATGCATAATCATCGATTGTTTTGAATGTTCTCTATGAATTGCCAGGCCTGTGTGTTTGATTGCAATGTACATGAACGCTGCTCAAACTCTTTGTACTCCCTCTGTTCCTTTTACTTCGCACATTGTGAAAGTTCATACTTTTTTCTATAAGATTGGTCAAACTAGAGATTCTTTGACTACAGACAAAACTTGTATGCAGATTAAAAAGGATCGGAGGGAGTACATGTGAAACTGCTTCAAATGAGGTGATCACCCTGGGAATAATGCTAGTACGTATTGTTTTGCATGTTCATCCAATGCCCGTGATACAAGAAGTCAAACTAATCAAACTAAATTCATTCATACACGGTTGGATTTCATTACATTTCATACATTCACGAATCTACCCATGATACGTCCATTTTGCATCATGCTTTTATATCAATATTATTGCACTATGGGTTGTTATTACACATTATATATCAATACTTATGGCTATGCTCTCTTATTTTATAAGGTTTACCATGAAGAGGGGGAATGCCGGCAGCTGGAATTCTGGCCGGAAAAGGAGCAAACATTGGAAACCTATTCTGCATTGCTCCGAAAGACCTGAAACTCCATGAAACCTATTTTTGCATTTAATAAGAATTATTGAGCGGAAGAAATACCTCAGGGGTCCCACACCCTATCCAGGAAGGTGGGGGGCGCGCCCACCCCTACTGGGTGCGCCCCCTGTCTCCTGGGCCCCCTGGTGGCCCCTCGGTGTCCATCTTCTGCTATATGAAGAGTTTTATCCTGGATAAAATCTTGAGCAATCGTACGGGACGAAACTCCGCCGCCACGAGGCGGAACCTTGGCGGAACCAATCTAGAGCTCCGGCAGAGCTGTTTTGCCGGGGATACTTCCCGCCGGGAGGGGGAAATCATCACCATCGCCATCACCAACGATCCTCCCACCGGGAGAGGGTCAATCTCCATCAACATCTTCACCAGCACCATCTCCTCTCAAACCCTAGTTCATCTCTTGTATCCAATCTTGTATCCAAAACCACAAATTGGTACCTGTGTGTTGCTAGTAGTGTTGATTACTCCTTGTAGTTGATACTTATTGGTTTACTTGGTGGAAGATCATATGTTCAGATCCTTAATGCATATTATTACACCTCTGATTATGAACATGAATATGCTTTGTGAGTAGTTACGTTTGTTCCTGAGGACATGGGTGAAGTCTTGCTATTAGTAGTCATGTGAATTTGGTATTCGTTCGATATTTTGATGAGATGTATGTTGTCTTTCCTCTAGTGGTGTTATGTGAACGTCGACTTCATGACACTTCACCATTATTGGGCCTAGAGGAAGGCATGGGGAAGTAATAAGTAGATGATGGGTTGCTAGAGTGATAGAAGCTTAAACCCTAGTTTATGTGTTGCTTCGTTAGGGGCTGATTTGGATCTATATGTTTAATGATGTGGTTAGGTTTACCTTAATACTTTTGTTGTAGTTGCGGATGCTTGCAATAGGGGTTAATCATAAGTGGGATGCTTGTCCAAGTAAGGGCAGTACCCAAGCACCGGTCCACCCACATATCAAATTATCAAAATACTGAACGTGAATCATATGAACGTGATGAAACTAGCTTGACGATAATTCCCATGTGTCCTCGGGATCGCTTTTCTCATTATAAGAAATTGTCTAGGCTTATCCTTTGCTACAAAAATGATTGGGCCACCTTGCTGCACCGTTGCTTGTTACTCCTTACAATTTATCTTATCACAAAACTATCTATTACTTACAATTTCAGTGCTTGCAGAGAAAACCTTACTGAAAACCGCTTATCATTTCCTTCTGCTCCTCGTTGGGTTCGACACTCTTACTTATCGAAAGGACTACGATAGATCCCCTACACTTGTGGGTCATCAACCCACATGAGTAATTAATTAATCGAAGCTACCCACCTGTGGCTGGCTGATCCGAACAGAAGCTTCTTCTCTAGCGGACTCAACTTCAGTGACTTAACTGCAGGTGCAGTTGCATAACTGACATGTGGCCCAGATGCCTATTGGGCCCATGTGTCAGTTAGCCAACTGCACCAGCAGTTAAGGAGAAGCAGCGTCCCTCTCCAACAAAGCTCTCCGACTCTGCGTCGCCGCCAAGAAGCTAATCGGATGTCAATGGTCAACTCGCCTAGCTTGGCTTCAACCGGAGGGTAGCAGCAGTGGCCTTACTTGGACCCGAGCGACGGTGACCTATTGTGTTCTACTCTTCCACATTTTCTGTGTGGCACGACCTCGTTGGCAGCGGGGCGGGCCCTCGACGGAGCTGGCAATGTCCTCTATCTCGTTGCCGGCGGGGCGGCGCCTCGGCGGAGCGGGGGAAATCATCCCCCTCGTTGCCAGTAGGGTGGGGCCTCGGCTGAGACGGCGATGTCATATGCCTCGTTGTTAGCGGGGCGGGGCCTCGGCGAAGTAGGGCCTCCGCCTTGGTGCCGACGGGGCGGAGCCGGCGGTGTCCTCTGCCTCATTGTTGGCGTCGTGGGGCCTCGGCGGAGCAGGGCCTCATCGACGCCAGCAGAGCGAGGACTCATTGGAGCCGGAATTGTCCTTTGCCTCGTCCTCGATCTCGCCAAGCAGCGCTTCGCCCGCTTCATCGCCCTCTTTCTAGGCGGCCACAACCTCCGCCTACAGGTGCTCCTGGAGGAGATGGTGGTTGTAGGCGGCGGCGGCCTGCGCCTCCCGGAACTGCTCCTAACGCTTCTGCCTCACCGTGTCCATGGTTTGGGCACGGGCCTCGCCGATGGTCATGGTGCAATGCACTGACGAGAATGGCGCGGAGGAGGGAGTTGGCACCGGATTGTCGACTACCATGTTCTCCATTAGGACGTCGTCGTCCTCCGGCTGCCTGCCGGCTAGCCAGTCGGCAGCAATGGCTGCCATCTCCTTGTGGTCCATCGTCTACCCGTCCCGAAGAGTGCTGGAGCGTGAGGAAGCCATGGTGGGCAGTAGTGGTGTGGACAGGAGAAAGGGAATGGAGGTGGATGACTGCGGCTATGGCCGGCGCAGCGGTTTATATAGCAATGGTGGGCGGCGGAGGGACGGACGTGTGACTCCGGAGTAGCTGCCTCGGCAACCGTGTATCATTAATGTGGGAGGCAGACGGACGACACTTGTGTCGTTCAAAGGCGGAGCAATCGCCTGCACCGGGAAGCAAGGCGGTCGGTGCTGACCGTTTCGGGCGGAAAGCGCGCACGGGCGAGGGAGGCAGTCTGGGTGGGCCAGGGCAGTCAGACTCTTGCTTGGCAGTGAGTCGGTCCAGCAGCCGGACATGCTGGCTCGCCAGCGAGCTCGTCGAGCTGAGCGACGACAATGAGACGATGGACGTAGCTTTCGACCAGGAGCTGGCGCCACTATGCAAGCAGGTTCATGCTGTGTTCACCATAAAGTAGGTGCGTCCGCACTTCTACGCCCTAATGGCGGAAGAGCTACCAGTGTAGGAGGACCTGTGCTGCAACCTCCGTCTCCTCAACGAGCACCGGTGAACAAGCGAACGACAATGCCATCGCGGACATGTGGCCCTATGATCCTGGCTTTTCGAATGAGCAGCAGGCGCTGTATCAGACCATCCGTAGGGCCCGCGAGGCCCTCTCTGTCGTCCTTCGAGTTGTTGCGCTCGTCGTGGTGCCGCCATCTCGCGTTGTCAACATGTTCAACGGAGATGAGGAATGAGGAGATGACTTTACTTAGAGAGGATGACAGTGGGGACCCACCAGGGCCATAGCCGCACGTACGCAAGTGCCTCCTTATTATATACAACTGTTTTTTTGCTTCCTCCAGGTTTCCTGACATCACGGTCCCACACCATTGTCAACCTATGTAGTCAATAAACGAGAGAATTGCACAAGGAGCGGCCGACAACTGGGACCAAGCAGCTCGAGCAATATTTGTGTTTTTGAGGTGTGAGCACTGCAGAGTTTTTCTTGAGCAATGTTTTCGTTGTTGTTCAGAGGAGAGCGGGGTATTAACTGGGCGGGCTATGGCCCATCTAGCCCAGACTAGATATCCAGCCTAGATATTAATTTTTTTCAAGCTGAAAATGGCTAGCCCAGCTATACTTTTTTTAGGAATACCCAGGCAAGGTCAACTTTTTATCCTCCACCCCACTGGGCTGCAAATATTTCCTAGGAGGGATGCATTAGGATTAACAAGAAAATGGGCTTCAAGAAATAATAAATGTGATGTAATTATAAAAACTGGGCAGTAACTAAAAAAAATGCACCAAACACGTAATTACTTTATGAAATATTATTATGGGGTTTTGAAATTTTTAATTTCATTAATTCTTGCGTTGGATTTTTACGTAATACAAAGTTATATTGAAATTGTATTTAATCTGACTAGAAATTTTGGGATAAAAATATTTCGGATCCCATCAAAATGTGGGAAATTTTATTGAATTCTCTTTTGAACGGTTGGTTGAAATTATTAATCGTTGTCCTAGCTAGAAAATGGGCTCTACTGTTAACTATAAATGGGCTGTAGTAAATTCCATTAGAATTCAAAAATGGGTTGTACATTCTTACAAATCTCAAATGGACTATAAGTTCTCTGCCACACACTTGTGGACCTACTAAGTTGACGACTTGACGCGTCACCTCAAAAAAAAGTTGACGCGTATGCAAGGCTTTGTCAACTTATAGTCAACACATGGTTCTAGCAGCAGTGGCTGTTGGATGTCCATCCAACAGATGTCGTGCTTATTCTTCAATCTCGGATATTCTAGCTTCACCCGCCCAAAAAATGATTCCTCCCCCTGAGATCTGGGGCGCACCGTTTCGAAAGCTGACCTGTGGGCCTACTAAGTTGACGCGTACCAAGGGCTTTGTCAACTTAGTCAATATAAACGATTCTAGCTGTAGTGATTGGATGAGTCCATCCAACGGTCGTCGTGCTTCTTCAACCTCTGGTCTTCTTGCTCCAGCAGCCCAAATCAGCGCGGGTCGTGCCGCTTGCTCCTGCCTCCCATGGCCAGCTGTGCTGCCGCGGAGGCCTCACCGCCCCGTACTACTCCCACTGCTGGTCAGACCATCCCTCCACTCACCCACACCCCCTGTTATTCTGCGGCGACAGCAGCCTCACACCAGAGTCGAACCAGTGAACCCTCGTACTCCTCTCTGTGTGGGCATCCACTGCCGCGTCTTCCACGGCTCCGCGTCGTCCCCTTCATAGGCCTCGCCGTCGTCCACCACCTTGGTGCTCTCGGCGCGGCGTGGTCAATGTGGTCAACGACCGACTTCCATCAGAAGAGTACTGTACATGGAGAGGCTAACAGCTGGGTCCATGGCCGCAGCAAGGAAGTGCCTCCTTTTACACGGAAAATAATGATTCCTCCACCTGACAACAGGGACCCACCGGACGGGCCATCGTATTTCATGAAAAAAACATTTCCCCCCTGACTGCTGGAACCTACCAGCTACATCTTCGCACGCAAGGAAGTGCGTCCATATTACAGGCAAAAAAATGATTCACCCCCTAATTGCTGGGACCCACTAGCTACATCTTCGCACGCAAGGAAGTGCCTGATAGTTGGGACCCACCTGATCGAAGCATACGTGGCATTGTCATTCTGGTCGTGAACGTGTACGTACATACGATCGGTCTGCCTGCAGGCTGTAGCGATAAACCATGGCCGTGTAAGGAAGGGCACGTGTCGTAGTAGAGGCATGCACGTGTCATAGTTGAGGCGCGCATGTAGCATGTACACATACGTACATTGGCCAGGGTGCAAGAAAGAAAATACGGCCACATACGTAAATACAGGTGGGGTCTCGAGCGCGTACTCGCACATATATATACGGACGGCCAGGGCTTGTGTACGTGGAGAGGCAATGGACGACAGCAACGACGTCCTGTTCATCGAGCAGTGAACCGGCTGGGTCGGAACGAGAAACAACGTCCTGTTAATCGGGAGGCAACCGACTGGGCTGGAATACGTCGTGTTCATCGGGAGCCAACCGGCTTGGACAGAATAGACGATGGAAACGAGGCCTGGCGTACCGCAGAACAGAGGAAACGGCCTTGTGTTCGACCGGCCACGGTCGCAATGGGATCCTGTTCATCAGGAGGGGTCTGGCGTACTGCAAAACGGAGGAAACAGACTTCTCTTGGTCCTCCTATGGTCGAAACAGGGTCCTATTGATCGGGATGGGCGTAGCATACCGCAAGACGGAGGAAACAGACTTGTGTTGGAGCGCTATGGTCGAAACGGGGGTCCTGTTCATCGGGAGGGGTGTGGCGTACCGCAAAACGGGACACCACGGGATACTGTTCATCTCCACCGTCGACCTCCTCCAGCCTCCACAGGCTACTGTTCATCCACCATCGACCTCCTCCAGCCTCCACCTACGACTGTTCATCCACGAGCTCCTGTTTATCTAGCCTCCACTGCACGCTCCTCCACCGGCTACTGTTCAACCAGCCCTCTCCATGGGGTCCTGTTCAACCACCCCTCCATGGGCTACTATTCATCCAGCCCTCCACCGGCTACTGTTCAACCAACCCTCCACGGGGTCCTGTTCATCCATCCCTCCACGGGGTCCTATTCATCCACCCCCTAACCGGCTTGATCGATCGGGGTCCTGTTCATCCAGCGGCAACACCACAGGGTCCTGTTCATCCAACCCGCCACCAGGAACTGTTCATCCAAACCCCCCAACAAGGCTCACTGTTCATCCACAAGCAGTATCGATCGGCTTCAGTTAGCAGCAGTAGCGAAAGAATCGCTCGATCGGGTTCAGTTAACAGCCATTGGTCGATCGCTCGGGTTCAGTAACACGTAGCCTACAATGCAATCACTCGGGTTCAGTTAGGCGACGCCTCGCTCGGGTTCAGTTAGAGCCCAAGGCCTCGCACCCACGCGCGTACGTGTATAAGAGAAACATGCATCGCTCGGCCCCCAACCACCCACCGTAACCGGGAACTCCCAGATATTTTCCTCGCCCTTGCTCCAACCACGGTTTTTTCCGTCATGGACAGCCCAAAGAATGTCATGCAGCTGCGTCTCCGACCCGCCCAGGATGAAAAGCCCATTTTCTATCATGATTTTTTGTCATAGAAGTAGGAGCCCACCACATCTATGATGATACTGGGTTTTGTCACAATTATCGTCATAGAAGTGTCATAAGCATGACAGAAAAAAATTCGTTCGGCCCTAAATGTCACGAACGTGTCTTTTTTTGTAGTGTAGAGAGGCTAGCAATGGTGGAAAGATGAGAGTGTGTATAATCCATGGACTCAACATTAGTCATAAGAACTCACATACTTATTGCAAAAATTTATTATCCGTCGAAACAAAGTACTACATGCATGCTCCTAGGGGGATAGATTGGTAGGAAAAGACCATCGCTCATCCCCGATCGCCACTCATAAGGAAGATGATCAAAAAATAAATCATGCTACGACTTCATCACATAACGGTTCACCATATGTGCATGCTACGGGAATCACAAACTTTAACACAAGTATTTCTACCAATCCACAATTACTCACTAGCATGACTCTAATATCACTATCTTTATATTTCAAAAAAATGCAAGGAATCAAACTTCTCATATATTCAATGCTCTTTATATGAAAGTTTTATTATATCCCTCTTGGATGCCCATAATATTAGGACTAAATTCATAACCTAAGAAAATTACCATGATGTTTTAGACTCTCAAATAATATAAGTGAAGCATGAGAGTTCATCAATTTATATAAAATAAAGCCACCGTCGTGCTCTAAAAAGATATAAGTGAAGCACTAGAGTAAACTGCCTAGCTCAAAAGATATAAGGGAAGCACATAGAGTATTCTAATAAATTTATGATTAATGTGTGTCCCTCTCAAAAGGTGTGTACAGCAAGGATGATTGTGGCAAACTAAAAAGCAAAGACTCATATCATACAAGATGCTCCAAGGAAAACACATATCATGTGGTGAATAAAAATATAGCCTCAAGTAAATTTACGGATGGATTGAAGACAAAAGAGGGGATGCCATCCGGGGCATCCCCAAGCTTAGATGCTTGATTGTTCTTGAATATTACCTTCGAGTGCCTTGGGAATCCCCAAGATTAGGCTCTTGCCACTCCTTATTCCATTGTCCATCAAAACTTTACCCAAAACTTGAAAACTTCACAACACAAAACTCAACAGAAAACGCATATAAGATCCATTAGTATAATAAAATAAATCACCACTTTAGGTACTATTGTGAACTCATTCTAAATTTATATTGGTGTTATATCTACTATATTCCAACCAATCCATGGTTCATACCCCCCGATACTACCCATAGATTCATCAAAATAAGCAAACAACATAGAAAACAGAATCGGTAAAAAAGCAGAACAGTCTGTAGTAATCTGGAAATTTCGTATACTTTTGTAACTCCAAAATTTCTGAGAAATTAGGACAACATGGTAAATTCATATGTTAATCTTCTGTAGAACATTAAGATCAAAAGCACGTTTCTGTGATTTTATAAAATTCTAGCAATGAGTGCAAAAGTTTCTGTTTTCCAGCAAGATCAAATCAACTATCACCATAGACCATCCCAAAGGTCTTACGGGCTTGAACACTAATTAAAACACCAAAACATAATTACTACAGAGCTAATAATGTGTATTTATTGAAAAATAGAACCAAAAACAAATAACATAAAAATAAAAAATGGGTTGCCTCCTAACAAGCGCTAAGGTTTAATGCCCCTGGCTAGGCATTAGACATAGATCTAGGTATTGTCATCTTTGATATGCAGCCCATAAGTAGCCCTCATACTAGATTCATATGGCAACTTAATTTTCTTTCTTGAAAAATTTTCCATTCCCTTCCTTAACGGAAATTGAAATCTAATGTTCCTTTCTTTCATATCAATAATTGCACCAATCGTTCTAAGGAAAGGTCTACCAAGAATAATAGGACATGTAGGATTGCAATTTATATCAAGCGCAATAAAATCTACGGGCACATAATTCCTATTTGCAACAATGAGAACATCATTAATCCTTCTCATAGGTTTTTAATAGTGGAATCTGCTAGATGCAAATTTAAAGAACAATCATCAAATTCACGGAAACCTAACACATCACATAAGGTTTTTGGAATAGTTGAAACACTAGCACCCAAATCACATAAAGCATAGCACTCATAATCCTTAATCTTAATTTTTATAGTAGGTTCCCACTCATCATAAAGCTTTCGAGGGATAGAAACGTCCAACTTAAGTTTTTTATAAAGATTCCATCATAGCATCACGATATGTATAGTAAAACTTTATTTTGATTATAAGCATGAGGTGAATTCAACATGTATTGCAACAAGGAAATACAATATATTAAAGAACAATTATCATAATTAAAGTCCTTCAAATCCAAAAGAGTGGGCTCATCGCTACTTAAAGTCTTGACCTCTCCAATCCCACTTTTATTAATTTTTTCATTAAAATCTTTAAACTCCAAATTATTGGGACTCCCTCTAGCTAAAGTTGACTCATCTCAAGTCCCATCTTTATCAATATTTATATTACCAAACAAAAATTCAATAGGAGTCACACCAATCACTTTAAGATCTTCATCATTATTTTCACAAAAGCTAGAAGAACACGCTTTTACAAACCAATCTCTCTTAGCACGCATCCAGCGGTTCTTTCTTTACATGCATCCATAGAAATTTTAATAGCTTTTAGAGATTCATTAATATCAATCTTAGGTGGCTTGATCTAATCTTCAAAGAATCAATCTCAAGAGAAATTCTATCAACGTTTGTAGCCAAATCATCAATCTTAATCAATTTTTCTTCTACCATGGAATTAAAATTCTTTTGAGATTTAATGAAATCTTTAATATTATTTTCAAGATCAGAGGATATTTTACTATAATTTTCATAAGAATTGTTGTAGGAATTACCATAATTATTAGAGGAAATACTAGGAAACGACCTATGCTTGAAATTACCTATATACGCATTATTACCAAAATTGTTCCTACCAACAAAACTCACATCCATAGATTCATTATTATTCTCAATCAAAGTGGAAAAAGGCATATCATTAGGATCAATAGGATCACTCTTACTAGCAAACAATTTCATAAGTTCATCCATCTTTTCACTCAAAGTATTAATTTCTTTAATCACATGCACTTTTTTACTAGTTGAAGATCTTTCAGTATGCCATTGGGAGTAATTTGCCATAATATTATGTAGGAGTTTAGTAGCTTCTCCTAATGTAATTTCCATAAAATTACCTCCCATGGCAGAATCTAAAAGATCTCTAGTTGCAAAATTCAATCCAGCATAAAAGTTTTAGCACGATCTCGAAGTGAGAACGGAAATAGCTTCAATTTAACAATATCATCATCCACATATTTTTTCTTTTGCATGTCACACAACTCAACGGAAGTGTTTAGATGGGATGCAACATCCTCATTAGGGCTACCGGAAAATTGTTCTTTCATCAATTCAAAAAAGCGGCATTAATTTCATAAGATTCTGCACTAGTGGCGGGAGCAATCAGAGTACCAATAAAATCATTATTATTAGTGTTGGAAAATTCACACAATTTGGTATTTTCTTGAGGCAACGTGACAAAGAAAGCAATCTAGCACACAAGCAAACGAAAAGACAAATGAACGAAGGGCGAATAAAAAGGCAAATATTTTTGTGTTTTTCTGAAAATGTTTTAGAAGTGGGGAAGAGGAAAGCGAGTGGCGAATGGCAAATAATGTAAGTGCAAGAGATGAGAGTTTATGATGGGTACCTGGTAGGCTTGATGTAGAACCTCCCCGGCAACGGCGCCAGAAATTATTCCTGCTACTTCTTGAGCTTGCTTTGATTTTTCCCTTAAAGAGGAAAGGGGGATGCATCAAAGTAGAGATAAGTATTTCCCTCGGTTAAGAACCGAGGTATCAATCCAATTGGAGGAACAAAAAAGTCTCCAATATATGCACCTGACAAACTAACAAACACTTGCACATAACGCGAAAAAGGGGTTGTCAAGCCCTTCACGGTCACGAACAAGAGTGAGATCTAATGGAGATAGGTATAAAAGATAAATAAAAGAGCAAACTAAAGTAAATATAAATAAATTGCTTCAAGGTATTTTTGGGTTTTTTGGTTTATAGATTCGAAAATATATGATGAAAAATAGACCCGGGGGCCATAGGTTTCACTAGAGGCTTCTCTACTGAAAATAACATACGGTGGGTAAACAAATTACTGTTGAGCAATTGATAAAAAAGCACATAATTATAACAATATCTAAGGCAATGATCATGAATATAAGCATCACGTCTGTGACAAGTCGATCGACTCCTGCCTGCATCTACTACTATTACTCCACACATCAATCGCTATCCAGCATGCATCTAGAGTATTAAGTTCATAAGAATGGAGTAACGCCTTAAGTAAGATGACATGATGTAGTGGGATAAACTCAAACAATATGATATAAACCCCATCCTTTTATCCTTGATGGCAACAATGTAATATGTGCCTCGCTACCCCTTCTGTCACTGGGTGAGAACACCGCAAGATTGAACCCAAAACTAAGCACCTCTCCCATTGCAAGAAAAACCAATCTAGTTGGCCAAACCAAACTGATAGTTCAAAGAGAAATACAAAGATATCTTAATCATGCATATAAGAATTTAGAGAAGACCCAAATAATATTCATAGATAATCAGATCATAAATCCACAATTCATCAATCTCAACAAACGCATCGCAAAAGAATATTACATCGAATAGAACTCCAAGAACATCAAGGAGAAAATTGTATTGAATATCAAAGAGAGAGAAGAAGCCATCTATAGCTACAAGTTGTGGACTTGTAGGTCTGTGGTAAAGTTCTCACGTATCATCGGAAGGGCAGCAAGGTTGATGTAGAGTCCATCCATGATCGAACCCCCCTCTGGCAGATCGCCCGGAAAGGCCCCAAGATGGGATCTCACGAGAACAGAAGCTTGCGGCAGCAGAAAAGTATTTTTGTTGACATTTCTGATATTTGGGGAATATTTAAGAATTTATAGAGGCGGAACTAGGGTTAGAGGACCCTTGAGGGGCACACAAGCCAGCCAACCTCGGCCCCCGGGGGGCGCGCCCTGAGGGCTTGTGGCCTCCTCGGGACTCTTCTGGCCCTCTCTCCAAGTTATGTAGGTGTCTTCTGGTCCAAGAAAAATCATCGGAAAGTTCTATTCCGTTTGGACTCCATTTGATATTCCTTTTATGTAAAAGTCAAAAACAAGGAAAAAACAAAAACTAGCACTAGGCTCTGGGTTAATAAGTTAGTTCCAAAAATAATATAAAATAGCATATTAATGCATCTAAAACATCCAAAACAGATAATATAATAGCATGGAACAATAAAAAATTATAGATACGTTGGAGATGTATCAACTGATCATTCCCGTTTTAAAATACCAAACGATAATGATGATGAAATGGTCTGTGATATAAAGAGAGGCTCATGCCTGCATAAATTGTTGAACTTGACCTCATTGATAATCTAGGATGAAGCACTTATGTCGAATAGAATATGTTTTGATGCTTTAGATAGGACCTTGTGCGATGTCCTTTCTACGGATGACCCTTTACTCTCTGATGTCCCATTTAGTGGGATGGTTATGGTATTAGGTGGGCATCGTAGACAAATTCTTCCTATTATTGAGGGTGGTACCAGGACTCAGATAGTTGACGCAACAATTACCAATTCTCTGTTGTAGTGATTTGTCAAAGTGTTGTCCCTTACCATTAACATGCGTTTGGTTGTCCCATATGAAGATCCGAGGGTGCAGGGAAGTGTTGCACTATTTAGTAAATGGGTCCTTGATCTTGGAGAGGGTAGATTACCTACCACGCATAAAGGGGGTGAATCTGACCCTTCTTGGATAGAAATACCTGCTGATCTGTTGGTTAAAACGGATGGTGATCGCATAGGGGACATTGTTTCTTCTATTTACAATGACTTCCAGTCTAATTATATGAATGTCGCCTATCTGCAAAGAAGGGCTATTCTGTCGACCACTAATGATTTTGCCGAGGAGATCAATACTCATGTGATGGACTTAGTTCCTTCTGTTGGTAAAGATTACTTGAGTGCCGATTCCGTAGATACCTCAGGAGAGGCCATGCGAGAGGAAAACCTTTTCTACCCTATTGAGTACTTGAACACTGTTAAGATTATTGATTTTCCAAATAATAGGTTGACTCTTAAAAGGGGTCTTCCTATAATGCTTCTCATAAACCTTAGCCGGGAAAATGGTATGTGTAACGGAATGAGACTTTTTGTGAAGGACCTAGATGATTGTGTCATTGAGGCTGCTATTATGGCTGGTTCGCACGTGGGTGATATTGTCTATATCCTCCGGATAGAGTTGATGGAAAAACAAACAAAATCACCTTTGTGCTTCAACTTAGGTAGTTCCCTGGACATGTGTGCTATGCGATGACAATAAATAAGAGCTAAGGACAAACTTTGTCTGTTGTTGGTTTGTATATTAAGAAACTTGTCTTCACGCATGGGCAGCTGTATGTGGCAGTTTCCATGTTACTTTGAGGAATTCTTTGAAAATCCTTATAGAGTGTGAGGATGGTACCTGTGGCTCCGAGACTAAAAATGTCGTCTTCCCAGAGATCTTGCAATCAGTTGGGATCCTTCCATGATCTGGATAGGTGATAGTTAACTATGTACAACACCTGTGTTTTGGAGATACCCTTTGGGTTAGCTATAAGTAAGTTTGATGTATTCTTTGATCTTTTGTTCATGCATGTGCCTAGTGTGTCTTGTCTTCTGTTTATTTCTACGCCGATTATGCTTGGTGTTATGAATCTCTTGGATGAATCTTTTGTCTATGCGACTCCTGTAACAAATTTCCACTGTTGCTTGTGTTAGTGGGTTCGGTACTATTCCTTTGGCCACAAACGCTATACTTTTGCTGTTGTGGTTCTGTTATAGATGACGACCATCGCTTCAGATGAGCTTGTCCAAGGAAATAACAAGGATTTAGTCTGTGTGTATGTCTCGCGACTATATGGAACCATCATGGAGGCACTGACACTAGCTAGTCCGATCAAGCACACTACACATGGTTCTAATGTATGCTGTGGTACTCGCTTTCACCTTTAATTATGTGTTTCATGTTAATTATGGGTGTTGGCTGAGACTTATGTATACTCATAATTTCTTTGTCTTTGTAGGGCAACCACATGTATGCTGAGATTTCTAAGAAACTGGTTCCTATATTTGCGCCTAGGATTCATGAAGGTTGTGCATATGTGATTTTTCAGTTCTTGGTGTTTCCAAATAAATGCTATTTCAAGCATGTCGTTGGACTAAATCTGGTCAGATTCAATCGTTTCACCTCAACTAACCCTCTAGCTAATGAAGAGTCGAATTCCCATTTTGTACTTACTCACTCACTGCTTTGGCTCATCTTCCTGCGCCGGTTGAGACCCCTGACTATTTCACAGGTGTGTTTATTGCCTTCTTATTTTTGCAGCTTCTCTATCTATGCTTTTAATTGTCCTCCCTATGATTATGTAGACATCCTAGGACTTAGTATCGGTGCGTTTGATGCCATGGTATACTTTCGGCATCCTGGACTTGGGGGTATCCAGTCCTGCCTGCCTGCAGCCCACTGCGTGGCTCCATCGACGGGCTGGTATGGCCCAGCTTCAACAACACAGCCAGACCCTCGCGAGGGGCCAAGCATCGCGAGGCGGACGACGCCAAGACCCCCGAAGGAGTTGGCCTCCTCAGGAGGGCTCCTGAGGGGCGGAAAGATCTATGCGGCTACCTCATGAGGCTCAGCTGACGTGAGCCATGACGACCAAGGCCAGGCGGGCGCAGAGCGCAGGTTTCCTCTTTGGTGCAAGGGAGGCAAGCCACAGGCGCGGAGACCCGAGGAATCAACCAAAGGTTTCCATTTCGGTGCAACAAGACCAAGACCGCGAGGACGGCAGGACGGAGGTCATCGTTGAGTCCACCGCAACATCATGACCAGAGGCTTTTCGCATGCGAAGACTACTTTTGTCAGGATAGACTGTACTACTTGTCCCCTTTCAAATCCTGTCATTGTGGAATCCCTTCCCGCTCATATTTGGGAAGCGGACTAGGGCGACTATATATAGGACTTAGCCACCACCATAGCAGAGAGAGATAGATTCCACCCCGAGCACCACACCAGCTCAAGAACACCTCACCTCCTGAGGCTTGTTCATCCTTTGTACTAGTTCATCCATAGCCCCTCGAGGCAATCCACCACACCACACTAGATTAGGGTGTTACACCACAACGGTGGCCTGAACCAGTATAAATCTCTGCATCTTTGTGTCTCTGTGAGCTCTACGCACTAGGCTAGGGAGGATCGCGAGTAGGCAGGCAGGGCAGGTTGAGATCTCCGCACGCACCCTAGTGTTCAAACCTCTCACGGGTTGCCGGACCCTGAAATCAGACATTTGGCGTGCCAGGTAGGGGTGCGTCAGATCCTCTCTTCCCTCGTTCGATCCGTCTCTACTCCGACATCTCCATGGCCGACACGTGCAGGGCTCGCACCGAACGTCGGGCCGCGGTCACCGCCTGCGTCGCTCAGACGGCCCAGCCGGTGACGGCTGCGCCCGCCGCGCTCCCTCTTTGGTGGCCAACGCTGCCACGGGCCCTGTTGGCCACAGCAAGCTTCATCGCTGCACCCGTCGGTGCGGCGTGATGGCCGCACCACTACTTCGTCGCTCACCCCAGCAGCTTCATCATCCCACGTGTGCCGCGGCCAGGTGGACGCGTAGGCCGCCCTGCTCACGGCGCGGGAGCTTCTTCACTACCGTCCTGTGGGTGATCTCTAAGAGGAGTGGCTCGAGCGCATCTCCGAGCTCATTAGCGTCGCGCACAGGGCTCCGATGGGCTGGCTCGCTCGCTGCCTCAGCAACCACCTGCAGCGGGCGACGTCGCGCACGGGGCTCCTCGTCCGCCTCCGGCCCGGGGCGCCATCATCAAGCCAAGGCGTATGGCTCCACGGCGCGACCTGCAGTACCCGGCGCCAGCTCGGGACGATGTGAGCTGCCAGGTGGTTCAACGTCCCCAAGGAGAAGCACGCGTGCTTCCAGCACCCCAGCACCAGGCTCGCGAGCCGCCACAGGAGGGGGCGGTGTGTGTGCACCAGGACCGCGTTCCATCCTCTCGACAACCTCCAGTGGCCACAGCAGGATGCCGCGCGTTCACTGGAGAACTCCGCAACGTCATCTGGCCGAGCAACTTCAAGCCTGGCCTGCCTCCACGCTACGACGGCACCGCAGACCCTACCGAGTTCCTGCAGCTCTACGAGTTGAGAATCGAGGCGGCCAACAGCAACAAGAAGATTATGACAACTGGTTTATGATGGCCCTTAAGGATGGCACGCGTTCTTGGCTCCTGAACCTGACCAAGGGGTCGGTTTCTTCCTGGAAGGAGATGCGCAGCCGCTTCATCGCCAACTTCTAGGGCACTCGAGACCGTTCGCCTGCCGCGGGCGACCTGCGCCGCTTCAAGCAGCAGCCTCGGGAGACCCTACATAAGTACATCCAGCGCTTCAACTACGTTCGCCTCAAGATTCCCAAGGTGTCGGACGAGGCCATCATCTCTGCATTCACCGATGGCGTCCATGATGTCAA
Source organism: Triticum dicoccoides (assembly GCF_002162155.2). Taxonomy (NCBI): domain Eukaryota; kingdom Viridiplantae; phylum Streptophyta; class Magnoliopsida; order Poales; family Poaceae; genus Triticum; species Triticum dicoccoides. Next base: position 540,989,707 of record NC_041385.1, on the reverse strand, counting down.
GATGAAGGAGGAGCTCGCCATCCACGAGGACCTCTGCACTGCTCTGGAGATGTTCAACATGGTGAACAAGTGTGCGAGGGCTGAGGAGGGACGCCTCTCCCTCCTCGAGCTCCCCGATACTGATCCAAAAGACAAGAACACCAAGGCCAAGGACACGAAGCACAAGGGGCCAGCCGTGCTTGCGGCAGAGCTAGAGACCAAGCGCAGCTGCAACCACCCCGAGTCATCCAAGGGCAAGAGGTCGTTCTGTGCCTTCCACAACGTCTACAGCCACAACACCAGCGACTGCCAGGAGCTTAGGGTTCTCCGTGACAGGCGCCTCGGTCGACACCCCGAGCGCAACGATCGGGGCTACGGTCGTGGAGGTGGTCGAGGTGGAGGACGCTGGGACGAACGCGACCGCCGTCAGGAGTGGCGCGACTAGTCTCGCGCGAGCAAATGGAGGGAGCAGCCTCGTGAGGATCGCCCTCAAGGCAATGCAGCTTTGCCTCCTCTGCCTCCACCACCAAGAAGGAACGAAGGTCACCATCAGGACGAGGGGGCTGGGGGCTTCCAGGAGCTGCGGGCCATCGCCTGCATCTTCGGCGGCTCACAAGCCTCAGCTTTTCACCGTGTCTTCAAGCAATTTGCACGCGAGGTCAATGCGGCGATCCCCAGGCTTGAGGCAACTCGCCCTCTCAAGTGGTCCAAGTGCGCCATCACCTTCGACTCCACAGACCGGCTCAAGTGCACGGCCACCGCTGGCGTGCTCCCTATGCTCTGCTCCCCCATCATCAGCAACGTAACCGTCACCAAGACTCTCATTGATGGCGGAGTAGGGCTCAATGTTCTCTCCGTCTAGATGTTCGACAGGCTCCAGGTGTCGTACTACCAGCTGCACCCCACCAAGCTATTTTCAGGAGTGACCGACGGATCAACGCACCCGATCAGGCAGGTTCGCCTCCCTGTCACCCTCTGCGAGCGCAACAACTACCGCACCGAGCTCATTGACTTTGATGTCGCTGACATCCGCCTGCCCTACAACGCCATCCTTGGGTACCTAGCACTGGCCAAGTTCATGGCAGCCACGAACCACGGCTACAACATCCTCAGGATGCCAGGAAGCGGCGCCATCATCACGGTCGCCTATTAGGAGAAGGTTGCTGTTTGCTCCCTCGAGCGTGCTTTCCAGGCTGCAGCAGTTGAAAACCCAGAAGACGAAGACGGCGCCGTCCATCCTGAGGTCGCCCCCAAGACAAAGAAGCTGCAGCTGGGCCAGGGGTCTTGTGAGGAAGCATCAATCAAGGACGCAACACTGAGCCTCACGTCTCCGGACGTGGCTCCTTCACCCATCGCATAGGAAGGCGTGCCCGATGCCCCTCTTAGGCTGGGCTCGGGGACTCTCCTTTAGAGGGCCTCAGACCTAGCCCATGTCACCGGAATGGCGCTCGGGCACCATGTGGAGGCGCTCTTCAGAGCAGGCATCCCAGGAGAACACAACAGGCGTGAGGCACCAGACGTTCAGGAGTTCATCAGCGAGGCAATCGAGGAGATTCAAGAAGGAAGGATTCTGCAAGGCAATCATCGCATACCGCGAGGTGGAGCTCGCTGCCCTAGCGAGGATAAAGAGTTCCGCGTCTGCATCGATATCCTTGGGCTCAGCAGGGCCATGTCTCGGCAGCTCATGTGGCCGTCTTATGTTGGCCGATGCAAAGGACCGCCTCACAACTATGTCCACATGCCTTTCGGCCTGGCGGGTGCGGCTGAGGCATTCCAGCGCTACCTAAGGGACGCTCAGGCGGCCTGCGAAGCCAGGCACCAGGCGATCCTGGCGGAGATGGAGGAGCACCCTCAGGAGTCTTCTGGTTCATCTGAGCCTCCCGAGGCCCGGCATCGGAGCGGCTCATGAGGAACGGCTTCAGCAGCGCGCGTTTTTTGGCTACTTCAACAACTCTTCAGCAACGGTACTAGGTGACATCTCCCTAGTTCATTCAGTCTGGGGGTGCCCCTCAGGCTGCATCATCCGCAGGCCGTGTGGGTCCGTCCCTATGGCGTGTATCGTTTTGCACTCACCAGGATTATCTAATCGTTTCCGTGAATTTATCTATGATTGTCACCTCGTGTCCTCCGCCTCACGGCCTTGATGCATCTGACTAATGTCATTTCTGCACAACACACACATCGGCACGGCGCTTGTGCTCGGGTCCGTCCCTGCAATGCTGATAAAATCGGGGATCGAGCTCTGGTTCGCGGCCCGCTTCGCATACACCACCTCGCAGGGTCCCCGGTGCCTCCATCTCACGCCTGGGGCTCTCGGCCTCCTTTGTCATCTAACTTGCAGGATCACCCTACAATGAGCCAAGGGTTGGCCCGGACGACCACCGTCCAGCCTCATGAGTCACTTGCACATTAAAGGGGGGTCTCCCGAGCATCACTTCTCGGGAGCTCCTACTGGCTCTCCAGCCCTCACCCCCTAGCCTTGACCACGGCATCGCAACTTGGCATACCAGCAGCGGCTGAGCTCGCTCGAGGGTCGGGTTCCGAGGACGTAGAGCACCTTGGCAAGCGAGGTAGGAGGGTGGCCAAGACGGGCTGCGCCTGATGGCACCACAGGCGCGACGACAAGCATTGCCTCTCCGATGGGCTTAGACCGCAAAAGATAAGTCTCGGCTCGCTTTGGCACTAGTTTCGCTCCACACGCTTCACCCCGTTGTTGGTGTACTAAAGTAGGGGCGCTCCTTCATACCCCCTTACTTGTGCATGGGCAGTTAGAGCCGCACATGTGGCCACTCTTAAGCAGAGCAGGGACAGGGAATCAAAGCCGCAAGATGACCAAAGCAACACCAAGACGGAGGCATAAAGAGCAAGAAGGCGAGGTGGTTTCCCCCGGCAAGACCCTTGTCGGGGCGACCCCCACGGCCCCGGAAAGATCCTTGCCGGGGTAGCTTACCTGATGCCAGTGGATCACGCCACCCTTGAGCCCAAGTTTTTCCAACACCGCCAACCACGTTGGGACCTAGGCTCGAGAGGCGCCTCCATGATGGCATGTAGATCTTCGTGAAGACAAGAAACACTTCAAATCAGAAGAGGATTAGAAGACGACGAACCTTGGTGAGATCCTTGCCGAGGAAACCCACTAGACCCTCACAAAGATCCTTGCCGGGGATGACCACAACGCCACGGCAAGACCCTTGCTGGGACCCCGGCAAGGCACTTGCCGAGGACATCCACGAGGCCACAACCAGGCCCGCACCCGCCAAGTTTCTACCGCTCCCATGTAGCTGCCAGCCCACCAGCTAGGCAGGCACCTGCGTGTCCACGTGGGGCTTCTAGGCCAACTCAGCACATGCCTACGTGGTGGCATGCAAACCTCCGTGAAGGCCCTACCACCACGCCACCTTAGCAGCCTGCTAGCCTACATGGCGCTGACTGCCTCACTGGCCCAGGCACGTGTCAAGGCAGGGCGAGGCGATGATAAAGTGAAGGGGACACGTCAGAGGCGCATTAAATGTGTCTTGTCCGTAATGGCAAGCGATAGGCTTAGCCACAGTACCCTGATGCCACCTCCTATGTGCCACTGTGGCGATCCCCTTGCCTATAAAAGGAGGCCCAAGGTATCCAGGAGAAGGATTCAGACTCTTGGACAAGTTACTGTTGGAAATATGCCCTAGAGGCAATAATAAATTAGTTATTATTATTATATTTCCTTGTTCATGATAATCCTTTATTATTCATGCTATAATTGTATTGATAGGAAACTCAGATACATGTGTGGGTACATAGACAACACCATGTCCCTAGTAAGCCTCTAGTTGACTAGCTCGTTGATCAATAGATGGTTACGGTTTCCTGACCATAGACACTGGATGTCGTTGATAACGGGATCACATCATTAGGAGAATGATGTGATGGACAAGACCCAATCCTAAGCCTAGCACAAAGATCGTAGTTCGTATGCTAAAGCTTTTCTAATGTCAAGTATCATTTCCTTAGACCATGAGATTGTGCAACTCCCGGCTACCGTAGGACTGCTTTGGGTGCACCAAACGTCACAACGTAACTGGGTGGCTATAAAGGTGCACTACGGGTATCTCCGAAAGTGTCTGCTGGGTTGGCACGAATCGAGACTGGGATTTGTCACTCCGGTTAACGGAAAGGTATCTCTGGGCCCACTCGGTAGGACATCATCATAATGTGCACAATGTGACCAAGGGGTTGATCACGGGATGATGTGTTACGGAACGAGTAAAGAGACTTACCGATAACGAGATTGAACAAGGTATCGGCATACCGACGATCGAATCTCGGGCAAGTATAATACCACTAGACAAAGGGAATTGTATACGAGATTGCTTGAATCCTTGACATCGTGCTTCATCCGATGAGATCACCGTGGAACATGTGGGAGCCAACATGAGTATCCAGATCCTGCTGTTGGTTATTGGCCAGAGAGCTGTCTCGGTCATGTCTGCATGATTCCCGAACCCGTAGGGTCTACACACTTAAGGTTTGGTGACGCTAGACTTGTTATGGGAATTGGTGTGCAGTTACCGAATGTTGTTCGTAGTCCCAGATGAGATCCCAGACGTCACGAGCAGTTCCGGAATGGTCCGGAGGTAAAGATTTATATATGGGAAGTTCTATTTTGGCCACCGGAAAATGTTCGGGATTTTTCGGTATTGTACCGGGAAAGTTCTAGAAGGTTCCGGAGTGGGGCCCACCAGCATGGGGGGACCCACATGAACGTGGGTAGTGCGTGCAAGGCCCCACACTCTTGATCTTAGAAGGAATAAGATCATATCCCGAAGGGATAAGATCAAGATCCCTCAAAAGGGGGGAGAACAATCGGTGGGGAAGGAAATGATGGGATTTCTTTCCTCCGACCTTTGCCAACGCCCCAATGGACTTGGAGGGCAAGAAACCAGCACCCTCCACCCCTATATATAGTGGGGAGGCGCATGGGAGCTTCATCCTTGCCCCTGGCGCAGCCCTCTCCCTCCCCAACACCTCCTCCGTAGTAGTAGTGCTTGGAGAAGCCCTGTCGGAGAACTGCAAGTTCCACCACCACGCCGTCGTGCTGCCGGAGCTCTCCCTCAACTTCTCCTCTCCCCTTTCTGGATCAAGAAGAAAGAGACGTCCCCGGGCTGTACGTGTGTTGAACGCGGAGGTGCCGTCCGTTCGGCACTAGGATCTCCGGTGATTTGGATCACGATGAGTACGACTCCTTCAACCCCGTTCTCTTGAACGCTTCCGCTTAGCAATCTAAAAGGGTATGTAGATGCACTCCCCTCTCTCTCGTTGCTAGTTTCTCCATAGATATATCTTGGTGACTCATAGGAAAATTTTGAATTTCTGCTACGTTCCCCAACAGTGGCATCATGAGCTAGGTCTATTGCGTAGATTCTTTGCACGAGTAGAACACAAAGTAGTTGTGGGCGTTGATTTTGTTCAATATGCTTACCGTTACTAGTCCAATCTTGTTTCGACGGTATTGTGGGATGAAGCGGCCCGGACCGACCTTACACGTACACTTACGTGAGACAGGTTCCACCGAATGACATGCACTTGTTGCATCAAGTGGCTAGCGGGTGCCAGTCTCTCCCACTTTAGTCGGATCATATTCGATGAAAAGGGTCCTTATGAAGGGTAAATGGCAATTGACATATCACGTTGTGGTTTTTGCATAGGTAAGAAACATTCTTGCCAGAAACCCATAGCAGCCACGTAAAACATGCAAACAACAATTAGAGGACGTCTAACTTGTTTTTGCAGGGTATGCTATGTGATGTGATATGGCCAAAAAGAATGTGATGAATGATATGTGATGTATGAGATTGATCATGTTCTTGTAATAGGAATCACGACTTGCATGTCAATGAGTATGACAACCGGCAGGAGCCATAGGAGTTGTCTTAATTTATTGTATGACCTGTGTGTCATTGAACAACGCCATGTGATTAGTTTACTTTATTGCTAACCGGTAGCCATAGTAGTAGAAGTAATAGTTGGCGAGACAACTTCATGAAGACACGATGATGGAGATCATGATGATGGAGATCATGGTGTCATGCCGGTGACGATGATGATCGTGGAGCCCCGAAGATGGAGATCAAAAGGAGCAAAATGATATTGGCCATATCATGTCACTTTTTGATTGCATGTGATGTTTATCATGTTTATGCATCTTATTTGCTTAGAATTACGGTAGTAAATAAGATGATCCCTCATTAAAAAATTCAAGAAAGTGTTCCCCCTAACTGTGCACCGTTGCGAAAGTTTGTCGTTTCGAAGCACCATGTGATGATCGGGTGTGATAGATTCTAACGTTCACATACAACGGGTGTAAGCCAGATTTACACACGCGAAACACTTAGGTTAACTTGACGAGCCTAGCATGTACATACATGGCCTCGGAACACAAGAGACCGAAAGGTCGAGCATGAGTCGTATAGTAGATACGATCAACATGAAGATGTTCACCGATGATGACTAGTCCGTCTCACATGATGATCGGACACAGCCTAGTTGACTCGGATCATGTAATCACTTAGATGACTAGAGGGATGTCTATCTGAGTGGGAGTTCATTAGATGAACTTAATTATCCTGAACATAGTCAAAACCCCTTTGCAAATTGTGTCATAGCTCGCCTTTAGTTCTACTGTTTTAGATATGTTCCTAGAGAAAATATAGTTGAAAGTTGACAGTAGCAATTATGGGGACAGTAGAAGGCTTATGTCCTTAATGCACTGCTCGGTGCGCTGGACCTCGAACGTGGTCTGTGGATGGTGCGAACATCTGACATACACGTTTTGATGACTACATGATAGTTCGGTAATGTTAAATGGTTTAGAATTGAGGCACCGAAGACATTTTGAAATGTCGCGGAACATATGAGATGTTTTGAGGGCTGAAATTGGGATTTCAGGCTCGTGCCCACGTCGAGAGGTATGAGACCTCCGACGAGTTTTCTAGCCTACAAACCAAGGGAGAAGATCTCAATCGTTGAGCTTGTACTCAGATTGTCTGGGTACAATAATCACTTGAATCGAGTGGGAGTCGATCTTCCAGATGAGATAGTGATGTTTCTACAAAGTCATTGCCACCAAGCTGCTAGAGCTTCGTGATGAACTATAACGTATCATGGATGGATATGATGATCCTTGAGATATTCGGGATGTTTGACACCGCGAAAGTAGAAATCAAGAAGGAGCATCAATTGTTGATGGTTAGTGAAACCACTAGTTTCAAGAAGGGCAAGGGCAAGAAGGGGTACTTCATGAAACGGCAAATCAGTTGCTGCTCCAGTGAAGAAACCCAGGGTTGAACCCAAACCTGAGACTAAGTGCTTCTGTAATGAGGGAACGGACACTGGAGCAGAACTACCCTAGATACTTGGTAGATGAGAAGGCTGGCAAGGTTGACAGAAGTATATTGGATCTACATATTATGTTAATGTGTACTTTACTAGTACTCCTAGTAGCACCAGGGTATTAGATACCGGTTCGGTTGCTAAGTGTTAGTAACTCGAAATAAAAGAGCTACGGAATAAACAGAGACTAGCTAAAGGTGAGATGACGATGTGTGTTGGAAGTGTTTCCAAGGTTGATGTGATCAAGCATTGCCTGCTCCGTCTACCATCGAAATTGGTGTTAAACCTAAATAATTGCTATTTGGTGTTTGCGTTGAGCATAGACATGATTGGATTGTGTCTATCGCAATACGGTTATTCATGTAAGGAGAATAATGGTTACTCTATTTATTTGAATAATACCTTCAATGGTCTTGCACCTAAAAGAATGGTTCATTGAATCTTGATCGTAGTGATACACATTTTCATGCCAAAAGATATAAGATTTTAATGATAGTACCACTTACTTGTGGCACTGCCATGTAAGTCATATTGGTATAAAACGCATGAAGAAGCTCCATGTTGATGGATCTTTGGACTCACTCGTTTTTGAAAAGTTTGAGACATGCGAGCCATGTCTATTGGTGTATACGCATGAAGAAACTCCATGCAGATGGATCGTTTGGACTCACTTGATTTTGAATCGCTTGAGAAATGCAAATCATACCACATGGGCAAGATGACTGAAAAGCCTCGTTTTCAGTAAAATGGAACAAGATAGCAACTTGTTGGAAGTAACACATTTTGATGTGTGCAGTCCAATGAGTGCTGAGGCATGCAGTGAATATCGTTATGTTCTTACTTCACGGATGATTTTAGTAGATACTAAGTATATTTACTTGATGAAACACAAGTCTGAATTATTGAATGGTTCAAGTAATTTCAAAGTGAAGTTGAAGATCATCGTGACAAGAGGATAAAATGTCTATGATATGATCATAGAGATGAGTATCTGAGTTACGAGCTTGGGCACGCAATTAAGATATTGTGGAAATTATTTCACAATTAATACCGCCTGGAACACCATAATGTGATGGTGTGTTCGAACATCATATTTGCACCCTATTGGATATAGTGCGTACCATGATGTATCTTATCAAATTACCACTATCATTCATGGGTTAGGCATTAGAGACAACCGCACTCACTTTAATAGGGCACCACATAATTCCGTTGAGACAACACCGTTTAAACTATGGTTTGGAGAAACCTAAGTTGTCGTTTCTTAAAAGTTTGGGGCTGCGACGCTTATGTGAAAAAGTTTCAGGTTGACGAGCTCGAACCCAAAGCGGATAAAAATGCATCTTCATAGGACACCCAAAATAGTTGGGTATACCTCCTATCCCAGATCCGGAAGCAAAAGTAATTGTTTCTAGAAACGGGTCCTTTCTCGAGGAAAAGTTTCTCTCGAAAGAATTGAGTGGGAGAATGGTGGAGACTTGATGAGGTTATTGAACCATCACTTCAACCAGTGAGTAGCAGGGCACATGAAGTTGTTCATGTGCCACCTACACCAATTGAAGTGGAAGCTAATGATAGTGATCATGATGCTTCGGATCAAGTCACTATCGGACCTCGTAGGTCGACAAGGACGCGTACTACTTCAGAGTGGTACACAATCCTGTCTTAGAGGTCATGTTGCTAGACAACAATGAACATATGAGCTATGGAGAAGCGATGGTGGGCCCGAATTCCGACGAATGGCTCGAGGTCATAAAATCTGAGAGAGGATCCATGACTTTGGAAGAAATACTTGATGGACGTAAGGCCGTTGGGTACAAATGGATTTTAAAAGGAAGACAGACAATGATGGTAAGTATCGCCATTAAGAAAGCTCGACTTGTTGTTAAGATGTTTTCCGACAAGTTCAAGGAGTTTACTATGATGAGACTTTCTCACTCGTAGCGATGCTAAGAGTCTGTTGGAATTATATTAGCAATTACTGCATGATTTATGAAATCTTGCAGATAGGATGTCAAAACATTGTTTCCTCGACGATATCCTTGAGGAAAGGTTGTATGTGATACAACCAGAAGGTTTTTTCAATCCCGAAGAACGCTAACAAATATGCAAAGCTCCAGCAATCCTTCTAAGGACTGGAGTAAGCATCTCGGAGTTGGAATGTACGCTTTGATGAGATGATCAAAGATTTTGGGTTTATACAAAGTTTATGAGAAACTTGTATTTCCAAAGAAGTGAGTGGGAGCACTATAGAATTTCTGATGAGTATATGTTGTTGACATATTGTTGATCAGAAATGATGTAGAATTTCTGGAAAGCATATAGGGTTATTTGAAAAGTGTTTTTCAATAGAAAACCTGGAATAAGCTGCTTGAACATTGAGCATCAAGATCTATGAGGATAGATCAAAAACGCTAAATGGTACTTTCAAATGAGCACATACCTTGACATGATCTTGAAGGTGTTCAAGATGGATCAGTCAAAGAAGGAGTTCTTGCCTGAGTTGTAAGGTATGAAGTTAAGAGTTAAAGCTCGACCACGGCAGAAGAGAGAGAAAGGACGAAGGTCGTCCCCTATGCTTCAGACGTAGGCTCTATAGTATGCTATGTTGTGTACCGCACCGGAAGTGTGCCTTGCCATGAGTCAGTCAAGGGGTACAAGAATGATCCAGGAATGGATCATTGGACAGTGGTCAAAATTGTCCTTGGAGTAAATAAAGGACATGTTTCTCGATTATGGAGGTGATAAAGAGTTTGACGTAAAGGGTTACGTCGATGCAAGCTTTAACACCTGACCGAATGACTCTGAGTAGCAAACCGGATATGTATAGTGGAGCAACCATTTGGAATAGCTCCAAGTGGAGCGTGGAAGCAGTGTTTACAATATGACCTAGAGATTTGTGAAATACATACGGATCTGAATGTTGCAGACCCGTTGACTAAAACCTCTCTCACAAGAAAAACATGATCAAACCCCAGAACTCATTGAGTCTTAATCACATGATGATGTGAACTAGTTTAGTGACACTAGTAAACTCTTTTGATGTTGGTCACATGGGGATGTGATCTGTCAGTGTTTATCACATGGCGATGTGAACTAGATTATTGATTCTAGTGCAAGTGGGAGACTGTTGGAAATATGCCCTAGAGGCAATAATAAATTAGTTATTATTATTATATTTCCTTGTTCATGATAATCATTTATTATCCATGCTATAATTGTATTGATAGGAAACTTAGATACATGTGTGGGTACATAGACAACACCATGTCCCTAGTAAGCCTCTAGTTGACTAGCTCGTTGATCAATAGATGGGTATGGTTTCCTGACCATGGACATTGGATGTCGTTGATAACGGGATCACATCATTAGGAGAATGATGTGATGGACAAGACCCAATCCTAAGCCTAGCACAAAGATCGTAGTTCGTATGCTAAAGCTTTTCTAATGTCAAGTATCATTTTCTTAGACCATGAGATTGTGCAACTCCCGGATACCGTAGGAATGCTTTGGGTGCACCAAATGTCACAACGTAACTGGGTGGCTATAAAGGTGCACTACGGGTATCTCCAAAAGTGTCTGTTGGGTTGGCACGAATCGAGACTGGGATTTGTCACTCCGGTTGACGGAAAGGTATCTCTGGGCCCACTCGGTAGGACATCATCATAATGTGCACAATGTGACCAAGGGGTTGATCACGGGATGATGTGTTATGGAACGAGTAAAGAGACTTGCCGGTAACGAGATTGAACAAGGTATCGGCATACCGTCGATCGAATCTCGGGCAAGTATAATACCGCTAGACAAAGCGAATTGTATACGAGATTGCTTGAATCCTTGACATCGTGGTTCAGCCGATGAGATCATCATGGAACATGTGGGAGCCAACATGAGTATCCAGATCCCGCTGTTGGTTATTGGCCAGAGAGCTGTCTCGGTCATGTCTGCATGATTCCCGAACCCGTAGGGTCTAGACACTTAAGGTTCGGTGACGCTAGACTTGTTATGGGAATTGGTGTGCAGTTACCGAATGTTGTTCGGAGTCCTGGATGAGATCCCGGACAGCACGGGGAGTTCCGGAATGGTCCGGAGGTAAAGATTTATATATGGGAAGTCCTATTTTGGCCACCAGAAAATGTTCGGGATTTTTTGGTATTGTACCGGGAAGGTTCTAGAAGGTTCCGGAGTGGGGCCCACCAGCATGGGGGGACCCACATGAACGTGGGTAGTGGGGGCAAGGCCCCACACTCTTGGTCAAGGCGCACCAAGATCCCCCCTTAGAAGGAATAAGATCATATCCCGAAGGGATAAGATCAAGATCCCTAAAAAAGGGGGATAACAATCGGTGGGGAAGGAAATGATGGGATTTCTTTTCTCCCACCTTTGCCAACGCCCCAATGGACTTGGAGGGCAAGAAACCAGCCCCCTCCACACCTATATATAGTGGGGAGGCGCATGGGAGCTTCACCCTAGCCCCTGGCGCAGCCCTCTCCCTCCCCAACACCTCCTCCTCCGTAGTACTGCTTGGCGAAGCCCTGCCGGAGAACTGCAAGCTCCACCACCACGTTGTCGTGCTGCCGGAGCTCTCCCTCAACTTCTCCTTTCCCCTTGCTGGATCAAGAAGGAGGAGACGTCCCCGGGCTGTACGTGTGTTGAACGCGGAGGTGCCGTCCGTTCGGCACTAGGATCTCCGGTGATTTGGATCACGATGAGTACGACTCCTTCAACCCGTTCTCTTGAATGCTTCTGCTTAGCGATCTACAAGGGTATGTAGATGCACTCCCCTCTCTCTCATTGCTAGTTTCTCCATAGATAGATCTTGGTGACTCATAGGAAAATTTTGAATTTCTGCTACGTTCCCCAACAGTTACGCTCGTTGTAGCTAGCACAAGAACTCCAAGAACATAGATATACACACAAAAGCAGGACTAGGGTATTACGCATCCTCGCGGCCCGAACCTGGGTAAACGACCTGAGTGTTTGTGCTGACTGCTGATCCCGCTCTTCTCACCACCCCGCGCCCCGCAACCGTAGTAGGGATTCTCGTGGTCCCATACGTGTCATTTCCCACCGCCACCCGCGGTTCCACTTGGGCGGTTCAACTCCCCTTTTCAACTCTCTGCGCAGCTGCTTGCACGCCAAGGGGGATCTCCTGAGCATCGCGCCTCATGAGCTCTTACCGGACCTTGTGCCGCTCACCTCCTAGCCTTGACCACGACATCGCGACCTAGCACACTAGCGACAGCTGAAGCCTGCCTGGGGACTGGGTCCCACCGGCGTAGAGTGCCACGCTGTCGAGGGAAGAGAAAAGTGAGGGACTCACTCAGACTGGAATACACGCGTTCATTACAAAGTCAAAAGGAACTAATGATACTATTGAATACATCTCGGTCCTTACAAGCCCCACGGGGGCTGATTTTCATCTCGCGTAGGAAAAACAACTACAAGGCCTAGCGGCGTCGCTGACGATGCCGGGCAGCAGCCGCAGCAGCACTCCGACCCCAGCAGGAGCTCAGCGGCACATAGTTGTCGTCGCTCGACTCTGGAGAGTCGCTGGGCTCAGGAGAGTTGCTGGATCCCTAGGAGTATTCGCTGCTGCTGGACGAAGCGCTGAAGGGGGCAACGACATATCCAGCGCCCATCACGGCGTCCCTTCAGCTGTCTCCTCCGGGACAGCACTCCAGCCGCTCGCCTTGCTCGTTGAAGACCTTGAAGAACAAGGTGGACGCGCCGTCGTACTCGAAGTGAATTGCCAGGGCTCCCTCTGCTCGGCAAGCCCGGGCGACCTCGCCCCATCCGCGCGTCATGAAGACGTCTCCGGACGACACCACCTCGCCTCAGCCCCGGTGGCCAGGCTGCTGCACCCCGCGTGCTACAGCCATAGCTCCACCGGTCCCCTCGGAGGCAGTTCATTGGCGAAGAACCGCGGGAATCGGATCCAAGTATTGGGAGGCATCGCCGCCCACACTATGAACTCGCATGAGCTATCCTCAGTTTGGGTCCATGGTGCGGCCGGCAGGGCAATGGCGGCCCTGTCATCTTCGCGAGGCGCCGCTCGACGGTGCGCTCCTTCACCTTGCGCCCGGGCATACAAGGGGAGGGGGAATCCAGGCGGAGGCCTCGATTGCCAAGGCCTAGCCACCTCTCGCCTCGCGCCAGCATCGCCGTGGAGGTGGAGTCGTTTCTTTGGCGGCAAAGGGTCCGGCCCCTCCCTTGGAGCCTTCCCTTTCTCTGCCAAAGAGAACCTCCTGATCGGTGCCATGGGAGCAAGACGGAGCGGAAAGAAGCAAGCGGGAGCAAGTCTAGAGAGAAATGGGCAGAGGGTCCGCCTGCTCGCACGTTTATAGCCGGGAGAAGGTAAATCGTCGGCCTCCCATGATTTCTAGTAATGATGATCCTTTCTTCATGCAGCATGCAGTTGTCAAGTCAAGCAGTTGCCGAGGCATCATGGGGAAGCGGAGTCGCCCATGTCCAATCAATCGCCACGCGTCATCACGGCCGTAGACGGTTAGGGCCCGCGATGCTGCGCACTTGCCCTTTGGCTTCGTCTAGAAGCCAAGTCCGAGCGCGCCTTAGGCCCGGGGGCTACTGTCGGCGTCCTGGACTTGGGGGTATCCAGTCCTGCCTGCCTACGGCCCACCGCGTGGCTCCATCGACGGCCTGGTATGGCCCAACTTCAACAACAACACAACAAGACCCTCGCGAGGCGGACGACGCCAAGACCCCCGAAGGAGTTGGCCTCCTCAGGAGGGCTCCTGAGGGGCGGAGAGATCTATGCAGCTACCTCATGAGGCTCAACTGACGTGAGCCATGACGACCACAGCCAGGCGGGCGCAGAGCGCAGGTTTCCTCTTCGGTGCAAGGGAGGCAAGCCATAGGCGCGGAGTCTCGAGGAATCAGCCAAAGGTTTCCATTCCGGTGCAACAAGACCAAGACCGCCAGGACGGCAGGACGGAGGTCATCGTCGAGTCCACCGCTGCGTCATGACCAGAGGCTTTTCGCATGCGAAGACTACTTCTGTCAGGATAGATTGTACTACTTGTCCCCTTTCAAATCCCGCCGTTGTGGAATCCCTTCCCGCTCATATTTGGGAAGAGGACCAGGGCGACTATATATAGGACTTAGCCACCACCATAGTAGAGAGAGATAGATTCCACCCCGAGCACCACACCAGCTCAAGAACACCTCACCTCCTGAGGCTTGTTCATCCTTTGTACTAGTTCATCCATAGCCCCTCGAGGCAATCCACCACACCACACTGGATTAGGGTGTTACACCACAACGGTGGCCCGAACCAGTATAAATCTCTATGTCTTTGTGTCTCTGTGAGCTCTACGCGCTAGGCTAGGGAGGATCACGAGTAGGCAGGCTAGACAGGTTGAGATATCCACATGCACCCCAGTGTTCGAACCTCTCACGGGTTGCTGGACCCTGAAATTCAACATATACCACAGCTATAACAGAGTCGAGCCTTCTGTAAAGCGAACTATCACTATCGTTGACGTGAGGTTGTTGCTCACTATTTACCTTGTGTTCTGGACGTTGCTAGATTTGATATCAATGCCCTCTTTTTTGTGCAGTGGATATCAGATCAATGTCGTACTGTGGGGAGAGTAGGCAAAGGCCTTCAATGGAAATGATGTCATGTAGATAGGCCAAACTGGGCCAATCATTGCTTTATTTGTTGGGACCCTGGTTAAAAACTATGAAAGTTAGGCCTAGATAAGGTGGAGCCTCTTTTATTACCTGGTGCTTTCTATTTGACTTGGTGTTTTTCCTAAATGTTTTGTAGGGCGCAGGGGGGTTAGTGGTAGCGCGGCATGCCAATTGTATATTAATGATGATATCTCTGACAGCACTCAATTTCATGAAAGGTGCTACGACTGTACTAGACCGTTTGTTGCTTTCTATTTTGTCCATATGCTATTTTGACTCTATGCTTATTTCTTCTTCTCCGGTTTGTGTAGCCCGCAAGGCAAGTCCTCTCATGTAAAGAAGATTATTCTCCCTGGTAAAACAACAAATGAGAAGAGTGCGCAGGTCAATCTACAAACTAAAATAGTTGGTCAACTTCTCGACTTGAACATCTATGAGAATAAGGTGACCATCTTGCCTTTGTTCGTGTGTGGCAGTATGGGCTTTTTAGCTATGTTATCATCTGATATTGTGGTACGTCGTTTATTTTCAGAGCACGCGTTCCTTCTGCTCGGCCACTCTGTCCAGGCTCAGTCCTGGTCAGCCTTGGTGGTTCATGTCTTGTGAGAAGTGCCATAAAATAGCACAGTGACACGACTCTGTCTACAGGTGCATTAACCCTACTTGTGCCTCCACCGAGGCAATGCCAAGGTATTACTCTATACTTTTATTCATAATGCACACTTTCCTTCTCCTTCTCGCTATATAATAATGCGTCTTTTCGTATAGATGTCGCATATGCTTCAGATGCACTGACGATTCAAGGGAGGCCGAGTTTATTTTCTTTGATGGGGTTGGAAAAGAGATAGCTGCTAAATCTTTGATCACTTTGCTGCGTGAAAGGGCATTCCAGTCGTACAACCCTTGATGAGATTGTTGAAATAGCGCGTGGAGACCCAGCCATCCCTAAAGACATATCCACTTTGATTGGTAAGAAGTATAAATTTGTGGTGTCTATGTCTTCAAAGAGCTTTATGCCTGATGCCGAGGAGACATCTTTCCAAGTTATCACGATAGATGTGCTTGTGGAAAAGACCTCGAGATTTGTGGTTTTATATTGCAAGGCAGATTCCTCCGGACCTTCTACTAGTGATGCGGGGTGGACTACTTCTGGTGATGTACCACCCTCGGTGTTGCCCGTTGGAAGCTTCTCTACTGATGCTGGTGCTTTTTTTCTTCCTGCATTCCCCGCTGGATCGGTCCTGATCTTGCCCATCTCCGGTGATCAGTCTGCAAGGGTATGATTTTGTGTGTTGTATTTTGCATGTAAGCTGTTGCTGTTTTCGTTTGTGCAGTTATTCTTATTAGCTTTAACCGATATGTTTTTTAGGTTCCTGTTGTTCTTGGCTCTCAATCATCCCTTGCTTCCCCGCCATGGGTCAATAAAAGGTGGGTTTATGGGTTGTCCTGTCAATAAAGTACTACATGTGTGTGGCTACATAAGCAAGCGTGATAATTGTCAGTTACCATTCAGTTGTGTCAAAGTACTAGCATTCATATGTACTAATGTTTGGTCTGTGATTGGTTCTCGATATACCTATAGGTGCTTCATTTTGATTTCTGCTTGCTTGGTCTTCACTTTGTTTTTTGTTTTGACAACTGGCGTACTGCACTCACTCTATACATATCCTTTGAGATCAGCCGATCGATGGTTCATAGTTCTAACGTACCACAGCCCAGGCTCGAGGTTAATGCATGTCTTCTGATGGCGTCCATCTTCCAAAAAGCATACAAGTATCTAGCCCAGTCTACAAATCCGTAGTTGATGTGCCTTTTGTGTGTCCTGTAACTTCTGAAATAGCAGAAACATATTAACCTTGAATAAAAGATTTAGCTAAGAAATACAAGTTATGAATAGCTCAGGAATACAAGTTTTATGAATAAAAGATTGTTGCATCAAAGAACAGTAGCACCTCCTTGTCATTGTCTTTGGCCTCCTTCTAGTAGACCATATTTATCTAGCCTTTCTAAAATTGAACTGATGAATGCTGACGTTCGCAAGCCTTTGTCCCAGTTGACAATTCTAAGGTGTTCCTTCCGTCTTTTATAAGCATTGGATCAATATCAGTAACATGTTTATCTGATTGGGTTGCATGTTCTTTGGGCTTCTAGGAAAATGCAACATTGGTCGATGGTCCTGCTACCCTAGGTTAAAAGGTGGATGGTACTACCAGGTATATACTTCTACTTGCCTCCAGTGCTTCATGTTTGATCCATCGCTGTCGAGTAGGTGGTCTGGCTGTTTTCTCTCTCTGTGGTGAACTAAGGGAGGTGCCATTGGCTGGTGAGGGCACCACCATTCGAAAAACCAAAAAGGCAAGGAGGGACTAAGACCAAAGAGGTCAGGTGTTGTTGAGTGCTCGCCCTTCTGGTACGTTTGTTTGATCTCCTCCTTGCTTTCATGACTATTGTGATGAGCATCTTGTTGATCTGTGGTTGGTAATTTGTGTATCCAAGACTTTATCCTTTTGTTTGTGGATGCGTGAAGAAATGATGAAAAATGCTTGTTGAATCAACCACAAGTGGAGCATGAAGCGCTTTTGGTTTATCGCTGGGCTTTCTAAGTTGGTGCAAATATGCATTGCCCGTATTGTACATTATGTCTGCTCTACCTGGACCATATCAGCCAGTGAAATTTGTCTGCATAAGACTGTTACCCCTTGCCTATTGTAGTCTAAATATGTGTGTATCCTACCTCTATGCTAGCAGACAGGATGTGTCTGTATAAGACTTAAACTCAACTATTATTGTAAGTTATGCTATCTACTAGACTACTACCGACTGAACTAAAGATCAGTCGATGTAATGTCATCATGTGTGTACTTAAAATGATCTATCGTGCACTTGTGACCTCTTATGTATTACTAATGTTGTTGTTGTTGTTGTTATCGATTACTACTGTTTATCATCGTCTTGTAATGACACTTAATGAATGGTTATACTTGGATCTCATTTGATGTTCTGCTTTTAATCACTTCCAGTTATTTTGTTATTGGGTTGGAAATGACCGCACCCCTGCAAGCCACACTTCCTACCCGAGGTTCATCCATTTGTGAGCACGAAACAATTGTCATTTTTTGTATTCTACAAATTTACAAAAATGATAGCTGTCGAACATCAACTAGGAGAGTATGTCAAGCGAACGTTTTCTTTTTATTTATTTGGTATGAAATAGCAAATCTTGCCCATTTTTTACGCAATTTTTTTCTTCTTTTCAAAAAATGGCATGCATTCCGAAGAAAATTTTCAACCTCATACAACTAAAATTGACATCTAAAACGTTCGCAAATATCAACTTATCCCAACAAATGTTCGTCAGATATTGCGGTCCCAAATTTATGAAAGACTAGCTAGATTGCTGCTAGATGTGTTGGCTAGAACCATGTGACACATATAGTAAGCAACCCAATTTGTTTCGATGTGTGTTGGCTTGAACAAATTCGTGAAATATCGATGGGCCGAAATTGACTTTCGCCACATCAACTCATGTATTCGTCAATCAATAGATAGATGGGATACATCGAGCTTCAGCATTGCCAGTTGGCTCAAGGACAACACGCACAAATTAGTCAAATACTGTACTACTACTATCGAGTTCGCCATTGGATGACAAGGTATCGGTCCCCAAATTAAGCGTAATGCAGCACGGTTGGATGGATCAATTCTTGACGCCGAGCGGCATGGGCATGCCGTCCTGGACGGCCACCGGCAGCGACTCAAGCTTGCAGTCGAGCGGCAGCAGCTGGCTCTCCTCGACGAGCACCCGGCTGATGAGCCGCAGCAGCGTCTCCTCCATGTCCTTGCCGTCGCTCCACGGGTGCACCTCCGCCTGGAGCAGGCCAGGGTTCTCGCACATGAGGTCCCACACGGGGAAGCCCTTGCGCGGCATCATGAAGTCGTCCCTGGCGAGCCGCAGCGACGGGCAGAAGTCGCCGCGGCCGTCGCCGAGGTAGATGAAGCGCTTCCTGGCGCCGTCCACCGCGGCGGAGGCGCGGATGCGGTCGAGCACCTGGCCCTAGCACATGTTGGGCGGGCATGTGCCGAGGCCGCAGCCGTGCGGGCCGGCGTGGAAGTCGTGGTGCGGCGCGATGCGGAGGCGGCCGTCGGCGTCGACGCGGCTGGGGTTGGTGTTGATCTCGGAGAAGCAGCCCCGGAGGCCGTGGTGGTCGAGGACGGTCTCGATGAAGAAGCGGTTGGCGTCGCTGAGGACCCTGAGGTCGCAGCCGAGGCTGTGGGCGGCCCGGATGGTGGCGACGACGTGCGGGTCGATGGGCGCGGCCCGGAGCACGTCGGCGACGTCGGGGAGGGTCCTGCCCTGCGCGTGCAGCTCCCCCATGACGGTGTCGATGAGGGTGTTCCACGGCATGGTGGGCAGCAGGCTGTCGAAGAGCTCCGTGGCGCCGAGGCCGTCGACGACCCAGTTGTCGCTGTCGACGTCGATGATGGTCTTGTCGAAGTCGAACACCACCACGACGCCGGCCATCTCGACGTACGGTCCTTCTTCCTGGACTTGGATTTTTCGGACTTGGAGTGGTGTGCGTGCGTGCGTGCGTGCGCGTTGAGGCTTTTGACGGGGAAGGGTGTGGAGGCGGGTGCGGGGCTATATACTGGTCCGGAACGGGGAGCCGGGAAGATGCCGAGGGAATATTACGAGATGCCTACGAATAGGGGCAGGCATCGGATCGGACTTGCTCCGGCGCGTTGCTGATCGATCCATGTCAGTAATTAGCCGCCCTTTCAGGAAGGCACGCGGCGAATCAGGTTTGGTTTTGGGTTCCGGGATTCGGTTTCTTTGTACTCCCTCCGATCCATATTACTTGTCGCTCAAATGTATGTATGTAGTACTAAAATACATCTAGATACATCCGTTTGAACAACAAGTAATTTGAATCGGAGGGAGTAGTTTATATGCCGTGGCATATGCGCGTTCGCGTCTTTGCCTCCCGCGGCATGAAGACGCGAGGTGGCTTCTCGTGGTGTGGCCGTTATACCTGGCCAAACCTCGGGCCGGGCCGGGCCTAGCCAAGCCCGACACAAAAAACCCAGGCCCAGGCCCGGCCATCGGGCCTGTGTTTCTGGGCCCGAGCCCGGCCTGAACACCTAAAAGCCCGTCAGGCTTCGAGCCGGCCCGGCCCAACCTTCAAAAAACTGCAAAAACGACGGGTCCGGGCCCGGCCCGGCCCGGCCTTCGGGCTCCAAAACTAGGCCCGAGCCCAGCCCGGGGGCAGCGTCGGGCCGGGCTTTTTTGGGCCGGGCCGGCCGGGTCGGGCTTCCTATGGCCAGGACTAGTGGATGTGAACGTGAAGGATCCGGAGGAGTTCCTGCATGTGGCCAGGGGAATATCCTCTCCCTCGTGCCGTCGTGGTGGCACTTTCACGCGCCCGTCTCTGGCTCGCGGCTGCTGCGTTCGCGTGTCCAGGAAAGTCACGAAATACTTTCGAGCGCAGATGGTACGAGAGCTTTGAACGCAGATACCACGGATGCGTTTGGTTCACATCTTTGTTTTAGAGCATTTTGTATGCTTGTCCCAGTTGGGTTGTCTGCATCAGGTGTTAGAGCAACTCTAGCAGACCCCGCATCCCGCCGGCCCGCAAAACTCATTTGCAGTTCGCGCAAAATCACTTTTGCAGGCCGACGCGAACTAGCACAGATGCAGACCCCCCAAAGGGATCCGTAAAAAAATATTCGCGAAATATGCTTTTTTACGGGTCGGCTTCTGCGGGCACCACCGCGAAGACCCGCAAATAGATAAACTGCAAATCTCGTATTTGACATAGGGTTTGACAAACAAGTTCAAATTCAAATGACATAAACAGTTTGCGCGCAAATAAAAGCGAAATTCATTACGCAAAAGAGGGCATGCAAAAGGTTTGCGCCCATGTCCGGCATCATCTTGGGAGTCGATCTTCACTACGCGCCATGGAGTCCATATTAAAGTTCATCGGCGCCACCGAATCCACCTCCCTCGCTTGTTCCAACTCCTGCACCGAAATCATCCACATTGCCTCCATATGGAGCAGAGAAAACATCACCGGAACTTGAACACGGACCGGCCGAAGCTACCATTCTTCTCTTCAATATCTCTTTCCTTGCCATATCATGTCATGTTTTGGTGAGGTCGTCCATGTCATTGCGGTTCATTGACATGATCTTGTTCTCTTCGGCGAGCAACAATGACATCGATTTGTTTTCGGAGGCGCGTGCTTTTCTCTCCTCAATGGCAGCTTTGCGGAGCCCCTCTTCCTTGAGCATTTGCCATTTTTCTTGCTTCTCTTTTGCCTTCTTCTCGGCCAACTCTTTCTTGATCTCCAACGACTTCAACAACATCAACTTGTTTGATTGCACCATGGCATCAATCTTCTCCCTCAAGCTCGATGCTTCTTGCTCTCTCTTGATCTTCTCTCTCATCTTTTTATCGCCATCGGGCTTGTGCAAATTTCTTGGGCCATCATCATCTTCGTCTTCATCCATGTTTACAAGTGAGCCTCTCTTTGGTGGGGATTCTCTGTCGATCAACTTCCACTGGCTCCAAGCAAGCTACCCAACAGCTGCACATAGGCTTGATATTCTCCCAACGCCCTTTAAGCAACCGAAATGCACATAGGCTTGACATAAGTAGGTGGTTCTCTCTCAAAAAATGTATGGTGGAAGTGTAGGCACGTTCTGATGGCTCTCTTACTTACTAAGAGGGGGTGGCGAGGTATATATAGCCTCCACACAAAATCGAACCGTTACACACTTTTCACCCATCTCGGTGGCACCAATCCATAAACTCGGTGGCACCGATCTGCACAAAAAAATTAACATTAGTAATCTCGGCGGGACCGACTGGAACAACTCAATGGGACCGACGTGCTAGGGCTACGGGAAAACCTCAACTCGCTAGCACTAATTGCATCAACTCGGTGAGACTAAAATGAAGCAATAAGGCAACAGAGAATCAGTCAAGCCAACTCGATGGGACCTATTGTAACATCTCGATGAAACCGAAGTGAATGCAACAAGTCACAGAGCGCTGGCAAGGCCATCTCGGTGGGCCAAGATCCGTATCGGTGGAACCGAATTGTTAGGGTTTTGGAAGTGGCTAAGTCCAGTTCAACTCGGTGGCTCCGGGTAGGAAATATTGGTAGGGACGAGTTGTAGTTTAGATTTTGGACATATGTGGATAGAGAAAGTGGCCAAGGGTTTTGGAGCAATATCACTAAGCACTTGAGCAACAAGATCATTAAGCAACACCTCATCCCCTTTTAATAGTATTGGCTTTCCCATGGACTCAGTATGATCTTGAATAACTTAGACAAAAATGAAGAGTCTTGAGCTTTTGCCAATCCTTGTCCTTAGCATTTTGAAGGGGTCCACAATCCTATTTTCCTTGCCATGCCATTGTTGAACTTGTTTGAAATACACTAGATACAACTATTAGTCCAACAAAAGATATGTTGACATTAATTATCAAAATCTCCTAGGGAGCACTTGTGCTTTCACCCCCACGCCACTGGGTATGGCAAGGGCAAGGAAAAAAATAAGGGCTACAAACATGCAGGTGGCGCTCCTCCTATGCCGACGCCGTACAACCCCTGGACTGGCGCCATATACATGTGGCTGATGCAGCCTGGTTTGAGCAGCACCGACAGCCTCCTCGGACGAGGCCCGACCCCTCACACCCACGCCTACGTTGCTGCCCGCCGGCTAACCAGGGCGTCCCCTATGGCGCCTACGGTGCCGTGCCCAATGGTGCCACCCCGCTCGGTGCTGCCCACTACGCCGCGCCTGCTGCATCGACGCCATTGTGGGATACCTCCTCCCTCACTCAACACTTCACCAACATGACGCTGCAGCAGCCCGCCCCCGAGTGGGTCATGGACAGCGGTGCGACCGACCATCTCTCCTCCGATGCTGGTATCCTCTCCTCTCTTTCCCCTCATCCTATGTACCGTCACGTTGTTGTTGGTGATGGTTCCACCGTCCCCGTCACCACGTCCGGCCATTCTACCCTTCCCTCTCTTTTTCCCAACGGACCTCTTCATTTATGCCATGTTCTAGTCACCCCGCATATCATCAAAAATCTTGTTTTTGTTCGTCAATTCACTATGATAATCGCTTTTGACCCTTTTGGTTTTTCTGTGAAGGACCTTCTTTCCTGGCACGAGATCCTTCGGTGCAATAGTACGGGGGAGATCTACACACTCTCATGTCATCCGCCACCTCGAGCCCTTGCAACGCTCATTGCACGTCATGACATTTGGCACCGTCACCTTGGTCATCCCGGACATGATGCTTACCGTCGTCTCTCGCAGCATATTTCTCTTCCTTGTATCAAACAAACAAATCATAGTACTTTGTGTCATGTGTGTCAGCTAGGAAGTCATGTATGTTGGCCTTTTTCATCTTCAACTAGTCATACCACCCGTCCATTTGAGTTAGTTCATTGTGATCTTTGGACTTCACCTATATTGAGTGCCCTGGAAATAAATATTTTCTAGTGATTCTTGATGATGTCACACATTTTTATGGACCGTTCCCCTTCACCAAAATTCGGACGCCTACACCTCGCCCTCTGCTTTTCGCGCGTTCGCTCTTACTTAGTTCGGCTTGTCTCTCACGTCCATACAATGTGATAACAGTCATCAGTTCGATAACAACAAACTCCACTCTCTCGCTGCCACGCATGGTGTTCATATTCGCTTCTCTTGCCCATACACATCCTAACAAAATGGTAAAGCTGAATGCATCATTCACACAGTCAATGGCATCGTGCGCTCTCTTTTATTTCAGGCTAGCTTACCTCCATGTTTTTGAGTGGAAGCACTCCACACTGCTACTCACATCCTAAACCGTCTTCCCACAAAAATCGTCAGCGCACCCTCCCCTACTTTGCCCTACACAACACCCATCCCGATTACTCGTCGCTTTGAGTTTTTCGATGCCTTTGCTATCGTAACATTGCTTCCACTATGCCACATAAACTGTCATTGTGTTCGAGTGTATGTGTCTTTATCGGCTACTCCTCTCACCATAAGCGGTATCGGTGCATGGATCTCACTGCCCACCGCATCATGATCTCTCATCATGTTGTTTTTGAAGAGATGACTTTTCCTTTTGCCTCCCTCAGCCTACCATCACTGCCACATATGATTTCCTTGACGACGACACCTTGCCCGTCGTTGTCCCCCTTCCCATATCACCACACCCACACCCCCATCACCGCGCGCCCTCCCTCGCCACCCGCCCCCTCCCGTGCCTATCCATCGCACATGCAGCATCTTCGGCATCCATCGCCCTCCTGTGAGTGGCTTAACATGCATGTTTCTATCAACAGGTACTCACCGGTTCCCATTTTTGCCCACGCTGCTCTCAAGGGTCACAACTTTCTTGATGCTATGACCGCGGAATACCGTGCACTCCTTAACAACAACGCTTGGGACCTTGTGCCGCCGCCTCAGAACGCCAACATCGTCTCCGGCAAGTGGGTGTTTCACCACAAGCTCAAGCGCAACGACTCCCTCGATCGCTATGAAGCACGTTGGGTGCTTCTCGGTTTCTCTCATGAGCAAGGCATGGACTTCGACGAGACATTCAGTCCAGTTGTTAAACCGGCCACGGTGCACGTCATCCTCTCCATCGCGCTCTCTCTTAATTGGGAGACTCGACAGCTTGACATCAAGAACGCCTTCCTCCATGCTCACTTGTTAAGGTCGTCTACTGTTGTCAACCCACCGGCTTGCTTGACTCTACTCGCCCTGAGCATGTCTCTTAGCTAAACTGTTCACTCTATGGTCTCAAACAGGCTTCTCGTGCGTGGTACCAACGCTTCACGACTTTCATCACTCCGACTAGCTTCACATCCTCACGTTCGGACACCTCGCTGTTCATCCTCCAGTGTGCGTAAGGCACAACCTTTCTTCTTCTCTAAATGGACGACATCGTCCTCTCACCGCCTCCTCGACCGGACTGCTCGACAGGATCACATCCTCTCTCCGCTCCAAGTTTGCCATGACCGACATGGGTAGTCTCCACTACTTCCTTGGCATCACAGTCACCCGCGACTCCATGGGCATGCACCTCTCGCAAGCCAAGTACGCTGCGGAGACTCTAGATAGGGCCAGCATGACTGACTGCAAGTCCGCCACGACACCGGTTGACACGTCACTGAAGCTTGCTGCCAACTATCGGTCCTCCCATGGCTGATTCCACTAAGTATCAGAGTTTCGTCGGGGCTTGATACGTCTCCATCGTATATACTTTTCCAAACTCTTTTTCCCTTGTATGATTTGAATAGGAACTAACCCGGACTGACATTGTTTTCAGCAGAATTGCCACGATGTTATTTTTTTGCAGAAATAAAAGTTCTCGGAATGACCTGAAACTTTACGGAGATGCTTTTTGGAATTAATAAAAATATTAGCAAAAGAATCAACCTAAGGGGGCCCACACCCTAACCACAAGGGTGGAGGGCGTGGCCACCCCCCTAGGGCGGCCCCATAGACCTCCACCGACCTCAACTCCAACTCCATATATTCACGTCCGGGGAGAAAAAAAAGTAGAGAGAAGGATTCATCGTGTTTTACAATACGGAGCCGCCGCAAAGCCCTGTTCTTCCTCGGGAGGGCAGATCTGGAGTCCGTTCGGGGCTCAGGAGAGGGGAATCCATCGCCATCATCATCATCAACCATCCTTCATCACCAATTTAATGATGCTCACTATCGTGCCTGAGTAATCCCAATGTAGGCTTGCTGGACGGTGTTGGGTTGGATGAGATTTACCATGTAATTAAGTTAGTTTTGTTAGGATTTGATCCCTAGTATCCACTATGTTCTAAGATTGATGTTGCTATGACTTTGCTATGCCTAATGCTTGTCACTAGGGCCCAAGTGCCATGATTTCAGATCTGAACCTATTATGTTTTCATGAATATATTTGTGTTCTTGATCCTATCTTGCAAGTTATAGTCACTTACTACGTGTTATGATCCGGCAACCCCAGAGTGACAATAGTTGGGACACTCGCGGTGATGAGCGTAGTTTGAGGAGTTCATGTATTCACTAAGTGCTAATGCTTTGGTCTAGTACTCTATTAAAAGGAGGCCTTAATATCCCTTAGTTTCCAATAGGACCCCGCTGCCACAGGAGGTAGGACAAAAGATGTCATGCAAGTTCTTTTCCATAAGCACGTATGACTATATTCGGAATACATGCCTACATTATATTGATGAATTAGAGCTAGTTCTGTGTCACCCTAGGTTATAACTGTTGCATGATGAATGCCATCCGACATAATTATCCATCATTGATCCATTGCCTACGAGCTTTTCACATATTGATCTTTGCTCTGTTACTTTTCTGTTGCCAATGTTACGATTACTACAAAACTGCTACTATTACTTTTGCCACCGTTACCGCTACTTCCATACTACTTTGCTACTAAATATTTTGCTGCAGATATTAAGTCTTTCAGGTGTGGTTGAATTGACAAATCAGCTGCTAATACTTGAGAATATTCTTTGGCTCCCCTTGTGTTGAATACTCTACCCTCAAAAACTGTTGCGATCCCCTATACTTGTGGGTTATCAAGACCTTTTTCTGGCGTTGTTGCCTGGCAGCATAGCTCTATTCTCTGAGTCACTTGGGATTTATATATGTTGATCACTATGAGGAATTTGAAAGATCAAAGAACCAAGATTTTTCCCTCAACTACGAGGGGTGGTAAGGAACTGCCATCTAGCTCTGCACTTGATTCTCCTTCTGTTTTGAGTAAACTTGCGACTCCTACACCTGCTATTGATTCTGATATGTCCCATGTTATTTATGATGTCACTTCTACTATGCATGATGCTTATGATGAAACTACTTCTCTGCTTGATAATACTGTGCCACTAGGTGAATTTCTTGATGAACAACTTGCTAGGGTTAGAGAGAATGAAATTACTGAAACTGATGATATTATTAAAACTAAAGACTATGATTCTCCCCCAAGATATGAATTGCCTGTGGTACCTGAGGGTTATATTATGGATGAGGAAACTGCTAGAGACTTTCTTGCTTGCAATGATAGGGAAGATCTTAAGAAACTGTTAGCTAAGCTGAAAGAAAAATCCTTGAATGCTAGAATGAAATATGGTCCTAATTTTGCTACTTGACCTATCTTTGTTACTGATAAGGATTATGAATTCTCTGTCGATCCTGGGTTAATTACTTTGGTTGAATCTGATCCTTTCTATGGTTATGAATCTGAAACTGTTGTGGCACATCTTACTAAATTGAATGATATAGCCACCCTATTTGCTCATGAGGAAAAAATTCGCCATTACTATATTCTTATGTTGTTTCCTTTCTCATTAAAGGGTGATGCTAAGTTATAGTTTAACTCTCTTGCTCCTGGTTGTGTGTGTAGTCCCCAGGATATGATTTACTACTTCTCTCAAAAATATTTTCCTGCTCATAAGAGACAAGTAGCCTTAAGGGAAATATTTAACTTTGTGCAAATTGAAGAAGAGAGTCTCCCAGAAGCTTAGGGGAGCCTTCTTCAATTACTTAATGCTTTGCCTGATCATCCTCTCAAGAAAAATGAAATACTTGATATCTTTTATAATGGACTAACCAATGCTTTCAAAGACCACCTGGATAGTTGTGATGGTTGTGTTTTCAGGGAAAGAACTGTTGAGCAAGCTAAATTACTATTGAATAATATATTGAGTAATGATAATGATTCGGCACTTCCTGAACCAACTCCTAAGCCAACTCCAAAGAAAAGGGGTATTCTATTTCTCAGTCTTGAAGATATGCAAGAGGCAAAGAAATCTATGAAAGAAAAGGGTATTAAAGCTGAAGATGTTAAAAATTTACCGCCTATTGAAGAAATACATGGTCTTGATAACCCGACACAAGTATTAGAGGTAAACTCTCTCCATAGATTTGATGGAGGTGATATTCCTCATAATAAGTCTGCTATCAATGCTTGGATGAGTTTGATAATTCTATTGTTAAACAAGAAAACTTCAATGCTTATGTTAGTAGACAATTGAAACGTAATGCTTACATGCTTGGACACTTGAGTGATTATATGAATAGAACTGTCAATGATGTTAAGCTTATTAGTAAACATGCCTTCATGGTTACAACTCAAGAGGAACAAGTACTTAAGGCACATGATGATTTGCTTAATGAGTTGAATAATAAGAATACTGATAATGTTGATAGGGTTATGACTAGAGGTGGTAAAATGACCTAGGAACCTTTGTATCCTGAGGGTCATCCTAAGAGAGTTGAGCAAGATTCTCAGAGAATTAACACTAATGCACCTAGTCCTCATAATAAAAAGAAAAGAAAACTGATAGGACTTTGCATACGAGTGAACGTGCTATAGACACACCTGAGAATCTCAATGATATTTCTATTTCTGATGCTGAAACACAATCTAGTGATAAACATGAACCTAGTGATAATGTTAATAATGATGTTCATGTTGATGCTCAACCTAGTAATGATAATGATGTAGAGATTGAACCTACTGTTGATCTTGATAACCCACAATCAAAGAATCAACACTATGATAAGAGAGACTTCATTGCTAGGAAACATGGTAAAGAAAGAGAACCATGGGTTCAGAAACACATGCCCTTTCCTCCTAAACCATCCAAGAAAAAGGATGATGAGGATTTTAGCACTTTGCTGAAATGATTAGACCTATCTTTTTGCGTATGCGTTTGACTGATATGCTTAAAATGCCTCCTTATGCTAAGTATATGAAAGATATTGTTACTAATAAAAGAAAGATACCGTAGGCCGAAATTTCCACCATGCTTGCTAATTATACTTTTAAGGGCGGAATACCAAGGAAACTAGGAGATCCACGAGTACCAACAATACCATGCTCCATTAAAAGAAACTATGTTAAAACTGCTTTATGTCATCTTGGAGCCGGTGTTAGTGTTATGCCTTTCTCGTTATATCGTAGACTTGATTTGAATAAGTTGACACCTACTGAAATCTCTTTGCAAATGGCTGATAAATCAACTGCTATACCCATCGGTATTTGTGAAGATGTGTCTGCTGTGGTTGCAAACGTTACTATCTTAACAGACTTTGTTATTCTTGATATTCCAGAGGACGACCGTATGTTGATACGTCTCCCTCGTATCTACAATTTTTTATTGTTCCATGCCAATATTATTCAACTTTCATATACTTTTGGCAACTTTTTATACTATTTTTTGGGAGTAACATATTGATCCAGTGCCCAGTGCCAGCTCCTGTTTGTTGCATGTTTTATGTTTCACAGAAACCCAATATCAAACGGAATCCAAACGGGATAAAAACGTACGAAGAATTATTTTGGAATATTTGGGATTTTCCGGAGGAAGAATCAATGCGAAATGGTGTCCGAGGTGGCCACGAGATAGGGGGCGCGCCTGGCACTCTCGTGGGCCACCCATAAGGCGGTTGACGCTCTTCTTTTGCCGCAAGAAAGCTAATTTTATGAGAAAAATCTAGGCGAAAGATTCACCCCAATCGGAGTTACGGATCTCCAGATATAAAATAAATGGTGAAGGGGCAGAATCAGAGAACGCAGAAACAGAGAGATAGATCCAATCTCGGAGGGGCTCTCGCCCCTACCAAGCCATGGGAGCCAAGGACCAGAGGGGAAACTCTTCTCCCATCTAGGGAGGAGGTCAAGGAAGAAGAAGAAGAAGGGGGCCTCTCCCCCCCCCTTGCTTCCGGTGGCACCGGAGCGCTGCTAGGGGCCATCATCAGCACCGCGATCTTCACCAACACCTCCGCCATCTTCACCAACATCTCCATCACCTTCCCCCTTCTATATTCAGCGGTCCACTCTCCCGCATCCCGCTGTACCTCTACTTGAACATGGTGCTTTATGCTTCAAATTATTATCCAATGATGTGTTGCCATCCTATGATGTCTGAGTAGATTTTCGTTGTCCTTTTGGTCATTGATGAATTTCTATGATTGGTTTCAGTTGCATGTTTTATTATTGGTGTAGTCCTATGGTGCTCTCCGTGTCGCGCAAGCGTGAGGGATTCCCGCTGTAGGGTTTGCAATATGTTCATGATTTGCTTATGGTGGGTGGCGTGAGTGACAGAAGCACAGACCCGAGTAAGTAGGTTGTTTGCGTATGGGATAAAGGGGAGTTGATACTTTAATGCTATGGTTGGGCTTTACCTTAATGAATCTTTAGTAGTTGCGGATGCTTGCTAGAGTTCCAATAATAAGTGCATATGATCCAAGTAGATAAAGTATGTTAGCTTATGCCTCTCCCTCAAATAGAATTGCAATAGTGATTACCGGTCTAGTAACACAGTCAATTGCTTAGGGACAATTCCACAACTCCTGCCACCACTTTTCCACACTCGCTTTATCTAAACAGCCCCTAGTTTATATTTGTGTTCTTTATTATCTTGCAAACCTATCCAACAACACCTACAAAGTACTTCTAGTTTCATACTTGTTCTAGGTAAAGTGAACACTAAGCGTGCGTAGACTCGTATCAGTGGCAGATAGGACTTGAGAGAATATTTGTTCTACATTTAGCTCCTCGTTGGGTCCGACACTCTT
This sequence comes from Triticum dicoccoides, assembly GCF_002162155.2. Classification (NCBI taxonomy): domain Eukaryota; kingdom Viridiplantae; phylum Streptophyta; class Magnoliopsida; order Poales; family Poaceae; genus Triticum; species Triticum dicoccoides. The sequence continues at coordinate 540,959,093 of NC_041385.1, read as the reverse complement.
ACTTATCAAAAGAGGCTACAACTATCATGTATACTTGCGGGTTATCAAGACCTTTTTCTGGCGCCGTTGCCGGGGAGTCATAGCGTGGGGTGAATATTCTCGTGTGTGCTTGTTTGCTTTATCACTAAGTAATTTTTATTTGCTACTCTTACTTGTTCTCTATCTTTAGTTATGGATATGGAACACGAAATACCAAAAAAATTAGGTGTACTTGCTACTCATGGAGATGGGATAACTCCTAAAACCCCCGATGCTCATTATGTTCAAGATATTATGTACTACTTTGATAATCCTGAGAAAACCCCATTCAACTTTATAATGGGAGACATGTTGGATCAACATGAATACTTTAGGGATTATCGCTCGACACAAAAGGAAACTATTATGGGATCAATTTATTATGTTGTGTTGGTATACCCGGGATCTATGCTCGAGATATGATATTACTTGTTGCTCTAGGATGAAGGCTCCACACCTTCCCTTTTCATGCAAATTTAATGATAATGAAACCTTAGCTTCTTATGCTAATGGTATATATGATTACTATGATGTGGAACAAATAGAAGAATTTGTTGCTTTTAAGGCTGCTTATGAAATTGAATCTTTGTTTGAAAAGTATGAAGCTTTAGATGATGATGTTTATAGGCCTGAAAATCTTACTATACTTAGATATTGCTATGAAAATTATGAATACAATTACTATATTAATGCATTTATTGAGAAAGTCTCCATTGTCCAAGAAGAGACTAATATTTTGCAGGAAGCTATGGAAGAAGAAATTGATGAAACTGTGAGCTCATTGGATGAAAAGAATGATGAGGAGAGCAAAGAACAAAAGGAGGAAGAGCGGATTGATCACCTGTGCCCACCTTCTAATGAGAGTAACTCTTCAACTCATACATTGTTTAATTCCCCTTCGTGCTTACCGAAGGATGATTGCTATGATGATTGCTATGATCCCTTTAATTCTCTTGAAATATCCCTTTTTGATGATGCTTGATATGCTTGTGGCCGAGATGCCAATACGGATTATGCTTATGGAGATAAACTTGCTATAGTTCCTTATGTTAAACATGAAATTGTTGCTATTGCACCCACGCATGATAGTCCTATTATCTTTTTGAATTCTCCCTACCACACTATATCGGAGAAGTTTGTGCTTATTAAGGATTACATTGATGGGTTGCCTTTTACCGTTGCACATGATGATTTTGATGAATATAATATGCATGTGATTGCTGCTCCTACTTGCAATTATTATGAGAGAGGAACTACATCTCTGCCACTTTATGTTTCCAACACGATAGAATTGCAAGAAACTGTTTATACTTTGCATTGGCCTTTACTATGTGTGCATGAATTGTTCTTTTATGACAGGTCGATGCATAGGAAGAGAGTTAGACTTCGTTGTTGCATGATATATGTTACTTTATGCTCACTACTAAATTACAAATCATTGTTAATTAAAATTGGCTTTGATATACCTTGGGATCCGGGTGGATTCATTACTTGAGAACTATATGCCTAGCTTAATGGCTTTAAAGAAAAAGCTGCCAGGGAGACAACCCGGAAGTTTTAGAGAGTCATTTATTTCTGTTCAGTGCTTCTATATAGTATAAAAACAAAAAAAATAAAGAGCGGAACCTAAAAACTTTTTCAAAAAGGAAAGTGAAAGTGAGAAAGACAAGCATTATTGAAGTGGGAGAGCTCCTTGAACTTTGTTCATGCTCATGGAAACTTTGTGAATCTTGATTACAGAAACTTTTCATCAAAAATAATTAACCCCTTGTACAATTCCATTGTATTATAAAAATAATTTGGTAAGGTTTGCCTTTAGGATGTTTACAATGCTTTTTGGTTGGTATGCTGTAGGACAGAAACTTTGGCTGTAGTGCGCGATTTTACATTTTTAACTGGAACGTCAATTGGTTTTGATTCCTTTTGCACTATCTTGATGTAAAACTTGTTTATGTTTCCTAATTTTTGGTAGAATTTTTGGGGTACCATAAGTATGGTGAATGTTCAGATTGCTGCAGACTGTTCTGTTTTTGACAGATTCGGTTTTTGATGCATAGTTTGCTTGTTTTGATGAATCTATCAATTTATATTAGTGGATTAAGCCATGGAAAAGTTATATTACAGTAGACACAATGCGAAAACAAAATATGAATTGGTTTTCTAAAGTACTTAGAGTGGTGATTTGCTTTATTATACTAACGGATCTTACCAAGTTTTCTGTTTAAGTTTTGTGTGGATGAAGTGTCTAATCGAGGAGGTCTCGATATGAGGAAAAAGGAAGAGAGGCAAGAGCTCAAGCTTGGGGATGCTCAAGGCACCCCAAGTAAATATTCAAGGAGACTCAAGCATCTAATCTTGGGGATGCCCCGGAAGGCATCCCCTCTTTCTTCAACAAGTATCAGTATGTTTTCGGATTCATTTCGTTCATGTGATATGTGCAACCTTGGAGCGTCTTTTGCATTTAGTTTTCACTTTTATTTTATGCACCATGATGGTATGAGATAGTCCTTGTTATTTATAGAATGCTCATTGCACTTCACTTAAATATTTTGAGTGTGGCTTTATAGAATGCTTCATGTGCTTCACTTATATTATTTGAAGTTTGGATTGTCTGTTTCTCTTCACATAGAAAACCGCCATTTGTAGAATGCTCTTTTGCTTCACTTATATTTGTTAGAGCGTGGGCATATCTTTTGTAGAAAGAACTAAACTCTCTTGCTTCACTTATATCAATTTAGAGAGATGACAGGAATTCGTCATTCACATGGTTAGTCATAAAATCCTACATAAACTTGTAGATCGCTGAATATGATATGTTTGATTCCTTGCAATAGTTTTGCGATATAAAGATGGTGATATTAGAGTCATGCTAGTGGGTGGTTGTGGATTGTAGAGACACTTGTGTTGAGGTTTGCAAGTCCCGTAGCATGCATGTATGGTAACCGTTGTGTGACAAATTTGAAGCATGGGGTGTTTATTTGATTGTCTTCCTTATGAGTGGCGGTCGAGGACGAGCGATGGTCTTTTCCTACCAATCTATCCCTCTAGGGGCATGCGTAGTAGTACTTTGCTTCGAGGGCTAATAAACTTTTGCAATAAGTATATGAGTTATTTATGACTAATGTGAGTCCATGGATTATACGCACTTTTACCTTTCCATCATTGCTAGCCTCTTCGGTACCATGCATTGCCCTTTCTCACCTTGAGAGTTAGTGCAAACTTCGCCGGTGCATCCAAATCCCGTGATATGATACGCTCTATCACACATAAGCCTCATTATATCTTCCTCAAAACAGCCACCATACCTACCTATCATGGCATTTCCATAGCCATTCCGAGATATATTTCCATGAAACTTCCATCATCATCATATACATGACTTGAGCATTCATTGTCATATTGCTTGCATGATCGTAAGATAGCTAGCATGATGGTTTCATGGCTTGTCCGTTTTTTGATGTCATTGCTACGCTAGATCATTGCACATCCCGGTACACCGCCAGAGGCATTCATATAGAGTCATATCTTTGTTCTAGTATCGAGTTGTAAGTAAATAAAAGTGTGATGATCATCATTATGGAGCATTGCCCCATAAAAAAAAGAAAAAAAGAGAAAAAAAGGAAAGGCTAAAGAAGCATAAATAAGAACGGGGGCCAAACAAGCCCACCCAAAAAAGGAAAAAAAGAAAAACAAAGGAAAAGAAAAGGGGCAATGTTACTATCCTTTTTCCACACTTGTGCTTCAAAGTAGCACTATGTTCTTCTTATAGATTGTCTCCTATGTTGTCACTTTCATATACTAGTGGGAGTTTTCATTATATAACTTGGCTTGTATATTCCAACGATGGGCTTCCTCAAATTCCCTAGGTCTTCATGAGAAAGCAAGTTGGATGCACACCCACTTAGTTTCTTTTGTTGAGCTTTCATACATTTATAGCTCTTAGTGCATCCGTTGCATGGCAATCCCTACTCCTCACATTGACATCAATTGATGGGCATCTCCATAGACCGTTGATTAGCCGCGTCGATGTGAGACTTTCTCCCTTTTTGTCTTCTCCACATAACCTCCATCACTATATTCTATTCCACCTATAGTGCTATATCCATGGCTTGCGCTCATGTATTGCGTGAGGGTTGAAAAAGCTGAAACGCGTTAAAAGGTATGAACCAATTGCTCGGCTTGTCATCGGGGTTGTGCATGATGGGAGCATTTTTGTGTGACGAAAATGAAGCATGGCCAAACTATATGACTTTGTAGGGATAAGCTTGCTTTGGCCTTGTTGTTTTGAAAAGACATGATTGCTTTATTAGTACGCTCGAAGTATTATTGCTTTTAATGTCAAATGATAGACTATTGCTTTTAATCACTCATGTCTTAATATTCATGCCATGATTAGACATATGATCAAGATTATGCTAGGTAGCATTCCACATCAAAAATTATCTTTTTTATCATTTACCTACTCGAGGACGAGCAGGAATTAAGCTTGGGGATGTTGATATGTCTCCGTTGTATCTATAATTTTTTATTGTTCCATGCTAATATTATTCAACTTTCATATACTTTTGGCAACTTTTTATACTATTTTTTGGGACTAACATATTGGTCAAGTGCCCAGTGCCAGTTCCTATTTGTTGCATGTTTTATGTTTCGTAGAAACCCCATATCAACGGAATCCAAACGGGATAAAAACGGACGGAGAATTATTTTGGAATATTTGGGATTTTCCGGAGGAAGAATCAACGCGAAACGGTGTCCGAGGTGGCCACGAGACAGGGGGCGTGCCCACCCCCTGGGCGTGCCTGGCACTCTCGTGGCCCACCCGTAAGGCGGTTAACGCTCTTCTTTTTGCTGCAAGAAAGCTAATTTTATGAGAAAAATCTGGGCGAAAGATTCACCCCAATCGAAGTTATGGATCTCCAGATATAAAAGAAACGGTGAAGGGGTAGAATCAGAGAACGCAGAAACAGAGAGATAGATCCAATCTCGGAGGGGCTCTCGCCCCTCCCAAGCCATGGAAATCAAGGACCAGAGGGGAAACCCTTCTCCCATCAAGGGAGGAGGTCAAGGAAGAAGAAGAAGAAGGGGGCCTCTCCCCCCTTGCTTTTGGTGGCGCCGGAGCGCTGCCGGGGGCCATCATCATCACCGCGATCTTCACCAACACCTCCGCCATCTTCACCAACATCTCCATCACCTTCCCCCTTCCATATTCAGTGGTCCACTCTCGCGCATCCCGCTGTACCCTCTACTTGAACATGGTGCTTTATGCTTCAAATTATTATCCAATGATGTGTTGCCATCCTATGATGTTTGAGTAGATTTTCGTTGTCCTTTTGGTGATTGATGAATTTCTATGTTTGGTTTGAGTTGCATGTTTTATTATTGGTGCTGTCCTATGGTGCTCTCCATGTCGTGCAAGCGTGAGGGATTCCCGCTGTAGGGTTTGCAATATGTTCATGATTTGCTTATGGTGGGTGGCGTGAGTGACAGAAGCACAGACCCGAGTAAGTAGGTTGTTTGCGTATGGGATAAAGGGGACTTGATACTTTAATGCTATGGTTGGTTTTTACCTTAATGAATCTTTAGTAGTTGCGGATGCTTGCTAGAGTTCCAATCATAAGTGCATATGATCCAAGTAGAGAAAGTATGTTAGCTTATGCCTCTCCCTGAAATAGAATTGCAATAGTGATTACCGGTCTAGTAGCATAGTCAATTTCTTAGGGACAATTCCACAACTCCTACCACCACTTTTCCACACTCGCTATATTTACTTTATTGCATCTTTATCTAAACAGCCCCAACTTTATATTTACGTGTTCTTTATTATCTTGCAAACCTATCCAACAACACCTACAAAGTACTTCTAGTTTCATACCTGTTCTAGGTAAAGTGAACACTAAGCGTGCGTAGAGTCGTATCAGTGGCAGATAGGACTTGAGAGAATATTTGTTCTACCTTTAGCTCCTCGTTGGGTTCGACACTCTTACTTATCGAAAGAGGCTACAACTATCCCGTATACTTGCGGGTTTTCATATGTCGATTATCCTTGGTAGACCCTTTTTAAATACTGCATGGGTTGTTATTGACTGCAACAAAGGCAATGTCACTTTTCATGTTAATGGTAATGAGCATACGGTACACTTTTCAAAGAAACAACCTCCAAGTTCATAGTATCAATTCTATTGGAAAAACTCGAACTATTACTATTGGAGGTTTTGAATTCCCTCTTCCTACTGTCAAAAAGAAATATGATATTCTTATTGTTGGGGACATGCATATCCCCGTTGAGGTAACCTAGTGTTATTCGAAAGTTCTCCGGTTTCATGTCATTCAGAAGAAGTTTGTTAATTAGACTTGATCAACCTTGTTAATGGATTCCTTTTGATGAGCATGAGATGGATGAATTTAGAAAGCAGAACTCTTTGTACCTATCTTTTATTTTCTGTTATTTAGATTAAATAAAGAAAAAATAGTATTTTCTGTCTATTTTCTGAATTATCCGTGCAATAAAAAATACCCCGAAAATAAAAGTTCTCCAAATGCCCTGAAAATTTAGTATGATTTTTTATAGAATATTTGAGAATTTATGGCACTTAGAACACACCAGGGGCCTCACTAGTGGGCCACAAGGGTGGAGGGCGCGCCCTACCCCCCTGGACGCGCCCCCTATCCTTGTGGGGCCCACGTGGCACCCCTCCACTTATTCTAGCACCCATCCACTTGTTCTTCCTCCAGAAAAAATCACTCCAAAGCTCAAACCCGTGTTCTTGCTCATTTTGCTGCCATTTTCGATCTCCTTGCTCAAAGCTCCACTCACAAAACTGCTTTCGGGGATTGTTCTTCGGTATGTGACTCCTCCAATGGTCCAATTAGTTTTTTGTTCTAGTGTTTTATTTATTGAAAAAAAAATTCTGCTGTGGTGACCTTGTTCTTGAGCTTGCATGTCAAATTTATATGGTCCAAAGTAGTTTTGATGCATGATATAGCCTATAAGCACTTGTAGGAGTAGTTGCTATCAATCTTGTTGAGTTTGGTTCACTTTTATTTTGGGTCACTAAAAATTTCAGAAATTTTCAGAGTAATAAAAATGTCTAGGAGAATGTACCAAGGTGGTTCTTCAAGGAAGCAAGCACCGAGGCTCGCGATACATGGGCTGGACCTTGAACCACCAAGGGAAGCTCAAGTGCGGCCTTGTGAATGGCCGTTGGATGAATTTATTGTCCATGCAGGTTTCAAGGATGAATTTGATGCGTATGTACGTAATGCTGATCTTGAGGACTTCGCACCAGATAAGTGCTGACAATACTATTACCTCACTGATTCCTTTGTGTGGAGGTCTGAATTTTCATCTAAGCGCAATATGCATACTGTTTTATTTGATCTTTATGATGAATCATATACCATGGACCTTGAAGATTTTAATACTGCTTGCAAAATCCCACAGTGGGGCCTTCTTAGTGAACCTCACAAATCTGAATACAATGTTTTCCTTGCTAGCATCACTGTGGGAGAAACTAGAAATATCACACAAGCTACCATAGGGAGCATTCACTTTCCGCCATACATTATTTTTCTCTCTTTATAGGTAGAAGCATTAACAGTAAGCATGAGCATAACCACCTTTGCGTTCCCGATCTTGGTGTCCTCAAGTGTGCGATTATAAGTTGCCACCTGCTTTTCTTGATTATAATGCTTTGGTGCGCTATTAGTTTCTTGAGAGGAACGAACAGTCCCTCCAGTACCGACTAATCTTTGACAGATGGCGCGCCGTCCATGTTACTCTGCCGGCTCCTGCCTTCTTTAACTTTCAGGTCAGAGGGAGATATTTTATAACCAAGAGGAGGCACACAAGTATGAGAGGGAGACGGAGGCTGCTCGCCTCCATGCTATAGCCCTTCAGGCAGTAGGTGCTGCATCTCAGTACAACCCCGACTATAACTTTGGATATCTGTCAGGCAAGCCATGGGCGTAGACCAACTTAGGCCAAAAGCCTAAGCTTGGGGGAGTACGTATTTTTCACCGATATTACATTCATGTTCACACACTCATTCCAGTTGTCGGTGTTCATACTTTTTCATTGTATTATCCATGTTAGTTTATTTCTTTTTCTTGCTTTCTTCTTGTGTGTTCGAAAAACCAAAAAAATTATTAGTTGTAGTTTATTTTCTATGCATGCTTAGTAGTAGTATTAAATGAAAACCCAAAAAGATTTCTTGTTGTTCTTTTGCTTGCTGGGAGCTTTCTCGTGTAAATAGTTTTTCTTGTCTTGTTTTACTTTCTTCAGAAAAAAGAAAAACTCCAAAACATTTCAGTGTGTTTCTTTGAACCTATTTTTCTTTTATTTGGGGATCGAGAGGAGAAGACCATGATGAAAATGTTGAGTAGCTCTCATATGCATTATTGTTGGTCTAACAAAGAGCCCATATTACCTTGTCTTCTCCTTTGAATAAATGTTTGCAGATTCCGGTTTAGTCCAATGCACATGCACTATTATTATTATTCACACCGTTCGGACGTGCAAGCGAAAGGCAATAATGACGATATATGATGAAATGGTTGAGATGAGGAAAAGCTGGTATGAACTCGACCTATCTTGTTTTTGTAAATATGATTAGTTCATCGTTCTAGATTCAGCTCATTATGAATGAAACATGTTTGCAATGGCAGTTAGAGATTATAGTTACCCTTGCCATGCTTAATTAGCTAGGAGTTTATATTGGTTTACCTTGGGTGCCAACATACATTTAAAATTGTTGTGATGTAGTATGGTAGGATGGTATCCTCCGTCTAATGATTCGAGTGGCTTCACTTGGCACATGTTCATGCATGTAGTTGAAACAAAATCAACATAGCCTCCACGATTTTTATGTTCATGGTGATTTATATCCTACTCATGCTTGCACTCAATGTTGGTTAATGTCAATGCATGTTTATGATTGTTGTCACTCTCTAGTTGGTCTCTTCCCACTCTTTTCTAGCCTTCACTTGTACTAAGCGGGAATACTGCTTGTGCATCCACTTCCATAAACCCAAAGTTATTCCATATGAGTCCACCATACCTTCCTATATGCGGTATTTACCTGCCGTTCCAAGTAAATTTGCATGTGCCAAACTCGAAACCTTCAAATGAAATTCGATTTTGTATGCTCGAATCGCTCATGTAGCAACTAGGGTTGTCAATATCTTCCATGCTAGATGGGTTATTCTCATGATGAGTGGACTCCGCTCATCATTCACGAGAAAATGGCTGGTAACAGGGATGCCCAGTCCCATGCTCAAATCAAATCAAAATATAATTGCAAACAAAACTCCCCTAGGACTGTTGTTAGTTGGACGGTACCCGTTGTTTCAGACCAGCCGTGGAATGTGTTTGTTGGTGGAGGGGGAGTATAAACTTTACCATTCCGTTTGGGAACCGCCTATAATGTATGTAGCATGGAAGATACCGAGATCTCTTGGTTGTTATGTTGACAATGAAAGCATACCACTCAAAATATTATTTATCTCTATTTCAAAAGCTCGAGCTCTGGCACCTCTGCAAATCTATGCTTCCCTCTGCGAAGGGCCTATCTATTTAGTTTTATTGTTGAGTCATCATCCTCTTATAAAAAGCACCAGTTAGAGAGCACCACTGTCATTTGTATGCATTGTTATTAATTTATATTGAGTATGACTGTGACTGGATCTCTTTTGCCATGAATTACAATGTCTAGACAATTCTTGATCGTTAGGGGTGCTCTGCATTTATGTTTTGCGGTCTCAAAAAGGGCTAGCGAGATACCACCTTGTTATATCATATCATGATTGTTTTGAGAAAGAGTTGTCATCCGAGATTTATTATTATTGCTCGCTAGCTGATTATGCCATTGATATGAGTAAATGTGAGGCCTAAATTTTATTGTGAATATGGTTAGTTCGTAATCTTTGCTGAAAACTTGAATGCTGGCTTTACATATTTGCAACAACAAGATCAAACAGAGTTTGTAGAAGTTTTTCTTTATCACTTTCAGTTTGTCAATTGAATTGCTTGAGGACAATGTCAGGACCCCGACTCAATGCCACACCGATCTAGCATGTAACACCTCATATCACTTTGCGGCCTCACGCACGGTATCCCCACGGGTGTCGCCTTACCAAGCCCGGGACCATTTTCGCCTCTTGGCACCCATATATGATAGTGTCACTAGCATCCATATGACAAGGAGCCCGGGCTGACATGGCTAGTCGTGAACCCAAAGTGCCATTAACTTATAGGGACAGTCATACATGACCCAACAACGAACGTGTCGGTCATCAGCGAGTGAATCCGGGTTGTAGCAGCTGGGCTAGCAGGACTCCGGAGAATCCAGGCTATAGCAGGCCAACAGGACTCTTGTAGACACCGCGTGACATTTCCCTAAAGGGGCGGACACCGGAATGAAGAAGGACACATGCCAGCCAGCCTAAGTGTTCCGGAGCAGTAGCAAGCTACCATGGCTCAGTGGAAGCACTAGGAGACATTTTTCGGTAAGAGAGGCTACCAAGGATAAACAACTAGATAGTCAGATCCCACACATACCAAGCATTTCAATAACATACACACAATATGCTCGATATGTGCAAATACAACATGGCATCACAACATGACTCTATAGACAAGCAATGGGTTAAGCTTGGGGGAGTTGATACGTCTCCATCGTATCTACTTTTCCAAACTCTTTTGCCCTTGTTTTGGACTCTAACTTGCATGGTTTGAATAGGAACTAACCCGGACTTACGCTGTTTTCAGCAGAATTACCATGGTGTTATTTTTGTTCAGAAATAAAAGTTCTCCGAATGACCTGAAACTTTACGGAGATGATTTTTGGAATTAATAAAAAATATTGGCGAAAGAATCAACCGAAGGGGGCCCACACCATGGCCACAAGGGTGGAGGGCTCGACCATCCCCCTGGGGCGCGCCCTCTGTCCTTGTGGGCCCCCTGGACATCCACCGACCTCAACTCCAACTCCATATATTCACATTCGGGGAGAAAAAAAATCTGAGAGATGGATTCATCGCGTTTTACGATACGGAGCCGCCGCCAAGCCCCGTTCTTCCTCGGGAGGGCAGATCTGGAGTCCGTTCGGGGCTCCGGAGAGGGGAATCCGTCGCCATCATCATCATCAACCATCCTCCATCACCAATTTCATGATGCTCACCGTTGTGCCTGAGTAATCCCATCGTAGGCTTGCTGGACGGTGATGGGTTGGATGAGATTTACCATGTAATCGAGTTAGTTTTGTTAGGGTTTGATCCCTAGCATCCACTATGTTCTAAGATTGATGTCGCTATGACTTTGCTATGCCTAATGCTTGTCACTAGGGCCCGAGTGCCATGATTTCAGATCTGAACCTATTATGTTTTCATGAATATATTTGTGTTCTTGATCCTATCTTGCAAGTTATAGTCACCTACTACGTGTTATGATCTGGCAACCCCGGAGTGACAATAGTCGGGACACTTCACGGTGATGACCGTAGTTTGAGGAGTTCATCTATTCACTAAGTGCTAATGCTTTGGTCCGATACTCTATTAAAAGGAGGCCTTAATATCCCGTAGTTTCCAATAGGACCCCGTTGCCACGGGAGGGTAGGACAAAAGATGTCATCCAAGTTCTTTTCCATAAGCACATATGACTATATTCGGAATACATGCCTACATTATATTGATGAATTGGAGCTAGTTCTGTGTCACCCTAGGTTATAACTGTTGCATGATGAATGCCATCCGACATAATTATCCATCATTGATCCATTGCCTACGAGCTTTTCACATATTGATCTTTACTCCATTACTTTTCCGTTGCCACTGTTACGATTACTACAAAACTGCTACTATTACTTTTGCCACTACTTCCATACTACTTTGCTACTATTTTGCTGCAGATATTAAGTCTTTCAAGTGTGGTTGAATTGACAACTCAACTGCTAATACTTGAGAATATTCTTTGGCTCCCCTTGTGTTGAATCAATAAATTTGGGTTGAATAATCTACCCTCAAACACTGTTGCGATCCCCTATACTTGTGGGTTATCAGGGCTCTGAAGTACCTCACCTTCACGTGCCCCGACATCACGTATGCATTTCAGCAGGTGTGCCATCACATGCACGACCCTCGTGAGCAGCACCTTGCAGGCATGAAGCGCATCCTACGCTACGTCAAGGGCACACTCTCTCATGGACTCTAGCTCTACTCATCTTCATCGAGCTCCATGGTCACCTGCACCGACGCCGACTGGGCTAGTTGCCCCGACACTCGCCGCTCTATATCGGGCTTCTTTGTCTACCTTGGTGACATCCTCGCCTCTTGGTTGTCCAAATGACAACACAGGGTCTCCCGCTCCAGTGCCAAAGCCGAGTACTGCGCTGTGGCCAACGCCGCCGCCGAGGCTAGTTGGATTCGGCAACTTCTCCACGAGCTTCACCGACCGTCCCCTCCTACTACGGTTGTGTTCTACAACAATGTCAGTGTCATCTACATGTCCACGAACCTGGTTCAACATCAGCGCACCAAACACATTGAGATCGACCTGCACTTCATTCTCGATCGTGTCGCCATGGGTCATGTCCGCATGCTACATGTTCCCTCATCCCGCTAGTTTGCCAACATCTTGATGAAGGGATTACCATCGTTGTTGTTTGTGTATTTTCGGTCCAGTCTTAACGTCTGCTCTCCTCCTGTTGTGACTGCGGGGGAGTGTTAGACTAATACGTCATGTATGGTGACATATCTCCTAATCCCGTAAATTGAGGAGGATCTTTATTATTGTGATCTCCCATTTATGGTTAGGATTATAATATTTGTCTATATATTGACATGCAGTGGAAAATCCCAAGTGTGGAAAACCTTCCTAAACTCTTTCATTAGGCTCCATGCATGAGGGGAGCAATTAGTCAGCATGATGTTTGGTTGCCTGTGTTGCTGTTGTTAGACAAACAACATGTTGTTTGGTTGCAAATGACTAAAGATGTGATCGCCACTTCTTACTAGCGGTGACCTTACCGCACACGCTGAACATTGTCTTGTCCTATCTAGGAAACAAATGGTAGTTTATCCTAGTTACTAGCAAATTACAGTACAAGTTATTAAGAGCCAACATGGATGAACAGGGGAAAGTTCAATGATGCTAACTAGGTGGAAGTTCATCCTACTTCCAATTTAAACGACCAAAGTTGGCCACATTGTGTTGACAACTGAATTTAAACAACCTGAATTTAACTCATTGTCTTGACGGCCGAAATTTATACTAAACTTAAACTTAAAATTAGAACTAAACAGAAACTAAAAGTAAACTAAACTAATCTTCATCCCCATCCTTGCCATAGTAGATATTGAGTCAATCTTGCCTCGACATGCCACTGCCCATTGGGTCCAAGGCGGTGACATCATCGTCGGGGTCGGGGCAGGTACACTGCCACTCCTCGATGTCAAATTCCTTCTCCGCGCCACCGTCGTCATCGCCGCCTTGCTCCTCGTCATCGGAGATGACGATGACCTAGCCGTTGACCGTCCACTTCGCCTCCACGAGCTCGGGATGATGACAAAGGTTTGCCATATTCTCCTTGTTGGTAGCCTCCATTGTGAGGCATTCCCTTGCCTCCCAGTCCTCCTGAGCCATCGGCGAGGTCACCACACCTGGCACCGATGGGATGAGGTGGATCAGCACCGTCCCAAACGGGAATTTGAGGCGCGCCACCGCACCGTGGAGCCGGAATTTCCACCGGTCATATTCGAGCATGGCGAGCTCTATCATTTGTGAAAGTGCTAGTAATTGACTAGAGGGGGTGAATAGGCGATTTTTATGAAAGTCTTCAAAACAGGCAATGTCTTCGAAGATACGGAAGCAAAACAATAACTAAATAGGATACATCAGAAGATAAACTACACTAGGCATGATGGTCAGTCAACAACAGCTGAAGTGAGATGCGAAGACAAACAACAACTAGATTGAACAGAGCAAGCAAGGAAGATAGTGTGAAGACAGAGATGTAATCAGAGGGAATGTCTTGACACAAAGTCTTCTAACATAATGAGCATACAAAGTCTTCACGAATCTAAACTGTGAGTAAAGGAGTGAAGTAATAGATGCTTGGAGAAGACAAATGATTTCTTTGACCAGTACCAGTTGTTGTGACAACTGTACGCCTGGTTAGGGAGGCTGAGATTGAACTGAGAAGACCTCATCTTCACCTTATTCCCCTTGAGCTAAGATCCGCAAATCTCGCGCAATTACTCAGGTAAGTCTTCAAGGCAGACTTCCAAACCTTAATAGACTTCGCTCACCGGCAATCCATAATGACTCTTAGATTCTCAAAACGAGATGCCTAACTGACTAGAAGATCATTGTATTCAAGTGCAACAAGTCTTCAGTTCACGCAGAATGCCTTTAGTGATGCTCGATCACTTTTGGGCCCTGGATGTTTTGGGTTTTGTCCTCGCAAGGATTCTCTCTCAAAGGCTTCGGAGATGGGTTGCTCTCAAAGGAAAATCGTCGTGTAATAACTCGGAGCAGCCACCAAGTTATGGTGGAGGGGGTGGGATATTTATAGCCAAGAGGTAACCCGGCATGATATGTCCAAAATAACCCTGGGTCAGTGGAAAACCGACACGTGTCTGATACGTCTCCAATGCATCTATAATATTTGATTGTTCCATGCAGTTATATTATCAATCTAGGATGTTTTATATTCATTTTATAGCAACTTTATATCATTTTTTGGGACTAACCTATTGACATAGTGCCCAGTGCCAGTTGCCGTTTTTTGCTTGTATTTACTTCACAAAAAATCAATACCAAATGAAGTCAAAATGCCACAAAACTTTTTGGAGAATTGTTTCTGCCCAGAAGACACCCAGGAGGCCCAAGAAGTGCACTAGAGGGGCCCTGTGGGGCCCACGAGGCACCATGGCGCGCCCTGGTGGGTAGTGGGGCCCACAGGCACCCCCTCCACCGAACTCTGCCTCTATAAATACTCTAAAATCCCCAAAACCCTAGGGGAGTCGATGAAACAAAATTCCAACTGCCGCAAGTTCCAGAACCACGAGATCCAATCTAGAGGCCTTTTCCGGCACTCTGCCGGAGGGGTCAACGATCACGGAGGGGTTCTTCATCATCACCCTTGCCCCTCCGATGATGCGTGAGTAGTTTACCACAAACCCATGGGTCCGTAGGTAGTATCTAGATGGCTTCTTCTCTCTTTTTGATCTTCAATACAATGTTCTCCTTGATGTTCTTGGAGATCTGTTTGATTTAATGACTTTTTGTGGTGTGTTTGTTGGGATCCGACGAATTGTGAGTTTATGATCAGATTTATCCAAGAATATTATTTGGGTTTTTTCTGAACTCTTTTATGCATGATTGTTATAGCTTCGTATTTCTTCTTCAAAACTTTGGTTTGGTTTGGCCAACTAGATTGATTCTTCTTGCAATGGAAAGAGGTGCTTTGTGATGGGTTCGATCTTGCGGTGTCCTCACCCAGTGATAGAAGGGGTAGCAAGGCACGCATGTATTGTTGCCATTAAGGATAAAAAGGTGGGGGTCTATCCCTACATGAATAGATCTTGTCTACATCATGTCATCGTTCTTATTGCATTACTCCATTTTTCCATGAACTTAATACACTAGATGCATGCTAGGTAGCGTTCAATGTGTGGAGTAATAGTAGTAGATGTAGGCAGGAGTCGGCCTACTAATCTTGGACGTGATTCCTATATACATGACCATTGGTTTGGATATCATCATAACTATTCGCTTTTCTATCAATTTCCCAAGAGTAATTTGTTTACCCACCGTATGCTATTTTCTCGAGAGAAGCCTCTAGTGAAATGTACAGCCCCCGAGTCTATTTCCTATCATATTAAAACCAAAAATACCTTGTTGCATTTATTTATCTATCTTATTTTCTGTTTTTGCAAGATCTATTTATCAAACTCATACAATTTTATCTATCTCAATACCGAGGAGGGATTGACAACCCATCTTACGCGTTGGGTTACAAGTTCTTGCTATTTGTGTGCAGGTGTTGTTTACATAGTGTTGCTTGGTTCTCCTACTGGATTGATAACCTTGGTTTCATAACTTAGGGAAATACTTACCATTGTTGTGCTGATTCATCCTCTCCTCTTCGGGAAATACCAACACAGATACAAGCAATCAGGAAGAATTTCTGGCACCATTGCCTGGGAGACATCATCAACATCTATCAAGTACCCAATGACAAATCTCATCTCATTGCAATTACTTTGTTTGCCATTTGCCTCTTGTTTTCATCTCCCCCACTTCTAAAAAGTTTTTAGAAAAACACAAAATTATTTGCCTTTTTATTTGCCTTGTTTTTCTTTTGCCTTTTTCTCGTTCGATCTTTTGTTTGCTTGTTGTGAGTCATCATCATGACTGATTTTGGTATGGCAGAAACAGATGATGGCAGAACTCCTAAAATTGGACGTTTTGGTAATCTGGATGCTAAAACTTTTGTTTTGGGACAGGGGAATGTTATAAGAAAAGGTACCATCCAAGAATTCTTTAATTGTGTTATAAATTTGACTTGTGATGATGCTCCTATACTTAAAATAACTAAGACTTATGCAGAAGCTATTTCCGCACTAGTTCTGAAACTTGAGAACAGATTTATTCATACTCATCCTACCTTGCAAAGATTGTTGTGTGAGCTCCTGTTATAAAGGATCCTAGGGCTAAAAAGATAGCCACCCTTGTCCTTATGAATGAAGTTGATCATATAGTGTGGGAAGCTTGGGAGATCTTTGATTTTTATGATATGAACCATGAAAAACCAGTCATAGATGAGATTCTTTACAATAATGATTATGTTTTAAGACATTTGCTTGGTAATAATCAAATCTTTGATGAGAACCTTAAAAAGAAAATTTCCGTTTTGGATATGACCCAACAAGTTTTCAATGATGTTAATCAACAATATTCTTGGACTGTAGCCAGGAATCAAAGAAGATATACATATGGGCAATTTGTTAATGCCAAAATTTTATGGATAATGTGTTCCAAGTTATATTTGAAAAACCTCCTAACAAAAACACATCTATGGAGAATAAGAAAAAGATGACAATACTTGAATCTATGCATTATGCCTAGCTAGGGGCATAAAACAATAGCGCTTGTTGGAAGGCAACCCAATGAATAAAATAAATTTTCAATTTTTCTTTCTGTTCTTGTGTGTTTGCACAATTGTGCTACCGTTATGATTGTAATTTTATGTTTTAATTAGTGTCTGTGCCAAGTAAAGCCTTTGGGGTTGTATTGGGTGATAGTTGATTTGATCATGTTGAAAAACAGAAACTTTTGCACTTAGTTTTGGAGCTGTTTAAATTCACGTAAACGTGTTTTTGATCTTAGTTCCTTACACAAGATTTATATACAAATTTTCCATGTTGTCCTAATTTTTTGGAATTTTGGAGTTACAGAAGTATGAGGAAAATTCAAGTCTTTATAGACTATTCTGTTTTTGACAGATTTTGTTTTTGTTGCATTGTGTGCTTATTTTGATGGAATAAATTCAGAAACCATATGGAAGAACCATAGCATTTCACGACTCATTGGTAAATCAACTTTGATTCTCGATATCTACGGATTGTATCGGGGGTATAAGCCAAGGTAAAGTTAGAATACAGTAGGTATAATACAATAACAAAATATGAATTGGTTTTCAACAATACTGAAAGTAAAGATTGGTTTTATTATACTAACGGATCTCATGAAGGTTTTTGTTAAGTTTTGTGTGATTGAAGTTTTCAAGTTTTGGGTGAGATCACGATGCATGGAGGAATAAGGAGTGTCCAGAGCCTAAGCTTGGGGATGCCCATGGAATCCCAAGGTAATATTCAAGGATAACCAAGCAACTAAACTTGGGGATACCCCGGAAGGCATCCCCTCTTTCTTCTAATGACCATCAGTAATTTTACTTGGAGCTATATTTTTATTCATCAGATATCATGAGTTTTACTTGGAGCGTCTTATATTATATGAGTCTTTGCTTGTTTTGCTTTTTAGTTTGTCACAACCATCCTTGCTGGACACACCTATTTGAGAGAGCCATAATGATGCTATGATTTGTTCGAATTGCTCTATGTGCTTCACTTAAATTTGTTGAGCTATGGAATTGTTCTAGTACTTCACTTATTTCTTTTTGAGCACGGTGGTGCTTTAATTTTGAAGAAATACTTTCATGCTTCACTTATATTATTTTGAGAACTAATTTTTTTGAACAAATATTTATGCTCTTGTTCTTCACTTAAATTTGTTTGACAGCTTGTTAGTAGCAATGGTAATATATGAAATTAGTCCCAAAGTGATAGATATTCAAGGGGGATATAATAAAAGCTTCCATGAAGATCAGTGGATATTATAAATTTGATTCCTTGTAATAGTTTTGAGATATGGAGATAGTAATATGTGAGTCATGTTGGTGAGTAATTATGCTCTAGTAACAATATTGGTGTTAAGGTTTGTGATTCCTTATGCAAGCACGAAATTCAATAGTTATGCAATGAAGTTACATCCTACTTGTGGTGCATTATTCGGTGTTATTTATGTTTAATGCTCGTTTATGATCATTTTTATTGGTTTCTTCTCAATCTATTTCCTAGCCTTTCCTTGTACTAAGCGGGAATACTGCTTGTGCATCCAAACTACTTAAACCAAGTTGTGCCAATGAGTCCACCATATCTACCTATATACGTTATTTCCATGCCGTTCCAAGTAAATTTGTATGTGCCAACTCTAATGTTCAAAATAAATTCCTTTTTGTGTGCCCGTACCACTCATAAAGCGGCAAGGGGTGGCCAATATTTTCCATGCTAGATATTTTGTTCTCAAGATGAGTATTTATTCACTTGTCATTGCACGAGAGTGTGGCAGGTAATAGGGATGCCCAATGCCGAAATGAAAATAAATTATTTATGTTATCAAATAATAAATTCCTTGGAAAGTGTTGGTATGGAAGGCACCCATGGATATGGCTAGTCATGGATTGTGAAAGAATGGTAAAAAAAGGAATAAACTTTATTTTATGTTTGGGAACCGCGTATGATTTATCTAGCATGAATGTATTGGGAATTCTTGTTCATTTTCGTTGAAGGGAAAAGTATGACACCCAAAACATTTTATCTCTCAATTTAAGCTTTTAGTTTTGTCACCTCTACAAATCTCTGCTTCCCTCTGCAAAGGGCCTAACTATTTACTTTATGCAATTTTTATTTTTATTGAGTCTCCATCTTCTCTTACAAAGCACCAACTAGGGAACACTATGTTCATACTTGTGCATTGGATATAGCTAATATTTGAGTGTGTTTTATGAATGGATCAATGATTGAGAATAATGGGCTAGGGATAGCTTTCTTTAGTGTTGATGTTTTGAAAGACATGGTTTCTTGTTGATATGCTTGAGTATTGATGTCTTCATGTCAATTATAGACTATTGCTTTGAATCATCTAAAAGTGTAAATGTACATGCTACAAAAGAAAAGAATATCTGATGAACATGTTAGGCAGCATTCCACATCAAAAATTCTGTTTTTATCATTTACCTACTCAAGGATGAGCAGGAATTAAGCTTGGGGATGCTGATACGTCTCCAACGTATCTATAATATTTGATTGTTACATGTTGTTATATTATCAATCTTGGATGTTTTATATTCATTTTATAGCAACTTTATATCATTTTTTTGGACTAACCTATTGACATAGTGCCCAGTGCTAGTTGCTATTTTTTGCTTGTTTTTTACTTCGTAGAAAATCAATACCAAACGAAGTCCAAATGCCACGAAACTTTTTGGAGAATTGTTTTTGCCCATAAGACACCCAAGAGGCCCAAGAACTGCACCAGAGAGGCCCTATGGGTCCCACTAGGCACCAGGGCGCGCCATGGTAGGTAGTGGGGGCCACAAGCACCCCCTACACCAACCTCTGCCTATATAAATACTCTAAAATCCCAAAAACCCTAGGGGAGTCGACGGAACACAATTCCAGCCGCCGCAAGTTCCAGAACCACGAGATCCAATCTAGAGGCCTTTTCCAGCACTCTGCCTGAGGGGTCAACGATCACGGAGGGGTTCTTGATCATCACCTTTGCCCCTCCAATGATGCGTGAGTAGTTTACCATAGACCTACAGGTCTGTAGGTAGTAGGTATATGGCTTCTTCTCTCTTTTTGACCTTCAGTACAATGTTCTCCTCGATGTACTTGGAGATCTATTTGATGTAATGAATTTTTGCGGTGTGTTTGTTCGGATCCGATGAATTATGAGTTTATGATCATATCTATCCATGAATATTATTTGGGTTTTTTGCTGAACTCTTTTATGCATGATTGTTATAGCTTCGTATTTCTCCTTCGAAACTTTGGTTTGGTTTCACCAACTAGATTGATTTTTCTTGCAATGGGAAGAGGTGCTTTGTGACGAGTTCGATCTTGTAGTGCTCAATCTCGGTGAAAGAAGGAGTCATGATACGCATGTATATTTGCCCTTAAGGATAAAAATGTGGGGCCTATTCCTACATGAATAGATCTTGTCTACATCATGTCATCGTTCTTATTGCATTACTCCATTTTTCCATGAACTTAATACACTAGATGCATGCTGGATAGCGGTCGATGTGTGGAGTAATAGTAGTAGATGCAGGCAGGAGTCAGTCTACTTATCTTGGACGTGATGCCTATATACATGATCATTGCCTTGGATATCGTCATAACTATTCTCTTTTCTGTCAATTGCCTAATAGTAATTTGTTTACCCGCCGTATGCTATTTCTCGAGAGAAGCCCCTAGTGAAATCTACGGCCCCCGGGTCTACTTCCTATCATACTAAAACCAAAAATACCTTTCTGCAACTTTTCTTTCTTATTCTATATTTTTGCAATATCTATTTATCAAATCACATACAATTTTATCTATCTCAATACCGAGGAGGGATTGACAACCCCTCTTACGCATTGGGTTGCAAGTTCTTGTTATTTGTGTGCACGCAAGGTTTACATAGTGTTGCTTGGTTCTCCTACTGGATTGATAACCTTGATTCCATAACCGAGGGAAATACTTACCATTGTTGTGTTGCTTCATCCTCTCCTTTTTGGAGAAATACCAACACGGATACAAGCAATTAGTGTTCAACGGTCGGATTTCAATCACACGCAGCAGCTTGACTTGGGCTATAAGTAAAGATGACTTAACCAACTTTGGAAGAGGTTTTCTCTCATTGCCTTCACCGGAAGACATAGTAATTTAGGTTGAGCATCACGTCAGTTTCTGACTTTATTTACCTCAACCCCACTTCACAGTGCGGTGGTTCCTATGACTCAAGAAAGAAGAAAAATGAAACTACCAAAAGACTGAGTCTTCACACTCCGTTGTCTTCAAGAGAAAGTCTTCGCGTACCATTATCTTCAACACGAATATCTTCATGAACCACCTTTATTTTCAGTGTCTTCATACATTTTTAGGGTTCATCTTTGATGGTTAAGCCGAATCTACTGGTATTTTTACATGTTTCTCCTGTGAATCTCACAAACACATTAGCCACTCAACAAAGGGTGGCACTAGATGCACGTACAGTGTGGAAGGACTCGATCCAATTTTTGGTGTGGGTATCACGGTCGGTGATCTCCGCAACCCAAGTCCCCCACGCTCGCTGGCAGATGCTACTTCTTGAGCTTGCGTTGGTTTTTCCCTTGAAGAGGAAATGGTGATGCAGCACAGTAGAGATAAGTATTTCCCTCATTTAAGAACCAGTGTATCAATCCAGTAGGAGAAACACGCAAGTCCCCAATAGATGCACCTACACAAACAATCAAACACTTGCACCCAACACGATAAAGGGGTTGTCAACCCCTTCACGGTCACTTGCAAAGGTGAGACCTGATAGAGATAGATAAAACTAAACAAAAGATAAAATATTTTCGGGTTTATAGATCTGAAAATAAAAGATTGCAAAATAGTAGATCCGAAACTAATATGATGGAAAATAGACCTGGGGGCCATAGGTTTCACAAGAGGCTTCTCTCTTGAAGGCAAACAATATGGTTGGTGAACAAATTACTGTCGAGCAACTGATAGAAAAGCGCAAAGTTATGACGATATCCAAGGCAATGAGTATGCAATATAGGCATCACGTCCGTGTCAAGTAGACCGACTCCTGCCTGCATCTACTGCTATTACTCCACACATCGACTGCTATCCAGCATGCATCTAGAGTATTGAGTTCATAAAGAACGGAGTAGCGCCTTAAGTAAGATGAAATGATGTAGAGGAATAAACTCAAGCAATATGATGAAAACCCAATCTTTTTATCCTCGATGGCAACAATTCAATACGTGTCTCGCTACCCCTACTTTGTCACTAGATGAAATCACACAAGATTGAACACAAAGCTAAGCACCTCTCCCATTGCAAACAAAACCAATCTAGTTGGCCAAACCAAACCGATAATCCAAAGAGAAATACAAATATCAAATCATGCATATAAGAATTCAGATAATATTCATATAATATTCATAGATAAGCAGATCATAAATCCACAATTCATCGGATCTCGACAAACACACCGCAAAAGAAGATTACATCGGATAGATCTCCAAGAACATCAAGGAGAACATGGTATCAAGAATCAAAGAGAGAGAAGAAGCCATCTAGCTACTAGCTATGGACTCGTAGGTCTGTGGTAAACTACTCACACTTCATCTGAAGGGCAATAGAGTTGATGTAGATGCCCTTCGTGATTGAATCCCTTTCCGGCAGGATGCCGGAAAAGGCCCCAAGATGGGATCTCACGGGAACAGAAGGTTGCGGCAGTGGATAAGTGTTTTTGTGGATGCTTATGAGGGTTTTGGAATATTTGAGGATTTATAGGACGAAGAAGTAGGTCAGGATGTCTTCGAGGGGGCCACAAGCCAGGGGGCGCCCCTCCTAGGGAACACCCCTGTTGCCTGTCGTCTACTCCAAGGTCTTTTGACTTGGAGTCTAAGTCCCACAGGTGTCTTCTTGTCCAAGAAAAATCATCGCGAAAGTTTTATTCCATTCGGACTCCATTTAATATTCCTTTTCTTCGAAACTCAAAAAACAAGTGAAAGGACATGCGGTGCCCCCATGCGTGGTTTTGGTAATTGATGACATTCTCTATGGACTAATGGTTGCATTGAGTTATATTTGAAGGATTTCTCCATAGGCTTTTCTTGAACTCCATGTGTTGGTTTCAAGGAGTTTATGAGTGAACAAGGTGCTATTAAGGAATTATCCAAAGATTGGTCATGTGGGTGTTGAGCTTATTGCAAGCATGTCTTGAAGAAGAAGACTGTGTGATCATTCATGTCTACCTTCAAGACATCATCCAAATGTAGAGAGTTGGAAAGATTCAAGGTCGATCAAGACTAAATCAAGAGCAAATCAAGTTGATCGACATGCAAAGCGTACAAGATGTACCAAGGGATCAAGTGATCCCATCGTATGGTAAGCATTGTCCATTACACTTTGTGTACTAACCCATGGTTTTCGTGAGAGTTCTTTGTGGGGTTAGGTTGCGGTGTGCACGTTCAAGTGATGCATCACGAAGATATCAAGTGCTTGAAGATTGTCGCCCATTGCGGTGACAATGGACTTGTGAAAATGTTCCAAAGAGTGGCTCACCCATAGTGGAGTATGGGGGAGCAATCAACTAGTCTTCATTGAGCAAACACAATCAAGAAAGGTGGTCCAACTTGGGGGAGTCAAGATCGTCATCATCTAGCTCAAGTGGACTTCGTGCAAGGCAAATATTTGCCCTTGATAGGTTTTATATTTTACTGGTCTCCTACTGATAGTTTGGAGACCGGGTTATAGGATTGATAGCCATACTATCAAGGGGGGCTCTCAAGTGAGTAGCGTGATCGTATCCTTTGTCGAGATCTCGAACCATTACATCCTTGCATCATATTTCTTGATTATTATTTGTATTTTCTTTTGAGGTTTTAGAGCTTGTGGTTATCTTCGTGACAAGCTCTAGTTCATTGAAAACGGATTTCATATGCTTCTTCTATCGCGTTTTCGGTGTTGGAGGTTTTACCGGTCTTTTTCGAGGAAGGGTTCTCACCATTTTCTCATGGGACTTTTCTAATTTGCTACTTATTGATACTTATATCAAGATTGTGTTAGCCCATGTCGTTAGCTTTCCAACACACTTGGTTTCGTTGAATTCGAAGTCCGTTTGCAGAAGTTGTGGCAGTTTTGATGTTCTGAAAAGGCTGCAGCGGTACTACCGTGGACATGAGCGGATGTAATTTTTTACTACCGCTCCAGAGCGGTACTACCACGACTACTACAGCGGTAGTACCGCTCCGGACCAAAAGCTCGTCAGAAGTCCAGCAGTGGTAGGCACAGATGTATTTTTTAGTACCGCTCGCAAGCAGTAGTACCGCTACCCTTTGAGGTAGTACCGCTTCCCCTAGCGGTAATACCATGAGGTCGAGCGGTAGTACCGCTCTGTGTGGGCTATGAGTATGACGGTTGGATTTTTCCCCACCTATAAAAGGGGGTCTTCTTCCCCAATGAACCTTCTCTCTTGAGCTCGTGTTCTTCCCCCATTGTTGACCTTCTTCGAGCTTGCTAACTCTCAATCCCTCCTATGATTCTTGCTAGTTCTTGAGGGAAAAGAGAGAGGAGATCTAGATCCATGTTTCCACCAATCACTTTCTCCTCTAAGTGAGGGAAACCCCTTGGATCTAGATCTTGGAGTTCTTCGTGTTCTTCTTTCGTTCTTCCTCTCATTTTTATCCCTAGCATTAGTTGCTTTGGTGGGATTTGGGAGAGAAGGACTTGGGCACTCCGTGTGCCCTTTCCATTGCATTTGGTGCATCGATTTGAGTTCTCCACGGTGATATGTGGAAGTGAAGTTTGAGAAGCTTATTACTCTTGGGTGGTTGGACACCCTAGAGCTTGTTCCTCTTGGGTGCCTTGGCACCCTAGACGGTTGGTGTTGTTCAGAGCTCAATCATTGTGGTGTAAAGCTCCGGGAAAGCGTCGGGGTCTCCAATTAGGTTGTGGAGATCGTCTCGAGGAATTTGACGGGTACCGGTGACCGCCCCCAAGGGTTCCCAAAGTGTACGGGTTCGGTGACCGCCCCCAAGGGTTGCCACTTGTACGGGTTCGGTGACCGCCCTCAAGGGTCCCTTAGTAGAATCATGGCATCTTGCATTGTCCGAGGGCGTGAAGAGATTACGATGGCCCTAGTGGCTTCTTGGGGAGCATTGCACCTCCACACCGCTCCAAACGGAGATTAGCATCCACAAGGGTGTGAACTTCGGGATACATCGTCGTCTCTGCGTGCCTCGGTTATCTCTTACTTGAGCCATTTACTTATGCACTTTACTTTGTGATAGCCATATTGTTTCTTGTCATATATCTTGCTATCGCTTAGTTTTTTTATCTTGCTTAGCATAAGTTGTTGGTGCACATAGGTGAGCCTAGTTGTTGTAGGTTTGGTGCTTGACAAATTAACCGCTAGGTTTATTCCGCATTTGTTCAAGCCTAAACCGTAATTATTTTAAAGCACCTATTCACCCCCCCTCTAGGTGACATCCACGATCTTTCAATTGGTATCAGAGCCTCGTCTCTCTTTATTAGGCTTTACCGCCTAAAGAGTAAAGATGTCGACTCGGGGATTAGGATTCTCTAGAACTCATAGTTTCAATGGCACAAATTTTGATGTTTGGGTAATTCGCATGCTTAATCTCCGTAGGGTCATGGACCCAAATTTAGAGCGAATTGTAGATATGGGGTTTTCTCCTTCAAAGGATCCTCAACAATTATCTTTAGAGGATGATAAAAACTCTTACCTCAACACTCAAGCTTCTAATCTGCTCTTTGATGTTGTGAGCAATGTAGTTATATTTCAACTCATGTCGTTTCGGGATGCTCATGAGTTGTGGACAAAGCTTCAAGATAAATATGGTGTGTCCAAGTTTTGTGGGGGTGATTGTTCTCCCTCCACCTCCAATCGTGTTGCCTTCTCAACTTCTTCTACTTCACCTACATGTGGATTGCCACAAGGTAATGCTATGGTGAGTAGTGTTGGTCATTGCAATGATGATAGTGTGCTAATCGTTGGTGACTCTTCATCACTATCCTATTGCAATGCTCCTTCTTTGGACTTTAACACTTCGAGCACTCCAAATGTTTCACATGCTTGTGTTGATAGTCCTTGCATATCATGTAGAAATTGCTTGACTAAATCTCATGATGATATGCTTGCTATGTCTTGTTGCCAAGATAAAAATGCTTGTATTTCCTCTAGTTGTTGTGCTAACAATGTATAGGAAACTCAACACTCCATGGAACAATATGTGGTCTTGAATGGTGCCTCAAGCGATCCTACATCATCATCTATTGATTTTTGCCTTATGGCTAAGGCGTCAAAGGTATCTCCTACTTTTAACCCCAATATGTCACTTGATGATGATGTTAATGCTAATGATGATGAGGATAATGATGAAGAGAATGATAATATTGCTTCCTTAAAAATTAAGGGGGAAATGATTTTTAAAGCTCTTCACAAAAATAATCTTGCTCGTTCCAACTTCATGGAAATCATCTCTATTGCCATTGAGGGCAACAAATACATTGAGGGGTTGGAATCTCATCTAGAGGAGCATGAGGTCACCATTGAGAAAATGGAAGCTCATGAGCGTGATTACGCAAATGAGATCGTGGAGCTATCTCAAGCTCTTGAACATGAACAAACCACCTTCGGATCTCTTGAGGAGACTTTTGCTCTAGAACTATCTAGAGTGAAGGAATCTCATTATAGAGCTCTTGAGGTGGCCAATGATTTTGAAACTAAAAATGAGAAGCTTGAAGTTGCACATGCTAAACTCCTTGAGGACTTTGGGCACCTCGAAAATGGCTCAAGTGTCATTAAGAGTGAGCTCATCAAACTCACCGAGTCTCATGCACAACTTAAAGCTTCATATTCTAAAGAAATTGCCAAGTTGCCTTCTCCTCTTGTTATTATTGATGGTGCTTGTGCTACTAACTCTATTTCTAGTGAAGCATCCATTTTGAAGGAGAATGTTGAGCTACGAGCTCAACTTGAGTTGCTATCTAGCAAATATGTGAAATTGGAAGAAAGTCATGAAAATCTCTCAAGCTCTCATGATGATCTTCGAGTATACCATAGTGTGCTAAAGATAGCTCATGAGGCCATGATTGCTAAGGTAATATCTAGTGAGCCTCATGTGGATACTAGCACTATTTCTAGTCAAAATACTATATTGCCATGTGCTAGTCCTTGTAATTCATCTATTCACAATGTTGGTACATCTTGTGATGAATTGCTTTCCCTGCCTTGTTGCTCTAATGATGAAGCTTATACTTCCTCTAGTACTTGTGTTGAGACTAACCATGTAGAGGAAATCAAAGAGATCAAGGCCCAAGTCACTTCTTTGAAGAAAGACTTGGAAAAGAGTCATGAAGGGAAATCCAGACTCAACAATATCTTGAGTGTGCAAAAATCCCCCAATGACAAAGGTGGACTTGGATTCAACTCCAATAAGGAGAAGAATAAGTCCAAGATGAAAAAAAGAAGGGCCAAGAACAAGTCAAGAATTCAGCCAAGATTGTTTGCTTCAAGTGCAAGGTAGAAGGGCATCATGTTAGATCTTGCCCACTGAAGAAGAAGCCCATTAGTGACAAGCAACAAGGGAAGCAGCCAAAAGTTCACTCTCATACTCAACCTCAAGTTGAAGAAATGCCTCTTCCTAGGAAAACTCAAGCTAATGCTTCTCAAGTTGAGAAATCAAGTAAGAAGAAAGTGAAGAGCAGATGTTGCTACCTATGTCGTGAGAAAGGTCACCTTGCTTCTTCATGCACTAGTGGTAACTTATCCAACCCAATTATTATTGATGATATTTATTCTCTTGGGAAGGATAAGGTTGGCAATGTGTTTGCCAAAGTTGTTGGTACTCAAAGTGGTGTCAATAAAAGAACCATTTGGGTAGCCAAGCCTATTGTGATTAATCTCTTAGGACCCAACTTGGTT
Organism: Triticum dicoccoides; assembly: GCF_002162155.2. Classification (NCBI taxonomy): domain Eukaryota; kingdom Viridiplantae; phylum Streptophyta; class Magnoliopsida; order Poales; family Poaceae; genus Triticum; species Triticum dicoccoides. Next base: position 540,931,021 of record NC_041385.1, on the reverse strand, counting down.
GGGGACCAACTAGCTCAAACTTGATCAATAGGTGTTGTTGGAGGGCATTGGAGACTTGGCTACTTTATGAAGAATTAAGGGGACTTCATCATTCTTAGTGCCTCAAGCCAAGTTAATTGGGTTATCAAGTTTCTATACTATATCCAATGTGCCTCCTTCCGGTAACTTGTACTTAAATTGTTTACATTGAAAGTTACTTGCCCCTTTGCATGTTTTGGTTTTTTTCCTTGCATGTGTTTGTATAAGTTGTGCCTCCAATTGCTTATCTTGAGTAATCAAGTATGTGTGTGTTGGTTTTCACATCATGTACATGTGTGTCATACGTTGAGCCTTTATGCATCTTGTTTGTATCTTAGTTGGCTCTTGTGAGAGATTAATGGAATATCCCATTATGGGGGAGTGATGTGCTTTGTACACCTCACAATCCTATAAATGTGTGTACATGAGGAATACCATCTAGTATTGATATTACAATATTATCTAGTTGCTATGTGGTATGTCTTCTCATGCGAAATTCAAATTCTAAATAGTCCATTAGTTATCTCTTGTTGGATCCTCTTATTGCCTCTTGTAAATTTCTTATTGGTATCACATTATGGGGGAGTAATATGCTATGTGCATATTACAAGCCTAGAGAATGTGTACATTTGAGATATTGTCACCTAGAATTGATATTGTAAATTATCTTGTTCCTAGGTGGCATGTTAGCTCTACAAGTTGCAATTTGCTTGTGTGTGGTGTGAAGATGATGTTGGATATCCTTGCTATCTACCACAGGGAATTATTTCCATTTTCTTCTTGTCTTTTGACAATTGGTACTCACTTGTGTGGTGGAATTTATTGATCATCTTTACATTAGCTTTTGATTTAATTTGCCTTTTCTCTTGCCAAGGAATGTATCAACTCCCTTTGTCATCCATACCACTTGTGTATCTTGTTAATTTCTTGATCTTGTCTAGTGTTTTCTAGATATAGTGAAAGTGGTGGTCCCACCTTGTGCATTTTGTATTCAAATGCAAATTCTCTATAATGCACTAGTCTTGGGGGAGCTATCCTATTTTCTATAAAACACTTATCTTGCGATCCTTATCAAGTGTGTGTTGGTGGAAGGCAAGCCGTTTTCTTTTTGGTATGTTGTGCCATCATGAAACTTTGTAGAGAACTTGGTTTGCTTGGAACCATCCTCTCTTTGGGGAGTTTGATATCTTTTATTTAGTGTGTATCAACGGATATGTCATTCCTTGATGTATATATTATGGATATCCTCCAAGTGATGATTTATTCATTTGGTATCTTTTCTTCTCTTATTTTTTCTTTGTCATTTGGTATCGGTTCTTGAAAGTATTGAGCATCCATATTGACTTCATGTAGTTTCTTTGGCATGCTTTCTTTCTTTGACCCAGTATATAGGGAAACTCCACCAAGTCTCAAATTGGATGAGATGTGCATGAAATTCATTTTCTTATCTATATGCACATATTTATGTGGAGTTTGTCCTATGTATTGTTGGTTCTCTAACTCTTTGGTCCCAATGAGTTTGGGTACCATTTTGTTTGTGTTGCTGGTCTAGGAACAATTGGAGATGCATTGGATGCTCGGCTCACTCACAAGGAAGGTGGTGTCACCATTAGCTTATTGGAGTCAAGCTAGGATGATCAATCAACTACTATCTACCTTCAATTGGTATCTACTACATCCTTCCAATGGTATCTCGGTAACAAGTATCATCATCTACTTCATGCACACATTTCTTTCATCAACCTTGTGTAGGTTGTAACATGGCATGTAATTCATTCTTTTTTGTGATACTTGTTCCCTTTCTCAAAGCATCCCAACAATGATCTCTTGTTGCTAGTTGTGATGTCTTTGATGCCCGTGTGGTTGGAACTCATTTATATACAATAAGACCATATCTAGCCATATGCTATGCCTTCAAGCAAATATCTTATTGGTATATTTATGACTTCCATGTGGATATCTTTTTCCTTCCTTTTTGTAACTATTTCGTGTGTTCATCCTTCTTTGTGGATTGATATCATCATGATCTTCATCTACCTAGTATCTTATACACTTGAGAGAAGTTACATCTATAGTTGATATCCTTATTATTTCATGTCCACCTTTCCTTGGTGGTTATGTGAAAGAACTTATCTTGAGTATGGATCTTATATCGTTGCATCTTGATACAATCTTGTGCGGTGAAGATTATTTTCCTCATGCTTATCTTTACGAGGCTTTTGCCATCTTAATTGGTATCCCTCGTCTTGATGAGGCTTTCATCTTCTATCTTCACCATGGGTTGTCGCAAGCTTTGTTGTCTTTTTAGTAAGCTTGTGTATCCATTTGCTTCTTGTGTGTGTGTGGGAAGGTCATGTCTTGCACCTTGTATCTCATTTATCCAAGACTATGTTGATGCTTAATGCTCATCCTTATATTAGTCTTCTCAAGTGCTTTGACATGACTCACACACATCTTTTTTTTGGTTGAGCCTACTCTTAAGTTTCCTCTTTTACATGTTGTTAAACCATGTGTTTGTTGCAAGTGCTAGGCTTTGTTTCCTATATGCTAACTTGCACTTGTTGTAAGTTTCTATTGATTTTGGGGGAGCTATGATCCTATTTTGTGCACTTTGTATCCAAATACAAATATTCTTATGTGTGCACAAATCATGGGGAGCTTCTCTAGTTTCTTTAGAACACTCCTTTGCTCATATCATAATATATTTTTCATGTGGCTCATAGGAGCATTGGTCTTGTTAGTTCAATTGGTATCTTTTGATTGCCTGATTGCTTGTTTCTCTCTTTGTTATGCCTTTGTGGCATATCATTCTTTAGCAATCTTCGAGCCTCAATATATATTGTCTTCAAGTATTTACCTTTGGATATGTGTAGTGCATTCCACTCTCTTATTGAGAAATACACAATTTATGGAGGAACACAATTTATATTGGCCTTCTTAGCTTTTCGCCCATTTTGGCAATCGATGCCAATGGGGGAGAAGTTTCAGAGAGTTTTATGGAAAAGTTTAGAGAGTCATCTGTTTATCTCTTCTTGCTTTGGTTTTGTTCCTAAGCTTTTGCATCTCATACGCATGCATCATTGGTTGTTGCATTGCATGGTGATGCATAATTCCTTATATAAACTCTCCTGAAAGTGATTGTAATCAATTACCAAAATGGGGGAGATTGAAAGGACATGCGGTGCCCCCATCCGTGGTTTTGGTAATTGATGACATTCTCTATGTACTAATGGTTGCATTGAGTTATATTTGAAGGATTTGTCCATAGGCTTTTCTTTAAGTCCATGTGTTGGTTTGAAGGAGTTTATGAGTTGACCAAGGTGCTATTAAGGAATTATCCAAAGATTGGTCATGTGAGTGTTGAGCTTATTGCAAGCATGTCTTGAAGAAGAAGATTGTGTGATCATTCATGTCTACCTTCAAAACATCATCCAAATGTAGAGAGTTGGAAACATTCAAGGTCGATCAAGACTAAGTCAAGAGTGAATCAAGTTGATCAACATACAAAGCATACAAGATGTACCTATAGGATCGGAAGTATGTCTAGAGGGGGGTGATTAGACTACTTGACCAAATAAAAACTTATCCTTTTCCCAATTTTAGTCTATGGCAGATTTTAGCTAACTTAGCACAAGTCAAGCAATCTTATCACAATTCAAGCAAGCATGCAAAGAGTATATGAGCAGTGGAATGTAAAGCATGCAACTTGCAAGAAAGTAAGGGGAAGGGTTTGGAGAATTCAAACGCAAGTGGAGACACGGATGTTTTTGTCGTGGTTCCGATAGGTGGTGCTATCGTACATCCACGTTGATGGAGACTTCAACCCACGAAGGGTAACGGCTACGCGAGTCCACGGAGGGCTCCACCCAAGAAGGGTCCACGAAGAAGCAACCTTGTCTATCCCACCATGGCCGTCGCCCACGAAGGACTTGCCTCACTAGCGGTAGATCTTCACGAAGTAGGCGATCTCCTTGCCCTTACAAACTCCTTGGTTCAACTCCACAATCTTGTCGGAGGCTCCCAAGTGACACCTAGCCAATCTAGGAGACACCACTCTCCAAGAAGTAACAAATGGTGTGTTGATGATGAACTCCTTGCTCTTGTGCTTCAAATGATAGTCTCCCCAACACTCAACTCTCTCTCACAGGATTTGGATTTGGTGGAAAGAAGATTTGAGTGGAAAGCAACTTGGGGAAGGCTAGAGATCAAGATTCATATGGTAGGAATGGAATATCGTGGTCTCAACACATGAGTAGGTGGTTCTCTCTCAGAAAATGTAAGTTGGAAGTGTAGGTTCGTTCTGATGGATCTCTCCACGAATGAAGAGGGGGTGGAGGGGTATATATATCCTCCACACAAAATCTAACTGTTACACATAACTTACCAATCTCGGTGGGACCGAATTGAGAAACTCGGTCAAACCGATTCAGTAAATCTAGTGACAGTTAGAAATTTCGGTGGGACTGACATGCAACTCGGTAGGAACGATATGGTTAGGGTTAGGGCATAATGTAATCTCGGTGAGACCGATTACAGAAACTCGGTGAGACCGATTTTGGTAATAAGCTAACCAGAGAGTTGGTCAGGTAAACTCGATGTGACCGATTCACTCACCTCGGTGAGACCAAAATGTTGCGAAAGGGAAACAGAGAGTTTACATTGCAATCTCGGTGGGACCAATCGCTCATCTCGGTGGTACCGAAATGTTATGAAGGGAAACAGAGAGATTACAATCCCATCTCGGTGAGACCGAGATCCCTATCATTGAGACCGATTTGCCTAGGGTTTATGGCAGTGGCTATGACATCTGAACTCGGTGGCGCCGGATAGAAAGAATCAGTGGGGCCGAGTTTGACTTTTGGTTTAGGTCATATGTGGATGTGAGAAAGTAGTTGAGGGCTTTGGAGCATATCACTAAGCACTTTGAAGCAAGAACCTCATTAAGCAACACCTCACCCCTCCTTGATAGTATTGGCTTTTCCGATAGACTCAATGTGATCTTGGATCACTAAAATATAAAATGTAGAGTCTTGAGCTTTGAGCTTGAGCCAATCCTTTTGTCCTTAGCATTTTGAGGGGTCCACTTTTCTCATCCATGCCCATGCCATTCATTGAGCTTTCCTGAAATATTTATCTAGAAATAGCATTAGCTCAATGAGCTATATGTTGTTAGGAATTACCAAAACCACCTAGGGATAGCTGCACTTTCAGTACCGAGGGATCAAGTGATCCCATCGTATGGTAAGCATTGTCCATTACACTTTGTGTACTAACCCATGGTCTCCGTGAGAGTTCTTTGTGGGGTTAGGTTGCGTTGTGCATGTTCAAGTGATGCATTATGAAGAGATCAAGTGCTTGAAGATTGCCGTCCATTGTGGTGACAATGGATTTGTGAAAATGTTCCAAAGAGTGGCTCACCCATAGTGGAGTATGGGAGAGCAATCAACTAGTCTTCATCGAGAAAATGCAATTAAGAAAGGTGGTCCAACTTAAGGGAGTCAAGATCGTCATTATCTAGCTCAAGTGGACTTTATGCAAGGCAAAAGTTTGCCCTTGATAGGTTTTATATTTTACCGGTCTCATGGTGATAGTTTGGAGACCGGGTTATAGGATCGATAGCCGTAATATCAAGGGGGGCTCTCAAGTGAGTAGCGTGATCATATCGTTTGTCGAGAGCTCAAACCATTGCATCCTTACATCATCTTTCTTGATTCTTATTTGTATTTTCTTTTGAGGTTTTAGATCTTGTGGTTATCTTCGTGACAAGCTCTAGTTCATCGAAAATGGATTTCGTATGCTTCTTCTATCGCGTTTTCGGTGTTGGAGGTTTTACCGGTCTTTTTCAAGGAAGGGTTCTCACCATTTTCTCATGGGACTTTTCTAATTTTCTTCTTATTGATGTTTCTATCAATATTGTGTTAGCCCATGTCATTAGCTTTCCAACAAACTTGGTTTCATTGAATTCGGAGTCCATTTACAGAAGTTGTGGCAGTTTTGGTGTTCTGAAAAGGGTGCAGCAGTACTACCGCGAACAGGAGCAGATGTAATGTTTTACTACCGCTCCAGAGCAGTACTACGACGGCTACTACAGCGGTAGTACCGCTCCAGACCAAAAACTCATCACAAGTCTAGCGGTGGTAGGCACGGATGTATTTTTTAAGTACCGCTCGCAAGCACTAGTACCGCTACCCTTTGAGGTAGTGCCGCTACCCCTAGCGGTAATACCGTGAGGTTGAGCGGTAGTACCGCTCTGTGCGGGTTGTGAACATAATGGTTGGATTTTTTTCCCCACCTATAAACGGGGTCTTCTTCCCTAATGAACCTTATCTCTTGAGCTCGTGTTCTTCCCCCATTGTTGACCTTCTTCGAGCTTGCTAACGCTCAATCCCTCCAATGATTCTTGCTAGTTCTTGAGGGAAAAGAAAGAGGAGATCTAGATCCATGTTTCCACCAATGACTTTCTCCTCTAAGTGAGGGGAACCCCTTGGATCTAGATCTTGGAGTTCTTCGTGTTCTTCTTTCGTTCTTCCTCTCATTTTCCTCCCTAGCATTAGTTGCTTTGGTGGGATTTGGGAGAGAATGACTTGGGCACTCCGTGTGCCCTTGCCATTGCATTGGGTGCATTGGTTTGAGTTCTCCACGCTTATACGTGGAAGTGAAGTTTGAGAAGCTTATTACTCTTGGGTGTTTGGGCACCCTAGAGCTTGTTCCTCTTGGGTGCCTTGGAGCCCTAGACGGTTGGTGTTGTTCGGAGCTCAATCATTGTGGTGTAAAGCTCCGGGCAAGTGTCGGGGTCTTCAATTAGGTTGTGGAGATCGCCCCGAGCAATTTGACGGGTACCGGTGACCACCCCAAGGGGTGCCGAAGTGTACGGGTTCGGTGACCGCCCCCAAGGGTTTCCATTTGTATGGGTTAGGTGACCGCCCTCAGGGGTCCCTTAGTGGAATCGCGGCATCTTGCATTGTGCGAGGGCATGCGGAGATTACAGCGGCCCTAGTGGCTTCTTGGGGAGCATTGTGCCTCCACACCACTCCAAACGGAGATTAGCATCCGCAAGGGTGTGAACTTCGGGATACATCGTCGTCTCTGCGTGCCTCGGTTATCTCTTACCCGAGCCCTTTACTTATGCACTTTACTTTGTGATAGCCATATTGTTTCTTGTCATATATCTTGCTATCACTTAGTTTTTTATCTTGCTTAGCATAAGTTGTTGGTTTGGTGCTTGACAAATTAACCGCTAGTTGATTCCGCATTTGTTCAAGCCTAAACCATAATTATTTTAAAGCGCCTATTCACCCCCCCTCTCTAGGCGACATCCACGATTTTTCAACAAGGAAAAAACATAAACTGGCACTGGGCACATGGTTAATAGGTTAGTCCCAAAAAATATAAAATAGCATACTAATGCATATAAAACATCCAAAACAGATAATATAATAGCATGGAACAATCAAAAATTATAGATACGTTGGAGACGTATCAAGCATCCCCAAGCTTAATTCCTACTCGTCCTTGAGTAGGTAAATGATAAAAACAAAATTTTTGATGTGGAATGCTGCCTAACATATTTATCCATGTAATTTTATTCATTGTGACATGAATTTTTAGATCCATAAGATTCAAAACAAAAGTTTAATATTGACATAAAAACAATAATACTTCAAGCATACTAATAAAGCAATCATGTCTTCTCAAAATAACATGGCCAAAGAAAGCTATCCCTAAAAAATCTAGCTATGCTCCATCTTCATCACACAAAGTATTAAATCATGCACAACCCCGATGACAAGCCAAGTAATTGTTTCATACTTTTGATGTTCTCAAACTTTTTCAACTTTTCGCAATACATGACCATGAGACATGGACATAACACTATAGGTGGAATAGAATATGGTGGTTGTCGAGAAGACAAAAAGAAGGAGGTAGTCTTACATCAACTAGGCATATCAACAGGCTATGGAGATGCCCGTCAATAGATATTAATGTGAGTGAGTAGAGATTGCCATGCAACAGATGCACTAGAGCTATAAGTTTATGAAAGCTCAAAAAGAAACTAAGTGGGTGTGCATCCAACTCGCTTGCTCACGAAGACCTAGGGAAATTTGAGGAAGCCCATCATTGGAATATACAAGCCAAGTTCTATAATGAAAAATTCCCACTAGTATATGAAAGTGATAACATAGGAGACTCTCTATCATGAGGATCATGGTGCTACTTTGAAGCACAAGTGTGGAAAAAGGATAGTAACATTGTCCCTTCCCTCTTTTCTCTCATTTTTTGGTGGGCTTCTTTGGCCTCTTTTTTTATTTGGGTTTCTTTGGCATCTTTTATTTTTCATAAAGTCCGGAGACTCTTCCCAACTTATGAGGGAATCATAGATTCCATCATCCTTTCCTCACCTGGGACAATGCTCTAATAATGATTGTCATCACACTTTTATTTACTTACAACTCAATAGTTAGAACAAAGATATGACTCTATATGAATGCCTCCGGTGGTGTATTGGGATGTGCAATGATCTAGAGTAGCAAATGATACCAAAAAACAAACAAGCCATGGAATCATCATGCTAGCTTTCTTACGATCATGCAAAGCAATATGACAATGATGGAGCGTGTCATAATAAAATGGAATGGTGGAAAGTTGCATGGTAATATATCTCGGAATGGCTATGGAAATGCCATAATAGGTAGGTATGGTGGCTGTTTTGAGGAAGGTGAAAGGTAGGTGTAAGGCACCGGCAAAAGTTGCACGGTACTAGAGAGGATAGCAATGGTGGAAGGGTGAGAGTGCTTATAAACCATGGACTCAACATTAGTCCTAAAGAACTCATATACTTATTGCAAAAGTCTATTAGCTATCGAAAGAAAGTACTACGTGCATGCTCCTAGGGGGATAGATTGGTAGGAAAAGACCATCGCTCGTCCCCGACCGCCACTCATAAGGAAGACAATCAATAAATAAATAATGCTCCGACTTCATCACATAACAGTTCACAATACGTCATATTAGGACTAAATTCATAACCAAAGAAAATTACCATGCTGTTTAGAGAGACTCTCAAAATAATATAAGTGAAGCATGAGAGTTCAACAATTCATATACAATAAAATCACCACCATGCTCTAAAAAGATATAAGTGAAGCACTAGAGCAAAATTGCCTAGCTCAAAAGATATAAGTGAAGCACATAGAGTATTCTAATAAATCACGATTCATGTGTGTCCCTCTCAAAAGGTGTGTACAGCAAGGATGATTGTGACAAACTAAAAAATAAAGACCCATATCATACAAGACGCTCCAAGCAAAACACATATCATGTGGTGAATAAAAATATAGCCTCAAGTAAATATACCAATAGACGAAGTCGAAAGAGGGGATGCCATCCGGGGCATCCCAAAACTTAGGCTCTTGGTTGTCCTTGAATATTACCCTGGGGTGCCTTGGGCATCCCCAAGCTTAGGCTCTTTCCACTCCTTATTACATAGTCCATCAAATCTTTACCCAAAACTTGAAAAGTTCACAACACAAAACTCAACAGAAAATCGAGATCCGTTAGTATAAGAAAACAAAATCACCACTTTTGGTACTGTTGTGAACTCATTCTTTGTTTATATTGGTGTAATATCTGCTGTATTCCAACTTCTCCATGGTTCATACCCCCCGATATTACCCATAGATTCATCAAAATAAGCAAACAACACATAGAAAACAGAATCTGTCAAAAACAGCACAGTCTGTAGCAATCTGGATATTTTGAGTACTTCTGTAACTCTAAAAATTCTGAAAATTAGGAAAGCTTATAAACCTTGTGTAAAAAATTCAGATCAAAAGAACGCTTATGTGAATTATGAAAATTATTTTACTGGGCGCAAAAGTTTCTGTTTTTCAGCAAGATCAAATCAACTATCACCGTAAGCCATCCCAAAGGTCTTACTTGGCACAAACACTAATTAAAAAACAAAAAAACATCTAACCAGAGGCTAGATGAGTTATTTATTGAAAAACACAACCAAAAAAGCAAGAACAACAATAAAATTGGGTTGCCTCCCAGCAAGCGCTATTGTTTAACGCCCTTAGCTAGGCATTGATAATTTTGATGATGCTCATATGAAAGACAAGAATTGAAGCACAAAGAGAGACATGTGAAAAACGCATCTAAGTCTAACATACTTCCTATGCATAAGCATTTTATATGCAAAAAAATTATCAAGGCAAGCAAAAACTAGCATATGCAAGGAAGAAGAAAGAAGCAATAGCAATCTCAACATATAGAGAGGTAATTTAGTAACATGAAAATTTCTACCACAATATTTTCCTCTCTCATAATAATTGCACGTGGGATCATATTCAAATTCAACAATATAGCCATCACATAACATATTCTCTACACGATCCTCATGCATGCAAAGTTGACACTCTTCTTAGATAGTGGGATTAACATTAACAAAGTCATGACGTATCCAAACCCACTTTTATCAAAAAAAATCATAACATTGATCATTCTCCAAAGTAGTGGGATCATTATTACCTAGAGTTGACACTCTTTCAAACCCACTTTCAATATTAATGCAAACATATTCATCATGAGGCTTAAATAAATTTTCAAGAGCATAAGAAAAATCACCCCAATCATGATCATTGCAATAAGTAGTGAGCATGCTAACTAGCATCCCCAAGCTTAGGGTTTTGCATATCATTAGCACAATTGACATTAATAGAATTTATAAGAACATCATTGCAATCATGCTTTTGATTCAAGGGGCTATCAAGTGTAATAGCAATAATTTCATGTTTAACATAAGGAACTATAGCAAGTTCATCTCCATAAGCATCATTAATATTGGCATCATGGACACAAGAATAGCGAGCATCATGTTCATCAAGAGGGGATAATTCAATCAAATCAACGGAATCACAATCATCTATAGATTCATGCATATCATCATTTTCTTCCAAAGCAACGGACATTCTCTCAATGAATTCTTTAACATAGGCATTATGATCATAGTTTTCATAGCAATATTTAAGTATGTCAAAAATTTCAGATTTGTAGAGAGTAATATCATACTTTTCAATCAAAGAAGCAACAATGGTACGCGTCGGTGCTATACAAACGGTTTTCAACCCCTTTATGTGACGGCATTTGGAACCGTCGCCAAGTGAGTGTGGGCGATAGGGGGTCCTTCCCACACAACCCAGAAACCGTCGGGGATAAGGAGCCTACAGTACTCCTACTCGTTTGTGCTTGCATTGCCATCGCAGTCGGTATTCTGTGGTGCTACGTTTATGATGCGCAACCCATCACAAACGGTTCACTATTATAGAACGTGTATGAGAAGCATACAATCACACACATTCGCTTTTACCAAACCTTGTGCGATAACTAATTAAGAAGATTAGCTAATCATCATACGAGTGTCGGACAGGATTACAAAACGTCGGACCATCGTAACATCATCGTACACGACAACTATCACACACGCTATTCTGTGGTGCAACGTTTACGATGCATACTTCATCAGAAACAGTTCATGGTTGCGAATCATATACGATAAGGCAACTATCGCAAACGTTAGTTTGCCCGCACCGTTTGTGATATTGTCTGACATCGCACACGCTTTGAAAATGGCAACTTTGTGCATGCTTGCACGCGTTTCCTGTCAGGACCCCGATCCTAAGTCACACCGATCTAGCATGTAACACATCATATCACTTTGCGGCCTCACGCACGGTATTCCCACGGGTGCCACCTTACCTGGCCCGGGACCGTTTGCGCCTTTTGGTTCACGTATATGATAGTGCCGCTAGCATCCATATGACAAAGAACCCGGGCTGACATGGCTAGTCGTGAACCCAAAGTGGCACTAACTTACAGGGACAGGCATACATGACCCAACAACGAACGTGTCGGTCATCAGCGAGTGAATCCAGGCTGTATCACTGGGCTAGCAGGACTCCGGTGAACCGGGCTGTAGTGGGCTAACAGGACTCCGGAATTCATCGCGTGACATTTCCCCGAGTGGATAGACACAGGAACGAAGAAGGACACATGCCGGCCAGGCTAAGTGTTCCGGAGCAGTAGCAAGCTACCATGGCTCAGTGGAAACACTAGGAGACATTTCCCGGTAAGAGAGGCTTCTAAGGATAAACAACTAGATAGTCAGATCCCACACATACCAAGCATTTCAATAACATACACACAATATGCTCGATATGTGCAAATACAACATGGCATCACAACATGACTCTACAACTCAAGCATTTTATTCAATAGGCTCCGAGGAGCGACATATTACAATCATGGGTCTCATGACCCAACAATCAGAGCATACAAGTCAAAGCACATGCGGAAGCTTAACGTGTCTAGGTATAGACATCTACAAATGAAAAAGGCTGAGAAGCCTGACTATCTACCAGATCCTGCCGAGGGCACAAGATCATAGCTGAGGTAACAAGCTAAACGTCGAAGTTCACGCGGTACTACTAGCGAGACTGAAGTCTCTCTGCAAAAACATAAATTAAGCAACATGAGTACAAATGTACCCAGCAAGACTTACATCAGATCTAACTACATATGCATCATTATCAACAAGGGGATGGTGGGGTTTCACTGCAGCAGGCCAGCTTTGACTCGGTGGCTATCCTAAACTACGACTGCAAGTAACTCTTTTGAGGTGGCGCACACGAGTCCACATATTCACCATATCAATACACCACTATGGATCCGCTCCCGTCTCCCTATGAGAACGCCATCCATAGCACTCACGCTTATCTTGCGTATTTTAGAGTATCCACTTTCACTTGTCTATGAACTGTACAGGCAACCCAGAAGTCCTTTACCGCGGACACGGCTATTCGAATAGATGATGTTAACCCTGCAGGGGTGTACTTCTTCACACACGCTCTCACCACTCACCGCCGTTTACACGACATGTACTCGGCAACCTTCAAGCGGAAGCCCAGCGAGGGTGTCGGCCACGACCTGACTAACCACACAAGTCTCTCGTCCAGGTTTATCGCCTATTCAGGTTCCATCCGCAAGGAGATCCGGCCGAGGTGTCGCTCACGGCCCCAAACAATGTGTGCAGGGTTCCCAAGCCCACCTCGACGGGTGGATCTACGCTTGGTACACCGTGCCACGGTGCCTAGTCTGTCCCAAGCCCACCTGTACCGGGTACCAATTGGTAGACTACTAACACAACCTACAAACACCAGAAACTAGTTGCAACTCCTGGACAGAGATCGAGTTGATTAATAAGTCGAGAGGGGCACTTAAGCATTCCAATGTGTGGTAGTAACTGGTCATGGATCACAAACACAGAACTCAGTTCCTGAGGACGGCTGCAATGAGACAACCCACCATGTACTCCTACATGGCCTCTCACCGCTACCTTTACCAAATCGTGTTCACACACTTAGCTCTCAACAGTAGGACATGTTCACACACCTCTGATTCATCCCCGATGAATCAGACCTGACTCAACTCTAAGCAGTAGCAGGCATGACAGCAAGCATGAATGAGTAGGCACATCAGGGCTCAAACAACTCCTACTCATGCTAGTGGGTTTCATCTATTTACTGTGGCAATGACAGGTCATGCAGAGGATAAAGGGGTTCAACTACCGCAGCAAATAACAGTTGTATCGTTGTTGTCCTAATGCAGTAAAATAGACCAGGAGTGAGAGAGTGGGATTGTATCGGAATGAACAAGGGGGTTTTGCTTGCCTGGCACTTCTGAAGATAATATAGTTCTTCATCGGTGTCATCGAACTCATCGTCGGTACGTCGTCTACTGAGAGGGGACAAACACCGACAAACAAAGGAGAAACACAATCAATGCCATGCAACAATATGATGCATGAAGATGACATGGCAATATGATGTTGATTGGCCTAATGCATCTAGCAACAAGTTAAATGGGGTTGGTTTGAACACTAGGTTCAAATTCAAACTCCATATGTGAGAGTTTAAATGCCATTTAATTGATTTGACCTGATCAGCAGGTATAAGTTGTTCTAACATGCATGAAAATGGTACCGATGGATAGATTGGATTTTTCTGATCATTTTTCATATATAATTTGTTTGATTTGGAGTTACGGTTGAATTTCTATGATTTTTAGAAGTTTAGAGCATTTTCTGGAATTTCCTGTATAAAAATAAATCCAGAAAATACTTATTGCGTCAGCATTGCGTCCGGGTGACGTCAGCAGGTCAAAGGTGCCAGCCCAGGTCAAACCTGACGGCTGGGACCCACATGTCAGTGTAACAACTAACTAACAGAGTTAGTTAGCGTTAGGTTAGCACTAACCTAGGTTAATTAGAGCCTGGGCCCACTTGTCAGTGAGTCAACTAATTAACTAAGTTAATTAGTGCTAATTAAACTCACATCTAAACTAAATAGGGGCATGGCCCACGCGTTAGTGACCCTGGGGAGGTCAAACCCTAGGTCAAACGAGTCAACCTCGCCGGACTTGGTCCACGGCTCATCGCCGACGACGCCAGAGACGGCGGAGGTTCTCGGGTTTGCGTCTCCGACGACCAAACGGGCGGCCGAGAGCAAGCGCGGGGAGCTGGGGCTCGCCCGCATCCAGGGAGGCATGCGGCAGCAGCGGGGACAGCCGGAGCTCGCCGGAAACGAGCTCGAGGCGGCGCCGGCATTCGGGTGTATCTGGCTACGGGGCCGCAGTGGCCGTGGTATCGCGTTCGTGGCACCTACAGCAGCTACGTGAGGCATCGAGCATGTTGGACACGATGCCCGGACCAAATGGTCGCCGGAGTCGTGTCGGCAGCGAGTGCAGGCGGCGGCACAGTCGGGCGAGAGGGGTGTGGCGGCTATGGCGTGCCAGAGAGAGAACAGAGAGGGGGAGGATGATCAGAAGCTCACGTAGATCATGACGGGCGAGTCGGTGCAAGCGGGGCGGCGAGGGGGATCTCCGGCGGCCGATGGCATGGATGAGGATGATGGCGTTGCTTCGGGCGTCCCATGAGCGCGTGCTTCGTCTTGGGGCTCCGTGGCGTCGAGGCGGAGCCTCGGGACAGCACAGAGAGTCGGGGGAGAGGCGATGGCCGCGGTGGTGTTCGTCGGCGGCAGCGACAGTGCTCGGTGGTTGCGTGCGAGAGAGCCAGAGGAGGAGAGATGCTCGGGGAGAGAGTGAGAGCGCCTGGGGGGGTGCGTGGCCGTCTCCGTGGCGTCGGAAGGGCCTCGAGGCGCCTCGGTGAGGCAGGCAAGCAGGGAGGTGGCGTGGCGCCCGCGCGTGCGCCGGCGCACTCCTCTGTGCCTGCCTGGCGAGAGGAAGCAGGTGCTGGCACGGGCCAGCATAGTGCTGGGCCGGCCAGTGGGCTGCCAGGTCGGCTAGCTGGGGTGCTACAGTGCTGGGCCAGGTGGGCTGCAGGTAAGTCCAGGTGAGTTTGCTCTCTCTCTCTTTTGTTTCCTCTTTTCTATTTTTCTGTAACTTCTGGGCTTTATTAAAAATGTCAGGGCTTTTCCAAAAATCATGAAACTAATCATGACTACTGTTTGGAATATATCCAATAGTAAACATTTTAGTTTATGATTATTTGAGCATTTAAAATATTTAATAGCATTTAAATGCCCAAATGCAAATACTATAAGATTTAATTCAGAGCCCAAATATGTCATGGAAACAATGTGCAACACCCCTGGTTATGTCTCCAGCATTTTCCAGAAATGATGAACATTTTTAGAAGTCATTTGGAATCACTGAGAAAATTTTAGTTGAACCTAGTGAATTCATTAGGTGCTAGGGTTTGGGCAATCCCCATTTCAAGTTCATTTGAATGTTAAACATGATGCACACATGAAGGGCTAGCCTATTGCATACCAGGACTAGGGACGTGACAACTCACCCCCACTAAGCAAAAATCTCGTCCCGAGATTCAAGCGTAGGGTAAGATGAAGGGGAAACGCAAACTAGTATAATCTTCACGATCCAGGGTGCACTTCATAAGAGCGTTGATTTGATCCTCATCTTTGTCTCGACGTCTTGCTCTGAGAACTCCATCCAACATGACAACGAGAAGAAAGGAAAATTCTAGAAGAATCGATCTTCTCGAAGATCGAACAACTTAGGATCAACTCGCGGAATGAGGCATAGCAACACCACTCGAGCTGAGACACAAAACACACATCGAGAGGGATGGAGTGGAACAAATGACGAGGGTTCACTAGGTAGACAACAATTCCACGCTTAAAAGGGTGGTGAACGGTTGTCAACGTAGCAAGGAGTTGAGTTGCCATGATGCCACAGCGGGACATCCTGGAGGAGGGTGATTCATAGATTATTACCTTAAGTGCCAAAAAGAATTACCTTTGATTCAGAGATCATCGAAAATCTTTTATACCAACCTAAGGCAATTCTCGAGCGACCATTTGGAGGGGTTCGGTAGAATGGCATACCCGGATTAGAATGGACGATGTGGATTACCTTGTTGAAAACAACACTAGGTATGATTTTAGTAACTGGGGAGAAGCTCAATAGTAGAGAGTGAGTCCATTGTTTGAAAAGTTATAGCATAACCGAGGAAGCTAGGAGCAATCCTACTTAGTGTCGCTGATAGCACCTAGAGCTTATGCGTGCTCTCAAGAACTTGAGCATTTCCATATTCATCAAGGTTTACCAATATCCGTGTCAAGGATCCGGGCAACACAACTTACTACCATGATGAATGGTGATGGAGGATGCAGATGCAAAGAAAGATAACACCTTCTCAGATTTCACCTTAGCAAAACCAAGGGGACAAAATCTGGATGATTAACCAAGAGACATTTAGCACTCCGCTTCTAATGTTCTCCTTGATGTGCTAGCGTAATCCATTCATAGATATGGTTTGATATCTAGAACATCAAGTAAAAGGTCGGACTTCGGGATCTCAAAAATCCATAAGGGTCAACTAGGGAGGAAATCCCACAAAATCCTTATGGGGTGTGGCCAACTTCTTCAAGCAAGATACTACAATAATAGGTCTTTCGGCTAGGTGTGTTGGCCATGACATCCATGTTACCGGGTACAGAGAGACCAATATTATAATTCTTGGGACACGTTCCAACCATCATATCTGCCTGAGATTCAGATCTGGTTGGTGTCAGGATATTCCATACTCATCGAGACTAGGAAGAAAAATGAAAGTTTGCAACACAAATCGAGGAGATGACGTTGCGAGATTCTCGGGAAATGAACGATGATAGCAAGCTCCAAAACATGAGCAGGTTCTGCTACAACATGTGAACACGTTGTCCCAGACAAGCATGACCACGTAGTAGTCTTATAATAAAACACTACCGAGTTTCGGTCGGGAACCATCAACGAGGATATCGAAGTCCTAACATAAGTCCGGATTAGCTCTTATGAAGGAATTCCTTTTCCTGGAATAAATCAGTTAGTGGCTTGGTGTGCTAGGGAATTCATATGGAATGAAGATGATCAGTCTAACAAACCACGGAATACTTCGCACGTGCATAACTGACTTGGGATGATTCCAGAGGAGGAAAAAACATGCTTTCTCGAATTCACGGCGGCAACTTGCATCAAATGCACATGAATTAGAGGAAGTCACTTCTTTTCATCCAAACATATGCTTCACGAACGAGTCATGAAGATAATGCTTATAAAAAGTTTCCAACACTAGCTTGATGTCCGACAAAATCATGGAGAAGATAAGGATGTTGTCGATGGGCTCAACCACAATTTATCAAAATTTCCATAAAATGGAATTCCACGACTAGGTGAACAAGGTGATAGCATTGGTCAGACAAAAAGATGTAATGGTGTATGCTCGAGGGTTCAACCACGAATAAGACAACATTACGAACATCGTTGGTTCTGATTCGATTTGACGATAGCCCATACTCAAATCAAAGTTTTTATAAGATAATAGGTCCAACAACTGATCACGGGGACCAATCAATGAAGATATCATCTTTCTTCAACTAACACACCAACACCAGGATATCCCTTTGAAACGAACTAAGTTAAGTAAGCTTTTATCTTCCAACTCTCCAAGTTGTTGTTTAGCTTAACCAACTAGCTCAGGGTTATCCAACATGGATTCTTGGAGAAAGGGTGGTTTCGAAAACCAGCTTGATCACGAGCTCAACATAGCGGTCAGGTGACAACCTGGTGATACTTCCGAGAAGATAATCGGAAAATCACGAACCACCGGTATGCTTCTAAGCTCGAGAACAATCTTGCTTTTCAGGGCAAGACGATATGATCAAATAAGCGAGGGATTGGCACAATCCTAACTCATTGATCGAGAAGTGCACTGGAAGTAAGGACTAGGTAGCACGATCAGTCTTAGAATGATGATTCAAGAACCAACACGCTAAGAATGAAATTATTGTCCTTTAACTACCAAGCAACAAGGTTGCTAGCAGTATTGATTTCACACATCACGATTCACTTGTCGGCATTCCGGTTCAATAACACGGGGACCGAGAAATGAATAATGATGGCGAGAAGTATCACTGCACCAAGAATTCGTAAGATGATGTGTAATTCCTATGACTTTCTTGACATAAAGAGGGTAATACTTCAGGGTAGAACAGAACAAAAACTAGATTAGTATTTGATCTGCGGAGTATGACTACTTTGACCCAATCCTAGATATGGATGAGGTACTGGAGTTCATTTCTCCTAGTCATTCTGGGATAGAATGGCTCGACGGACCACAAGAGTAATAGGCATTGATATGCATAATCACTCCTGACTATCAATTGATAGACAAGGGCCAGAAAACAACTAAAGAGGGACAACTCAAAAGAACATATGATTTTCTGAGTTGTGGATGCATAGATTAGCATGTCGAACAAGTTCAACATGTTTCTTCCGGATAACCCATGCAGAAAGGTAGAACTGGTAGAGTCACAACATGGAATCGAGAACTCATCAAGAGCACTCTGGTTGTGATCTTTTGGTTCAAAAGAACTTCTGCCATAGGCAGTTCATGGTATTTGGAAGAAGGAAATACCACAGACCTCGAGGACTATCGCAAAGGTTACTAATATCCTAAAGGCACTAGCAAACACTATCAACATGAAGTAAGTATGGTGAATCTCGGGTTCAAAACCCAGAAGTGGAATGCCTACTAACTAAGTGGCATCACAGCATGCTTTCGGGAATGATGGCCAGAGTCATCACACTGGGATCATAAAACATGGCTAGACTAATAGATGATCCCCTGAGACACCTAGGGTCATAATAATAACTCCAACATTAATGTCAAGGCAATAGAATACCTCAACTCAGCGTTTAGTGTGCTTAATCTGGCCCAAAGAAACATTGGGAAGGGAAAGGGGGGTTTGCAAATGCATCAGACTATTTAGAAACCTGGGATGACTCGGACAGCATAACGGCTGTAAATGCTCAAAAGATTTGAGACATCCTGCAAAAATGGTGGCATAACCACTCAGAAGCATAATAAGAAGGTTTCGAGACCAACTATGAACACATAGAGGTAGTAGGAACTGAACTGAGGTCTAAATCCATCAATCCTAAGAGTCTTCGGATTAGTAACACGTGATCCTAATAGAAAGAAGAGAAAACCTAGTTCCTTAACCCCATAGGAAAAATAAGATGACTCAGATCAGAAGGGCATAAGGTATAAGGAGTAAAAAGAGCCTTACGTTCCAACCCACAATCAATTCCCTTATATAACTAAAGAATTTCTAGACTCAACTTCGACCAGTTTGGCTTGGTAGTCCTACAGGCAGTCAAGCTCTAATACCAAAGCTGTCAGGACCCCGATCCTAAGTCACACCGATCTAGCATGTAACACATCATATCACTTTGCGGCCTCGCGCACGGTATTCCCACGGGTGCCACCTTACCTGGCCCGGGACCGTTTACGCCTTTTGGCTCACGTATTTGATAGTGCCGCTAGCATCCATATGAAAAAGAACCCGGGCTGACATGGCTAGTCGTGAACCCAAAGTGGCACTAACTTACAGGGACAGGCATACATGACCCAACAACGAACGTGTCGGTCATCAGCGAGTGAATCCAGACTGTAGCACTGGGCTAGCAGGACTCCGGTGAACCAGGCTGTAGCGGGCTAACAGGACTCCGGAATTCATCGCGTGACATTTCCCCGAGGGGACAGACACAGGAACGAAGAAGGACACATGTCGGCCAGCCTAAGTGTTCCGGAGCAGTAGCAAGCTACCATGGCTCAGTGGAAACACTAGGAGACATTTCCCGGTAAGAGAGGCTACTAAGGATAAACAACTAGATAGTCAGATCCCACACATACCAAGCATTTCAATAACATACACACAATATGCTCGATATGTGCAAATACAACATGGCATCACAACATGACTCTACAACTCAAGCATTTTATTCAATAGGCTCCGAGGAGCGACATATTACAATCATGGGTCTCATGACCCAACAATCAGAGCATACAAGTCAAAGCACATGCGGAAGCTTAACATGTCTGGGTACAGACATCTACAAATGAAAAAGGCTGAGAAGCCTAACTATCTACCAGATCCTGCCGAGGGCACAAGATCGTAGCTGAGGTAACAAGCTAAACGTCGAAGTCCACGCGGTACTACTAGCGAGACTGAAGTCTCTCTGCAAAAACATAAATTAAGCAATGTGAGTACAAATGTACCCAGCAAGACTTACATCAGATCTAACTACATATGCATCATTATCAACAAGGGGATGGTGGGGTTTAACTGCAGCAGGCCAGCTTTGACTCGGTGGCTATCCTAAACTACGACTGCAAGTAACTCTTTTGAGGTGGCGCACACGAGTCCACATATTCAGCATATCAATACACCACTATGGATCCGCTCCCGTCTCCCTACGAGAACGCCATCCATACCACTCACGCTTATCTTGCGTATTTTAGAGTATCCACTTTCACTTGTCTATGAACTGTACAGGCAACCCAGAAGTCCTTTACCGCGGACACGGCTATTCGAATAGATGATGTTAACCCTGCAGGGGTGTACTTCTTCACACACGCTCTCACCACTTACCGCCGTTTACACGACATGTACTCGGCAACCTTCAAGCGGAAGCCCAGCGAGGGTGTCGGCAAAGACCTGACTAACCACACAAGTCTCTCGTCCAGGTTTATTGCCTATTCGGGTTCCATCCGCAAGGAGATCCGGCCGGGGTGTCGCTCACGGCCCCAAACAATGTGTGCAGGGTTCCCAAGCCCACCTCGATGGGTGGATCTATGCTTGGTACACCGTGCCACGGTGCCTAGTCTGTCCCAAGCCCACCTGTACCGGGTACCACTTGGTAGACTACTAGCACAACCTACAAACACCAGAAACTAGTTGCAACTCCTGGACAGAGATCGAGTTGATTAATAAGTCGAGAGGGGCACTTAAGCATTCCAATGTGTGGTAGTAACTGGTCATGGATCACAAACACAGAACTCAGTTCCTGAGGACAGCTGCAATGAGACAACCCACCATGTACTCCTACATGGCCTCTCAACGCTACCTTTACCAAATCGTGTTCACACACTTAGCTCTCAACAGTAGGACATGTTCACACACCTCTGATTCATCCCCGATGAATCAGACCTGACTCAACTCTAAGCAGTAGCAGGCATGACAGCAAGCATGAATGAGTAGGCACATCAGGGCTCAAACAACTCCTACTCATGCTAGTGGGTTTCATCTATTTACTGTGGCAATGACAGGTCATGCAGAGGATAAAGGGGTTCAACTACCGCAGCAAATAACAGTTGTATCGTTGTTGTCCTAATGCAGTAAAATAGAGCAGGAGCGAGACAGTGGGATTGTATCGGAATGAACAAGGGTGTTTTGCTTGCCTAGCACTTCTGAAGATAATATAGTTCTTCATCGGTGTCATCGAACTCATCGTCGGTACATCGTCTACTGAGAGGGGACAAACACCGACAAACAAAGGAGAAACACAATCAATGCCATGCAACAATATGATGCATGAAGATGACATGGCAATATGCTGTTGATTGGCCTAATGCATCTAGTAACAAGTTAAATGGGGTTGGTTTGAACACTAGGTTCAAATTCAAACTCCATATGTGAGAGTTTAAATGCCATTTAATTGATTTGACCTGATCAGCAGGTATAAGTTGTTCTAACATGCATGAAAATGGTACAGATGGATAGATTGGACTTTTCTGATCATTTTTCATATATAATTTGTTTGATTTGGAGTTACGATTGAATTTCTATGATTTTTAGAAGTTTAGAGCATTTTCTGGAATTTCCTGTATAAAAATAAATCCAGAAAATACTTATTGCGTCAGCATTGCGTCAGGGTGACGTCAGCAGGTCAAAGGTGCCAGCCCAGGTCAAACCTGACAGCTGGGACCCACATGTCAGTGTAACAACTAACTAACAGAGTTAGTTAGCGTTAGTTTAGCACTAACCTAGGTTAATTAGAGCCTAGGCCCACTTGTCAGTGAGTCAACTAATTAACTAAGTTAATTAGTGCTAATTAAACTCACACTTAAACTAAATAAGGGCATGGCCCATGCGTCAGTGACCCTGTGGGGGTCAAACCCCAGGTCAAACGAGTCAACCTCGCCGGACTTGGTCCATGGCTCATCGCCGGCGACGCCAGAGACGGCGGAGGTGCTCGAATTTGCGTCTCCGGCGACCAAACGGGAGGCCGAGAGCACGCGCGGGGAGCTGGGGCTCGCCCGCATCCAGGGAGGCATGCGGCAGCAGCGTGGACGGCCGGAGCTCGCAGGAAACGAGCTCGAGGCGGCGCCGGTGTTCGGGTGTATCTGGCTACAGGGCTGCAGTGGCCGTGGTATCGCGTTCGTGGCACCTACAGCAGCTACGCGAGGCATCGAGCATGTTGGACAGGACGCCTGGACCAAATGGTCTCCTGAGTCGTGTCGGCGGCGAGTGCAGGCGGCGGCGCAGTCGGGCGAGAGGGGTGTGGCGGCTACGGCGTGCCAGAGAGAGAACGGAGAGGGGGAGGACGATCAGAAGCTCACGTAGATCACGACGGGCGAGTCGGTGAGCTCGGGGAGGGGTCGGAGCAAGCGGGGCGGCGAGGGGGATCTCCGGCGGCCGACGGCATGGATGAGGATGATGGCGTTGCTTCGGGCATCCCGCGAGCGCGTGCTTCATCTTGGGGCTCCGTGGCGTCGAGGCGGAGCCTCGAGACAGCACAGAGAGTCGGGGGAGAGGCGATGGCTGCGGTGGTGTTCGTCGGTGGCAACGACAGCGCTCGATGGTTGCGTGCGAGAGAGCCAGAGGAGGAGAGGAGCTCAGGGAGAGAGTGAGAGGGCCTGGGGGGTGCGTGGCCATCTCCTTGGCGTCGGAAGGGCCTCGAGGCGCCTCAGTGAGGCAGGAAAGCAGGGAGGTGGCGTGGCGCCCCCGTGCGCGCCGGTGCGCTCCTCTCTGCCTACCTGGCGAGAGGAAGCAGGTGGCTGGCACGGGCCAGCACAGTGCTGGGCCGGCCAGTGGGCTGCCAGGTGGGCTGGCTGGGCTGCTACAGTGCTGGGCCAGGTGGGCTGCAGGTAAGTCGAGGTGAGTTTGAACTCTCTCTCTTTTGTTTCCTCTTTTATATTTTTCTATAACTTCTGGGCTTTATTAAAAATGTCAGGGCTTTTCCAAAAATCATGAAACTAATCATGACTACTGTTTGGAATATATCCAACAGTAAACATTTTAGTTTATGATTATTTGAGCATTTAAAATATTTAATAGCATTTAAATGCCCAAATGCAAATACTTCAGAGCCCAAATATGTCATGGAAAAAATGTGCAACACCCCTGGTTATGTCTCCAGCATTTTCCAGAAATGATGAACAGTTTTAGAAGTCATTTGGAATCACTGAGAAAATTTTAGTTGAACCTAGTGAATTCGTTAGGTGCTAGGGTTTGGGCAATCCCCATTTCAAGTTCATTTGAAAGTTAAACATGATGCACACATGAAGGGTTAGCCTATTGCATACCAGGACTAGGGACGTGACATTTCCTCTCTATGTACCATGTCGGATTATGGTGTATATCGCAAACGTTTGTGTTCTACCAACCGTGTGTGCCGTAACGACTTGGAGAGCATAATTTTACCGTAATTTAATTGCTGCTATTTCAAATTATACTGGATTTGAATTTGAATTTATGTTATAGCTTTATTCATATCCATCAGGTTCAAACAACCAATGCATTATTCGATTCATAGGTACATATGTTCAGAATTACATAAGAACCAAATAAAGAATGATGAACAATAGTTGTGTACTTGTACTATTAAAGACGGTAAAGAAAGAGGCGAAATACATTTTGGTTGCTGAACAAGGTTAAGCGGAATGCCCATATTGTGCCCTCCTCCATGCAGAAGGCACGCACGACTCTAGTCCAACCCCTTGCGATAGCCGTCTGTTCTTCCTTCACGGTCTTCATGGAAACATATAGATAATCATCGTGTTCTGGTAGAAATACTTTAACCTTTGCATGCCCACCAATCATGTAGCTTGAGAGGTAATCTTGAGTAAACTGCTTTGGCAACCACTGCAAAGGAAAAAGATTCAGACATTGTCATCTAACACAACTCATTATGGGCAGTAAAAAGAAGGTTGCAGAGTTCTTACTTGCCATCCTGCAGTTCATTGTTGTCTTGGATAAAGTGTAAACAAATAGTTTAATTGCCATCTTTTGACACATTTCACTAACAATCTTTATCAGATTCCTCACTTGATGATGGTTCATCGATATCTCA
This sequence comes from Triticum dicoccoides, assembly GCF_002162155.2. Lineage (NCBI taxonomy): Eukaryota > Viridiplantae > Streptophyta > Magnoliopsida > Poales > Poaceae > Triticum > Triticum dicoccoides. Next base: position 540,906,289 of record NC_041385.1, on the reverse strand, counting down.
TTGCCCCATACGCAAAAAGGGTCAAAGCACGGATCTTTACCAATGACATATGTACCTAAAAGCACGAAGTTAATATTAGAAGCTACACAGCAATTGCACAATTATGTAGTACAACGCTCTTTTATAATATCTTATAACATCCAATATACTCACATATTAGATGAATTAACATCTTATATTATGGGCCGAAAGGAGTTTATTGCATTCTTACAAATTATCGGCTGATTAACTACTGTTGTATCGATGGGTTAGAGTTGGTTTGAGCTAGTTCAGGCTCAAATAGCCCTAAAGTATATCCAAACATGAGGGCTAGTTTGAGCTAGTTGCATATAAACCACCAAAGAAAACTATCCAACCCAGGAGGTGCTAATTGGAGCTAGTTCTCCTAGTGCATTTATTGTCAATCTAACCCTGTCATCCAAACACCTCTTTGGATGGAGTATTGGAGTTAGTTCAGGATTAGTCATGAGCTAGAAACTAACTCTAACTGCTAGCAAAGTTGAGTATCCCAACAGGGATGTGTTGTTGTTGTTGTTGCTGCTCTTCCTTGTTGTTGCTGCTGCTCTTCCTTGTTGCTATATCTAGACATCATCAAAACATTAAGGTAACACTCTTCCTTGTTGCTATGTAGCCTAGGATTGCATATTTTAGACATTAAGTACAGTGCATGTTGCTATCTAGACTCAGATATATTACATACGGCCCTAGTTAACCTAATGATAAATGGGTTACAGATATATTTAGTTAAAAGTCCGATTCACCAATTAGTCCCTTATCAGCCACCGGCCTATATGGTACCAGCTACCGATATCCTGAACAGTGAGTATATATAAGCCATGGGATGAAAATAACCTCGATGGAAAATAGCAGTCGTTCCCAAAATTGTCATGTGTAGGTACATCGAGAGGCATGTTAAGCACAATAGGCTAAACATCAATCAAAAATTATCCATGGCAGACAAAATAATCTCCAAAAGATAGCTTCAGTGTGCAGGTTTAAGCACGCTAGTAAAGCAAAACAAGTGGAAAGGTGTGTTAACTGCAACACGCCCAACATTTAACAACAAGCAAACATAGTCATTCAAACTGGTATTGTGCTGGTCTAAGTACACTGGTTATTGTTAAATAAAAATGGAAAGGCGTGTTAACTACAAGATGCAGCAACCAAACGTAGTCATTCATAGTGGTATTGTTGAAACTGGTACTGATGAAATTGAACGACATAGTTCATACTTACACATATTGAACATCACGTTGTGAATAACTGGAATAAACAAGGCATACTACGAACAACCAAAGATAGCATTTGAAACTGGACATATGCTAACTACAAATAACCGAACAATCAAAAAAAATTTAAAAGAGGCATATGCTAGCTATAACGGGCTTAACAGAAAGAAAATATATGCATTCCTATCAGTATATTTAAAACTGGATTGATGAAATGTACTGCACAGTAAATAATTGCACATATAGAGCATCACATTATGAACAACAAAAATAAACAAGGCATACTGCAAACAACCAAATATAGCAATTAAAACTGGACATATTCTCACTACACTACAAAAGGGACTCGACAAAACAAATCATGGGTTTCCCCCTATGAAGAGGCACGGCAAAACAAATCATGGGTTTCCTCACATGTCACAGATGGGCTCGTTCCGTGGGAAGAGCATGGACCCTGGATGCGCTCCATGTCGCAGATGGGCTCCTTCACCTTGGAAGAGCATGGTTGTAGGGTGCCCTCCCTGATGTCGCAGATGGGCTCTTTCCCCTTGGAAGAGCATATGGGCTTGGAAGAGTCGGAGAGGGTGTCCTCCTCGTGGTCGCTGTCGATGAGGTCTGACTTGGAAGCTGTGGATCCCAAGCCAACGTCGCAGAACGTGTCCTTCAGAAATGACAAATTGTTGACAAGCTGATGGCAATGTAGGATGGCAAATTGTTGACAGCGAGCCAGAGGAGATCAGCGGCGGGGCCATGGATGAGATCGATGGCGGTTGAACCCGAGGGGTTGGGGGTGGGACACTTAACCTGTGACATAGCCCGCCTCAGGCCGTCACTGTCGATGACCTTGATGTCATAGCCGGCGTCCGCGACATACCCGCATACTCTAGCCTGCTGCTTGAGTGCGTGCGGCCAGTAATGGTGATCAGCTTCCTCGGCGACATCGGGCGAAGAGACCGCAATACACCTCTTTTGGGCCAGTCGCTCCTCGAGCTCGACGAGAAGTGTAGCCAGGCTTAGGTTGCGACGCTCTGGAGTGGGGGGTCGGGATGGGGATGGGGATATGTGGGAAAGGGGGCATTTGGCAGGCATCATCTAAGAAACTCACGGCAGCCTGGGTATGGAGATCGGTGGGTGTAAGCTGCACGGGCAAACTGTCAGATGTTGACAATGGAGGCCTTGCAATGGCGGCGACGACGAGCACCTCGCTAGGCTTTCGAGCGAGGGAGGGTGTGTGTGTGCGCGCACGCCCGAGGAGGTTTTGGTGTGTGTGTGTGTGTGTGTGTGAAGGGGGGCGGGGTGTGTTTAACGAAATGACGCGGGTACTGAAAATTTTACTACGCGGGAGTCAGACGCGGGAGTGAAATGCCGGGGCTATTGAAAATTTTCATGATGGCGTATCACACATGGTCCGGAGATAACAAACGTGTGTTATGAAACAGAAAAACCCTCGAGGTGGGCATATATTTTTGAGGGATGCACGCGGGATTGGGAACAAGAAACATCACACACGGTTGAAACACAATAACTGTGTGTTATCAAACAGAAAAAATGTGCAGGCGGGTAGATATTTTTGAGAGGGGAAGCCTCGTGGATCCCAATGTACTGTACGGATGTGTCCGTGACCGGGCCACGGGCGTGGCACATGGTTAGTTTGAGTGAACCGTGTCTGTTGCATCATCCGACTTGTCTAATGTTCATAAATTTGGCAAAAAAAATGACGCGGGAGATGGTCAGAACACGAATACGCTTGCATGTGGACCAAATTTATGTATGAAAATGGTGGTTTGAGTTCAAATACCAAATGCAACTTCGATGTGGCACCTATATCGCAAAGTGCATGGTATTGCTTGCCCCCTCGTGTCGGCACGTAGGGAATCCTAAGCTATGAATGCATGCCCCCCAACCGAGGTTCACCTAGCAAAGTGCAAAGCAGCATCCCTCCACACACACACTTTCAGTCGGCAGGCCAGAGAGGCATCTCACCAAGATGAATCATAAAACAGACCAAGGATAATCCACCTTGGTCGTACAACCTCTATCTTGTTGTTACTAAAAGTGATGGCCATCCATGCGACCCCGTAGATGGGCTAGCTCGCCAATAATCACGCAAGTAGCTAGTCCCTGAAGACAACCACTGCATGTGTTTGGCCCAAACATATGTATGGAGAGGTGTGTTTTTGAATGCACAATGGAATAACTTTGATGTGGCACCGTGATTTCAAACTAGAAATCCCCACACTAAGTGAGGGTTAGGTTGACAATGCATATGTATGTTACACCACACTTCAAGCTAACGACGGGGATTCATGCATGCATGCATGCGTGCATAGTATATGCACTCAAACTTAATTAGGTCTGAATCTTACCATGACCTATACTATGATAAGACGAACCAAAGGAAGAATCCGCCATGGTAACCAATCTTGTTGTCGGTCAAGGTGATCATGGATGTCCACGCGGGCCCACTAATATATAGGCTTGTCGCCGATAACCATGTGAGGGAGTGTACCATTCGAAGACAACCACTACATGCATATGTATGGAGGTGATGCATGCATGCATGTTTGAATACCATTTCACAACATTACTGTGGCGTGTGCGTCGAAAATCGTAGAGTCCCCACATAGAGTGAGATCGGTTCATGACGTGTCGTTGTACTAGACACTTCAACTTGATGGGAGGGATTCATGCATACACATTCATGTGCGTGTGCTCAAACTGTATCATGTCATCCGAGAGCATGACCTATATATATATATATGTCATATTAGAAGCAAAAAATAATCCCCTCCTAAGTCAAATTTACCTCTCTCGTTGTCAGGCAAAAACTAGTGATGGACCAAGCGGGCCCTGAGGGAGTCCTGGATTAGGGGGTCCTCGGACAGCCGGACTATGTACTTGTGCTGGACTGTTGTACTATGAAGATACAAGATTGAAGACCTCGTCCCGTGTCCGGGTGGGACTCTCCTTTGCGTGGAAGGCAAGCTTGGCAATTCAGATATGTAGATTTCCTTCTCTGTATCTGACTCTGTGTAACCCTAGCCCCCTCCGGTGTCTATAGAAACTGGAGGGTTTAGTCCGTAGGACAAGAACAATCATAATCATAGGCTAGCTTCTAGGGTTTAGCCTCTACGATCTTGTGGTAGATCAACTCTTGTAATACTCATATCATCAAGATCAATCAAGCAGGAAGTAGGGTATTACCTCCATCGAGAGGACCCGAACCTGGGTAAACATTGTGTCCCCCGCCTCCTGTTACCATTAGCCTTAGACGCACAAATCGGGACCCCCTACCCGAGATCCGCCGGTTTTGACACCGACATTGGTGCTTTCATTGAGAGTTCCACTGTGTCGTCACGATAAGGCTTGATGGCTCCTACAATCATCCACAACGATGCGATCCAGGCTGAGTTTTCCTCCCCGAACAGATGTTCGTATTCGGCGGCTTCGCATTGCGGGCCAACTCGCTTGGCCATCTAGAGAAGATCGATAGCTATGCCCCTGGCCAGCAGGTCAGGTTTGGAAGCCTGAACTACACTGCCGACATCCGCGAAGACTTGATCTTCGATGGATTTGAGCCCATGACAGGTGCGTCGTATAGTCACGATGAGCATGACTTAGATTTGCCATCGGATGGTGTTCAGGAGAACGCACCTGCAGCTGTCCTGGACTTAGATCCGGAGCAGATCGTGCCATCCGAGGATGGTTGGATAGACCCCACCATGGAGGCTGCACACTCATCAGCGATGGAGCCGAACACAGACTTTGCCTCCAATGAGGTCTGTGTCATCGGACCCTCGGATTCGTCTCCGGCCGTAGGCTCCGAACTGCGTGCATCCATGTCTATCGAGCCTGATTGGGCACCGTTCATGGAGTTTACCTCCGCGGATATCTTTCAGCACTCGCCCTTGGGCGACGTGCTAAATTCGTTTAAATCTCTCTCCCTGTGAGGAGACTCCTGGCCGAACTATGTCCGGCTTGAGTGGGAAGCGGACGAAGAAATTCGTTTCCCACCCATCACCCACTTAATAGCCACTGTCGACAACTTAACCAACATGCTTGATTTCGACTCCGAAGACATCGACGGTATGGACGACGATGCCAGAGAAGAACAGGAGACACCGCCCAGAGGGTGCTGGACAGCCACCTCATCATATGATATCTATATGGTGGACACACCCAAAGAAAGCAATAGCGATGAGGCAATGGAGGATAACCCCCTTGAGAAGCAATCTAAGCGCCGGCATCAGCGGCGCCGCTCTAAGCCCCACCATAGCAAAAATAGTAATACCGGCACAAGAGACAATAGCACTCAGGATAATGTCGAAGACGAAAACAATCCCGCCCAGCCTAGCTTCGAGCTAGCGGGACGGGAGGATGCGCAAGCTAGCCCTGATGAATAGGCAATGGATGGAGACTCACAGGACGACAATTACATGCCCCTCTCCGAAGAAGAGGTGAGCTTCGGAGACGAAGAATTTATCGTGCCTGAGGATCCCGTCGAGCAGTAGCGCTTCAAGCGTCGGCTTATAGCCACTACAAAAAGCCTGAAGAAAAAGCAGCAGCAGCTTCAAGCTGATCAAGATCTGCTAACTGATAGATGGACTAAGGTCCTGGCAGCCGAGAAATATGGACTCGAGCACCCAACCAAAAGTTACCCAAAGCGCAGGTTGTTACCTCAATTCGAGGAGGAGGCACTAGAGCCTACACTACCAGCATAGGATGCGGCTGACTGGCCACCTCGTGGCCGAGACAAAGCAGCGTATCAGCCCGAACACCAGCCCGCACCCCGTCACCAAACAAATAAAAACACAAAGGCCCAGGGCTACACACATGACCTGCGAGACGAATTAGAAAACAAAGCAGGACAGTCAAGATCAATCTACGGATCATGGGGGCACACCCCAACGCGTGATGATGACCACCACGCCAGATATACAAAATACAAATCCGGCCGGGCCGAATACAACATACCAGATTCATTTGAACTGCGTCGTGATGTAGCCTGGCATAGAGGCACCTCACACCCCCTATGCTTCACTGACGAAGTAATGGAGCATGAATTCCCAGAAGGGTTTAAGCTCATGAATATCGAGCCCTACGATGGGACTACAGACCCCGCAGTATGGATAGAAGGTTTCCTTCTCCACATTCACATGGCCCGCGGGGATGATCTACATGCCATCAAGTACCTCCCACTAAAACTCAAGGGACCGGCTCGGCATTGGCTGAATAGTTTGCCGGCAAACTCCATTGGAAGTTGGGAGAACCTGGAAGACGCATTCCTGGATAATTTCCAGGGCACTTATGTGCGACCACCGGATGCTGATGATTTAAGTCACATAACACAACAGCTTGGAGAGTCAGCTAGGAAATTTTGGACTTGGTTCCTAACTAAAAAGAACCAAATTGTCGATTGTTCGGATGCCTAAGCCCTACTGGACTTTAAGCATAACATCCGTGACGAGTGGCTTGCCCGACACCTCGGCCAAGAGAAGTCAAAGTCCATGGCAGCCCTCGCGACACTCATGACCCGCTTTTGTGCGGGCGAGGATAGTTGGCTGGCTCGTAGCAACAGCACATCAAGAAATCCTGGCACCTCAGATGCCAGAGATAGCAACGGCAAGCCCCGACGCAATAGACACAAGCGTCGCAATAATGGCGATAACGCTGAAGACACGTTCGTCAATGCCAGATTTAGTGGCTCTAAGTCCGGTCAGCGGAAAAAGCCATTCAAAAGAAACAATCCAGATCCGTCCAGTCTGGACCGCATACTCGATCGTTCATGTCAAATTCACGGCACCCCCGATAAACCAGCCAACCACACCAACAGAGAATGTTGGGTGTTTAAACAGGCCGGCAAGTTGAATGCCGAAAACAAGGAAAAGGGGCCACATAGTGATGACGATGAGGAGCCCCGGCTGCCAAACACAAGAGCACAGAAGAAATCCCCCCCCCAAGTAAAAACGGTAAATATGATATAGGCAACCCATATTCCCAAGCGGGAACGGAAGCATGTACTAAGGGGCGTCTATGCGATGGAGTCAGTCGCCCCAAAGTTCAACCCATGGTCTTCTTGTCCGATCACCTTCGATCGCAGGGACCATCCGACCAGTATCCGTCATGGTGGTTTGGCCGCGTTGGTCCTCGACCCCATCATTGACGGATTCCACCTCACACAAGTCCTTATGGACGGTGGCAGCAGCCTGAACCTGCTCTATCAGGATACAGTGCGCAAAATGGGCATCGATCCCTCAAGGATCAAACCCACCAAAACCACCTTTAAAAGTGTCATACCAGGTGTAGAGGACTGTTGCACGGGCTCAATCACACTGGAAGTAGTCTTCGGATCTCCGGACAACTTTCGAAGCGAGGAGTTAATCTTCGATATCATCCCCTTCCGCGGTGGCTATCATGCACTACTCAGACGAACCGCATTTGCCAGATTCAATGCGATACCGCATTATGCATACCTCAAGCTCAAGATGCCAGGACCTCGCGGGGTTATAACAGTCAATGGAAACACAGAGCGCTCCCTCCGTATGGAGGAGTACACTGCGGCCCTCGCAGCAGAAGTACAGAGCAGCCTTCTTAGGCAGACCTCCAATTCGTCAATAAAACCCCCAGACACCGCCAAGCGAGTCCGAAGTACTCTGCATCAAGATCGTCTGGCACGTCCAAAGCTCGCCTAGAATTCGGCCTCCGTCCTATACCCAGTCAACGGTGAAATTTGTGCCGCGTGTACATAATTACGCACTTAAAATACCATCGGCATAGACGGAGGCACAACTAGAATGCGGTCCACAATGCGGCTCAGCCACCCCAGGATCTGTATACCTTCACCCCTTTTTCTTTCTTCCAGGTCCCTATTTTCTGGAGGCTCTTCCGATAGTCTGATTATCGGACCCATCACGGGATGGGAACACCAAGGAGGCAAGGAGCTTTGACGTACAAGGGAATCCCCAGGTGGTCTCTGATAACGATCGCTATACCTATTTTACATACCCACACGCAGCTCGCTCTTGGTTAGGACATGTAAAATAGTCCTATTTTGCTTATCGCACTGCTTGTATACATACGCCTTGACGTGTTATTCAAATAACAATGGAAAATAATGTACAACGTCAACTTATTATTACATTTCTTTATCTTTTTCCTTGACTGTTTATTTATTACAAATTGCACCCGTACATTTTGGTACGTTCAGCTCGCCAGGGGCTTCAGTGTACCCCATAACACGGCAAGAAAAGTCCGAACACTTTTGACAGTGCGGCACCCCGAACTTATAGCATTATATGCATCAGCTCCGAATCATGTCTTGGGTCAATAGTTGGGATTGTCCGGCTCCCATGTTTTGCTGCCTTATGTTCCGCTATATCGGCTAAGGTGGCATAGGGAGAACTACTGCGATTGTGTCCCGGTTGTTCCGGACGAGCACCTCAGTAGAGAAAGCCGAAAACTAACTGTCATGATGCGGCGAGAGTTGGTCGTTGTTCGAGAGGTCTCAAATCCTTAAAGATTTTTTCCGCTTTTGGCGAGGAATCGGCCTTTGTCTGATTTAGGCGTGTATAGCGCCCCAAGTTCGGCCTTCTAAATACCAGGGGCTACGCCAAAATTTAAAATTATAGAACTTCTATGGCTAAGTGAGAGTAATAAAGATGTATAGTCCGATTGCCTTGTTCGTTGTGCTAAACACCTCCTTGAAGGACCAAAAATTTGGATAAAGAGTGTTTAGATTTATTCCGAACACCCCGGTACTAGTTACATGGGGGCAGAAGCCGATGACTGGCCAACTCTCAGATTTTATAAATGGCCGCACAGAAGGTAAAATCTTAAATCGGCAAGCGTTATATTGCGCAAAAGAACTTGTTTCATATTACAGGATAAAATGAGTGTATTCACTCAAAGATTACATCCTTCGCACATTGCTCCGCCACAAGGCGGGAGCCCTTCAGGACACTATCATAATACTTTTCGGGGTGGCGATGCTCCTTGCCCTTCGGCGGCCCTTCGTTCATTAGGTTCTCGGCATCCATCTTCGCCCAGTGCACTTTTGCGCGGGCGAAGGCCATTCGCGCACCTTTAATGCAAACTGACCGCTTTATAACTTCAAGCCGCGGGCAGGCACTCACAAGCCGCTTTACTAGGCCGAAGTAGCTACTGGGTAGAGGCTCGGCAGGCCACAGTTGGACTATGAGATCCTTCATAGCCAGTTTGGCCGCCTTGTGCAGTTCGACCAGTTGCTTCAGCTGGTCGCTCAAGGGCATCGGATGTTCGGTCCCAATTTACTGAGACCAGGACAACTTCTTCGTAGACTCCCTTCTTCATCTCGGAAGAACTCTGCGGCATCAGATATGCTGGGCGGTAGATCTGCGAACGCTCCTGGAGAGCTCCAAATTCGGGTAAGTAAAAGGAAAGTCTCCTTCACATGCTTGCTTTGCATAATGAATGCCTTGCCCGCCGCAATCTTCTTGGCCGCCTGAATCTCCTGGAGGGCCTTTTAGGCTTTGGCTTTGGTGTCTCGCGCGCTTTGGAGGGCCTTCGCAAGCTCGGACTCTTGTGTCTTAGAGTCACGCTCCAAGAACTCTTATTTTGGACGAAATCCTGAAGCTCTTGCTGGACCTTGTTGACTCGGGCCTCTTGCTTCTCGCGCTCGGTGCTCTCCTTGGCCGCTTTGTCTTCGGCCTCGGTCAGCACCGTCTTAAGGGCCGCCACTTCGGTCGTGGCCCTAGTAAAGTTCATGACGCTTTCATCAGCAGAAAACATTTTTCCTTTCTAAATATACATATGAGGTATTGTGTACCTTTGTTTTCCTCGAGCTGCCTCTTCACGAGGCTGAGCTCTCCCTCGGTCCGCTCCAGGTCCTGCTTCAGTCCGGAGACCTCCGCAATACGAGCGGCAGCGGCAAGCAGCGACGCCTGCTTATTCACATAGACATCTTTTGTTAGACTCATGCGGATGTTATTTGATCCTCTGTTCGGCCTTTATTTCCGAACACCAAACAGAGCATCAGGGGCTACTGTCTATACTGTGATATTTTTCTCACAATTTTGTTACTTACCTCAAAGCCTGTTAGGAGGCTGGCGCAGGCTTCGGTCAATCCGCTTTTGGCGGACCGGACCTTCTCGATCACCGCACTCATAAGAATTCGGTGTTCTTCATCAATGGAAGCACCGAGAACCGCTTCTAGCAAGTTGTCTGATGCCTCTGGATGGACAAAGGTCATCGATACAGGCGGCTCACCCCTCTTAGAGAGAGGCTTCCTGCCTGAATTCGGAACCGCTTGGGTTTCCGAAGCCGTGTTTGGCTG